>NW_023270763.1:3387733-3484075 GCF_011800145.1 Mirounga leonina
CCCCCCGTGGTCATGTGACTATTAGGGGGCCAACAGGGAGTGAGGAGAAGGGCAGTGCGCCGCCTTTGGCGTGAGAGCCGACTGCGAATTTCGGCCGTCTGACATTTTCCAGACTTTTCCGGAGGCCGGCGGCAGGTGCAGTGCTGATGGCGCTCCCCTTGTGTTCGGAGTGGGCGGGAGTCCAGGGGATGAGGGAGCCGCAGGAGGGAAGGCACCTGGGTCTGGGGTGTAGTATGGAGCGCCTCCGCCCCTGCCAGGACGGAGACCCGCGGGAGGGTGGTGTGGGAGAGGGGGGCCCGGGTCCTGCGCAAGCTGTAGGTCTGTACGCCCTTAAGCCGCGGGCTCTGCCTGTGTGGAAACGTGCGCCCCCAAGTGAGGAGCGGCCGGCAGGGAAGCTGAGGTGGCGCGCGTGGGGGGCGCCGTGGGACTCCTCACCCCACCCCAGCCGTCTGGGAGTCGGTCCGTCGGTCCCTCCGCGCACGTCCGGCGGGAAGCCCGGTGTCCCCGGTCCGGACCCCCCGCCCCCGCCCCAGGATTAGGCGAGTCTCTCTGGAATCCTCCCACCAAACAGTTGCCGGTTTCCTTCCAAAGCTGTTCCTCGTCCAGCATCTCAAGTTCCAGGGGCACGTGCCCCCAAAGCCCCGACCGTGCAGGAACGCAGGAGTGTCCCGGCAGCAACCCCACGGGGAGCTTAGGGCGCGTGCCCCCCGCCTCTGACCTTTTCCTTGTCCTTCACAGCGCTGCGCGAGGGCTTCGCAGGCCTCCCGGCTTTCCTCTGACCGCCACCGAGTCCGGCTCACTGTGGGCCTGCAGCAGGGGTTCCTGACCGGCGTTGTTTCTCATCTCACCAGTGAGGCCCTGGACCGCTGCAGGTAGGGTCTTGAGGTCTGGGGAACCTTCCGGGGTTGTGCACGCCGGGCGGCCAAATGTGTGTTCACGGACTCCCTGAAAAGCTCAGGCTCACACGACTGTGAAAATGGTTTCTATCTGGAGGGTGCGCTCAGTTCAGAGAACAGGCACTCGTGCGCTTACCTAAGCTGACCAGCCCGTGGTCCCTCAAATGACGTTTAGAGAAGAAAGCCTTTTTTTTGGTACACAAACCAGACTCTACGCAAAGTGTTCGTGTATAAAGAGACAAAATCGGGCCTGACTCTGGTGGTTCCGAGGTGGTTCTGAACCCAGGTGACCCACTTTCCTCCTTCCTCAGCCAGTCTCGGGGATCATGACCATCCCCGTTCAACTGAAAGTGACGGTGGCCCCAGCTGCCCTACCATCTGCCGGGGCCCCCTTCATCCTGTCCCACAAGCAGAAACCCTAGGCTAACTGCTAACACACAAGTGTGTGGATGAATCTCACAAACATTTTGTCCAGTGAAAGAAGCTGGGCACGATGAAAGGACATACTGTTTTATTCCGTGGACGTGAAATTTTAGAAGAGACAGATCTGTAGTGACAGCAAATCAGTACTTGTTTCTGGGGCTTGACTGGGGAGGAGACATGAGAGAATGATCTGGGTGATAGAAAAGTCGGTATCTTGGTAGAGGTTTGGCTGACACAGGCGTTTGCACTTGTCAACACTGGTCAGATTGTAACGCTTACAACTGGTGCATTTCGCTGTATGAAAATTTCACCTAAAAAAAAAAAAAAGAAACCAACAAACAGAGAAGGTGGGGTGAGTAAGTGGCCTATTGTAGCCAAGCAGAGGGAGGGTGGGGGGCTCTGCTGAGAGCTAGCCTGGACACGCAGGCTGGAGCCGGCCACGGAGCCATGACCAGGTGACCGGACTGTTTTGCCACTAAATGGGATGTACTGAAAGTTTTAGTGTAAGAGTGTGATATGACCAAAACTGTGTTTGAGAGGGTGATTATTTTGTCACTATCTCAGGTGGGCACATCCCAGCTTCTTGGTTTGAACTTTGCTGCTCGTTCTGGCCACCACGCATCTGAGCATCTTTTCTGTGTTTGGGGAATCAGGCAGAGCTGCCTCTAGACCCCCCACCAGACAGGCTGAAAGCGCCAGCTCCCAGCTTTCACACCTCCCAGGAAGCCAGGTGAGGGCTCCTGGCTCCAGGGGCATCAGAGCCAGTAGGCAAACAGTCGACAAAACCAAAAGACAACCCACAGAATGGGAGACTCATGGGAACAGTCTGCCAAGAGTGGCCACCGCAGAGCAGCTGTGTCCAGTGTCCAGAGCCCCCAGTGTTAGGGACCAAAGAGGCCAGTGGGGGAAGCAGACTTGTCAGTGCCCTGGGGTGGGGGCTGCAGCATCTCCCAGCCGGTTTGAACTGGGACACTGTTTACAGCAAAGCAGCCTCTACACCTGACTGTTAGATTTCATGGAGATCTGGGAGCTCCCTAAAATCCTCTTATAAATTCCTTTTCTACTTTAATTCACTAGATTCAGTTTCTGTTGCTTGTAACTAAACCCTAACCAAAAACAGTTCCCTGCTCTAAGTGTTAGTTCCTTGGATCTGCAGGTGGCCATGGCAGAGACGCAACGGGGAGGACAAAAGTCGAGGTCTGAAACCCAGCCCTCTCATTAGTGTCCTGGATAAGTGCAGTGAGATTTTTACTCTTATGTCCTTGGGGCTCCTTGCCTAAGAATGTGAGAGTTACTGCAAATGACCTGAAGACCCTACATCTAGCTCTAAAGACATGATGGTATGGTAGCTAACAGGTAATATCTGATAGGACTTGGTGTCTCTACTTGGAGGACTATCCTGTGTGGAAAGGTGGTGCCATTGTCCCCCTGCCACAGTACCCCTACCCTGGGGGCATGTGAGACCCCTGGTGGAAGCAGTATCCACCAAGAGTTCCGGCAGTAGACAGGGCAGAGGCTCTCTACCATCAGCTTTCTCCTTTGTCTGTAACATGCCTCTGCTCCAAGACTTTGGCCCGGAGGCGGGAGGTCAGGGTATTCATCTTGCCCTGTTGAGAGCTGAGTCCAGCTTCACTAAGCACTCAGCTTAATTATCAGAAATGGGAACTGGGAATTCTTAGACACATGTGGCTGTAATTCAGTGCAGGACTTCTCACTTGTTTGAGGAACTTCTTCAAAATCAGCTTACCTGAACCATAGATATCCCAAAAAGATTCTTCCAGCTGGACAATGTGTTTGCTTCAGACAACTGTGTATTTATCAAAACTCCTTCTAGATCCTTGCCTTTTTTTATTTAAGTTCAATTAATTAACATATAGTATATTAATAGTTTCAGAGGCAGAGTTCAGTGATTCCTCAGTTGCATATAACACCCAGTGTTCATTACATCAAGTGCCTTCCTTAATGCTATCACCTAGTTACCCTGTCCCCCCACCTCCCCTCCAGCAACCCTAGAGTTAAGAGTCTTTTGTGGTTTGTCTCCCTCTCTGATTTCATCTTATTTTATTTACCCCACGCTTTTCCTATGCTCCTCTGTTTTGTTTCTTAAATTCCACATATGAGTGAAATCATATAATTGTCTTTCTCCAGTTGACATATTTCGCTTAGCATAATACCCTCTAGTTCCATCCACATTGTGGCAAATGATAAGATTTCTTTTTTTGATAGATGAGTAATATTCCGTTGTATATATAGATCACATCTTCTTTATCTGTTCATCTGTCAGTGGACATCTGGGCTCTTTCCATAGTTTGGCTATTGTGGACATTGCTGCTATAGACATTGGGGTGCAGGTGCCCCTTCAGATCACTATGTTTGTAAAAAGACAGTCTCTTCAACAAGTGGTGTTGGGAAAATTGGACATCCACATGTAGAAGAATAAAACTGGACCACTTTCTTACACCTTACACACAAACTCAAAATGGATGAAAAATCTCAATGTGAGACAGGAATCCATCAAAATCCTAGAGAAGAACACAGGAAGCAACCTCTTTGACTTCAGCTGAAGCAACTTCTTGCTAGACACGTCTCCAAAGGCAAGGGAAACAAAAGCAAAAAATGAACTATTGGGACTTCATCAAGATAAAAAGCTTCTGCACAGCAAAGGAAACAGTCGACAAAACCAAAAGACAACCCACAGAATGGGAGAAAATATTTGCAAATATCTTACCAGATAAAGGGCTAGTATCCAAAATCTATAAAGAACTTATCAGACTCAACACCCCAAAAACAAAAAATCCAGTCAAGAAATGGGCAGAAGCCATGAACAGACATTTCTCCAAAGAAAAACTACAAATGGCCAACTGACGCATGAAAAAATGCTCCACATCACTTGGCATCAGGAAAATACAAATCAAAACCACAATGAGATGCCACCTCACAGCGGTCAGAATGGCTAAAATTAACATGCCAGGAAACAACAGATGTTGGCGAGGATGTGGAGAAAGGGGAACCCTCCTACACTGTTGGTGGGAATGCAAGCTGGTGCAGCCACTCTGGAAAACAGTATGGAGGTTCCTCAAAAAGTTGAAAATAGAGCTACCCTATGACCCATCAATTGCACTATTAAGTATTTACCCAAAGGATAGGTCCTTGTCTTATTGTGCCCACCAAACCTAAACTATTAATGTCGAGAACTTTGTGCCATCCAGTGTGGTCTCCCCATCGAAAAACCCATCCTAAACCACTGAAGACACATAGTGGGCTAAATGGTGGCCCCCAAAAGATATGTCCACGTGCTAATCCCTCAAATCTGTGAATGTGACCTTATTTAGGAAAAAAAAGGGAGGTCTTTGTTGACGTAATTGAGGGACTTTGAGATGAGGAGAACGTCCTGAATTACCTCAGTGGGCTCTAAATCCAATGTCAAGCACCCTTATAAAAGACACACAGAGAGAAGAGGAGAAAGCATTGTGATCACAGGGGTGGGGACTAGCAGGGTACCATCCCAAGCCCAGAAATACTGATTACCCCAAAGCTGGGCGAGGCCAGGAACAGATTCTCCCTGGGAGCCCCCTGCTGGATTTTGGACGTCTAGTCCTCTGAACTGTGAGAGAAGAAATTTCTGTTGTTTTAAACCACATAGTTCATGGGAATTTGTTACGGCAGCCACAGGGAACCAGTGCAAGGGCTAATAGTCATCTCATGGTTGACGTATCTGAAACTGAGCTCCAGGTTCCTCCCGAGGCCACAGCACTCAGGATCTTACCTGAGTGGGTTGTCTCCTTCCTTCCAGCTGCTCAGCCTGAAACATTGAGACATTCTTGATTTCTCTCTCACACACATTTCATAGTCAAACCATCAAGAAATCTTGTGGCTTCTACCTTGAAAGTAGGAACCCAGAATCTGAGCTCCCCCCATCACTTCCCCTGCTTCCATATGCTAGATTATTTCAGGGTCCTCCAACTGATCTCTCTCTCTTTTCTGTTTCTCACTCACACATTCTCATACATTCCATTCCAGCCTCCTCATTGTCCCTTTAATACTCCGGGGCCTTTGCATAGAACTGCTTCATCTCCCTAGAGCACACTTCACCTGACAGCTGTATGGCTCAGCATCTCTCCACCTTCAAATTTTGCTCAAAGGTCACTTTCTATTAAGTTCTCTCTTGACCACTCATCTAAAGTACCAACAACTCCCCCAGCATTCCTGATCTTTCTTATCCTACTCTATTTTTCCCCTGTAGTCCTCAACACCTTCTGTCATGCTTTGCCCTGTCTTTTATGTACCGTGTGTGTTTATTGTCCTGTCTCCCCACTAGAATGTAAACTGCAGGCTAGCAGGCATTTTACTTCCTTTATTCCCTGATATATCACCCAGCAAAGTGCCAGACTCAGAGTAGGCACTCAATAAATATTTGTTGAATAAATAAGTGAAATAAAGAAAGTGTCCGCTATTTCTTTCATAACAGAGTGCATTTGTTGAGATCACAAAATAAATGAAATTGTGTGGTCATCAAAACTTACTGTCTGTGCTGTAGCATTTTGAAATATGAAGATATTCCACTTTATGAAAATGGTTGTCATTTTTTTCATCTTATCAGCTGCATTTTAGAAGCCTCCCCACTTTGTAGATGCAGTTGATGACTTACCGCTGGCAACAGCGGCATTTTTCTCCCTAGTCTGGACCGAGATAATCATTGTCACAGGGCATGCTGAGGACATCCGTAACACTCAGAAAGGCTAGGTGATCCTGTGCAACAAACAAGCCCCGGATCTCAGTGGCTTAGAACAGGAGCAATGCCTTGCTCCCATGAAGTCCCTGGTGGAACTCAGTGATGTCCCCACAGCTGCTCTCCATGTAATGTTTCATTTCTGCTCCTCCTTCCTAAGTTTGCTCCCAGGACCGTTTTGGCAGCAGGGGAGAGGACCAGAGCCTCTGCTATAAGCATTTAATGCTTCCACCTGCAAGTGACATGTTTCTCTTCTGCTGCATGCCATTGGCCAGAGCCAGTCACAGGACCTCAAAGGCATGGGGTCCAGAAAAGAGGGGATGCAGAACTCCTGACGAGCACCCTCATGGATACCCCTGCAGGTAGAGCGGAGTATCTGTTATATATTTTTGAGCTCTTTGTTCTTATCTTTTGTCAGTTTGTAATAAACTCTTGGCAGTTTTTCTTATTAATTTGAAGGAACTCGTCAATGCTTTGCTTCAGATATAACTTGCCAACACGGTGTTGCAATTTGTCTTTCAACTTTTGATGTTTTTATGGTGGTTTATGCCATGCAGAGTTAGGCATTTTTAAAACCTTTTTATTGTAAAATAAAATTCTATGCATGGGTACAGAAAAGCACACAAAAGAGATGTATAGCTTAATGAGTCATTTTAAGGCAAACACCCTTGTAAACAATACCCAGGACAAGAATAGCCTCCTTAGAAACCATCCCTTTCTATCCTGTTGCCACTTCTCCCTCTTCACAAAGTGACCACTCTTCTGAGCTGTTGGGTCATCACCTCCTTGCATTTCTGAATAAATTGGTCACCCAGTGCATATCCTTAGGACACAATAGTTCAGTCTCGCCCACTTTTTAAAAATCATGTTATGCCTTTTAAGTCTCATTTAATTTCACAATTACCCTTCCATCCTTTTTTTTCTTGCAGTTTACCTGTGGAAAGTTCTGGGTTATTTTTGACTGATTGCAACCCCACAGTGCAATTCAGTGTGACCTTCTGGTCTCTGTGTTTTCCTGCAAATTGGCAGCTGGACCCAGAGGCTTGATTAAGCCATGTTTCATCCCTTTGGCAAGACTCTAGGTGGTGTCTCTTGTCTACTTGCATAGGTTAGAATCTCCAGTGCAATGTTAAATAATAATAGTAAAAGCAAGCATCATTACCACATTACTGATTTTAGTGAAAGCACTTCTAGGGGGCCGCCATTAGGAATGATGCTGGATTTTGAGCTACGATAAATATGTTTTATTGTGTATCCATGGTAGATAAGGTAGGATGTATCTACCCCTGTTTCTTTGAGTACTTTGTTTTAATTGGAATGGATTTGAA
Source organism: Mirounga leonina (assembly GCF_011800145.1). Taxonomy (NCBI): domain Eukaryota; kingdom Metazoa; phylum Chordata; class Mammalia; order Carnivora; family Phocidae; genus Mirounga; species Mirounga leonina. The sequence continues at coordinate 3,395,110 of NW_023270763.1, forward strand.
ATTTTTCAAATGCCTTCTTAGCCTAAAATAAAAATGATCTTTTCATTGCCTTTGAATTATATCATTTTATTAGGTTTCCTCAAATTGAATTGTTCGTATATTCCTCACATAATAACATACTTGGTCATGATGGATTTGAAAATGTTACTAGGTTAGTTCATTAATATATTTTTGTTGAAGTATAATTAACATTACTCAGCCATAAAAAAGAATGAAATCTTGCCATTAATGTATTTTATTTAGAATTTTTGCATCTGTATTCGTGAGTGAGAGTTTATTGTTACCATTACCATGTCTGCTCCCACTGCAGTCCACTGGGTATTAATGTCAAGGTTATGCTCTTTTCATAAAAAGAATTTGAAACATTTCCTTCTTTTTCTGGCTGCATGCTTCATGGCTGGAGTAGATCCTCTAGGAATTGCCCCAAGAAGGATCATGTTTTCATAGTTCTTTCATGTCAGAGGTATTTCTGTGGGTAGCCTTTCTACTTTATGGACAGTTTAGAGGGATGTAACATCATGACTTACATCCTCTTTCCATGAGAATGTTGTAAGGATTTCTCTGTCCTTTCCTCTCTCTCTCTCTCTCCTTGCTTTAAGTGTTACTATAAAAATACCTGAGATCTGCTTGGATTTCTTTCCTCCACATGTCTTCCTTTTCTCGCATGGCTGCCCAAAGGAGGCTTTTCTTTCTCTTGGAAGTTTAGTGACCAGCCAGGAATGTTCCAGCATGAACTGCTGCAGGTACCGTGGAGTGCTCCTTCATCACATAGGCTCAAGCCTTGTTTGATTTCAAAGGCATTTTCTTGAGTTGTATCTTCAAATATTTCTTCTCTGCCTTTCTGGTTTCCTTCTTCAGGGACTCCAGTTACAACGTATGTAATTTCTTCTCTCACAGCTTTTGTATCATGCACTCCGTACCCCATTTTAAAACTGTCTTTTCTAGATTTTTTTTCTTTTTGTTTCTGTCCTCTACTTGAGAGGTTGGCTACCACTCTGCTGTTTTGTATTAGTTTTAGCTTTGATAGTATGCCTTTTGTTCCCTCCAACTCCATCTGCTTTCCTGAGATGGTTTTCTTTCTTTCTTCCACCTTTTTCCTGAGCTCTGTCAACTTTCGCTTTACCCTCCTCTCTCACTTGATATTTTCGGCATTTTATTTTCCACCTCCTTTATTTGAGATTATTTCCTTAAGTTTTTAAAAACTCATGGTGAGATGTTTGTTTGCAGATAGAGTTTTCATCTGTATGCTGTGGGGCTGTAGACAGGATAATGTCGTTTCACCCCTGCCAAGATATCCACATTCTGACTCATGGACCCTGTGAATACACTGTGTTATGTAACACAGGGGAATAAAGGTCGCAAATGGAATTAAGGCTGCTAATCAGATTACTTTAACATAGGGATATCCGGGTGGGCTTAATGCAATCACAAGCACCCTTCAATGTGGAAGAGAGAAATCCAAGTGATAAAATACAACAAAAACTCAACTGGCCATTGCTGGCTTTATAGCTGGAGGAAGAGGCCATGGGCCAAGAAATGTGCGTTCCTCCAGAAGCTGGAAAGGACAAGAAAACGGTCCTCCCCAGGGCCTCCAGAAGGAACGCAGCCCAGTGACCCCCATCTCAGACATCTGGCCTCCAGAACTGTAAGATAATAAATCTGTGTTGCTTAAAGCCACTGATTTTGTGGCAATTTTTTTTTTTTTTTTTTTTTTGAGAGCATGAGAGCGGGGAGGGTCAGAGGGAGAAGCAGACTCCCCACTGAGCTGGGAGCCCGATGTGGGACTCGATCCCAGGACTCCAGGATCATGACCTGAGCCGAAGGCAGTTGCTTAACCAACTCAGCCACCCAGGCGCCTGTGGCAATTTTTTATGGCAGCAATAGGAAATTAATACACATTGCAAAATGTCTTCAGTATTCTTGGTAAATGTTTGCTGCTCTTTTTCTCTTTTTTTCTTTTATAACATGTACGTAGATGTGTATGTGTAGACGTATACATATACACACACACGTACATACAGCTTATGTTTACTTTTATATGTGTGTACATATCATCACTGAATTTGTTAAGGCAGGGAGGCCCCGGCAGCGTTGTAGTCCTGTAGGCTTTCAAGATGCCAGGTCTTGCTCGGAAATTGCCGCTAGAACAGATTGCCTCCTGGAACACGGCACATCTTCATGATTCTTTGTGCAGACGTCTCTAGACCCGAGGGCTTCCAGTGGGGCATGTGCCCATCTCTTTTCTTCCTGCCCACATCAGAGCCGCCAGCAAGAGGATCTGCCAGTCAGGGTGTGTCTCTGGCTCTCCAGAACTGTGTTTCTGCTGATGTTCTCTGAGCTTTGTAGCATCTGGGCTGCCCCCACCCAGATCTGTCCTCAGCGTGTCTCCATTTCCTTCCAGCAGCTCTTGTCACAGCACAGTTGCTTTCAGGGGCATCTGCCTTTGTGTTGGAGTTCACCTTCATTGCTGAAAATGAAGTTTGCATTTTTTACTGGTCCTTTTTTTATTATTATTATTTTTGGAGCATGGAGGAAATTGAGTTTCACAGATACGTTCATGAGAGAATTCTAATCTGAATTTTTAGTAAGTGTCCCAGTTGACCAAAAGAAATCTTGGGGTCACACTTTGAGAAACATCTAGAAATTTTTCACTATTGAATGGAGAGACTTGACCCTGAATCAAAGACAAGCTCAGGGGTCCAGCCAGATGAGCACTTTACATCATGCTCGGCAAATACTAACGGCTCCATAAGCATACTGAGTGGAACAAATGGGATTTTTGCTAGGTCTTCTGCTAAGGAAGATCCTAAAGGCAAAGTATTTTTTGTTTTTCAAAAACTGGCAAAGATGTTAAGTAGGATAGTTTAGCCCCAGCCCCTAGCCAGATGATGCACCACTGGGGACCCGTGGTGAGAAAAGACCCAAGGAAGGTCCACAGGCTCTGTCTGCCTAAAAATATCTGTTAACCAACCTGCACAGCTTGAAAACTCTCACCAGCCGTTGGGCTGAAGAATGAGGTGGGAGGAACTGTCTCCAAAGACATGTGAACCCGGGTGCCCAGTCACAACGAGAGAATAGGACTGTATCCAGGCCTGCCACCAGACGAGAAACCGTCTTTGTTTATAGTAGCGATGAACCAACCACTGATGAGAAGGTCTTTGATTGATCTTTAAACATTTGCCCCGTATCTTTGTTGTGCCAGTGACTATGTCACATTTAGCAGAATCGAGGAGGCTGCTCTCAAACTTCTGGGGATAAGTAAGCGTCTCGCAATGGATACAAGTGTGTGTCCTGTGAGCCCTGGCACGTCTTCTCCGCTTTTGATCCAAATATCACCCAATACCCAATCCTGCCATTGCTACTCTGGAAAGAGTTCTATAGACGCTTGCATCCTCTCTGACCTTGGCCGCTGGTTGTTCACAGGGATGGTGTGATGGGCTGAATTGTGTCCCTCCCCCAAATTCAAATGTTGACATCCTAACCGCCAGCACCTCAGAATGTGCTTGCGTTTGGAGACAGGGTCTCTTAAGAGGTAACTAAGTTAAAATTGGGTTATTGTAGTGGGACTGGTGTCCTCATAAGAAGGGATGCGGACACAGACGTGCACGGAGGGATGACCACATGGGGACACAGGGCAAGACGGCCACCTACACGCCAAGGAGAGAGGCCTCAGGAGGCACCAGACATGCCGGCACCTTGACCTTGCGCTTGAAGGCCCCAGAACTGCGAGACCCAGTGTCTGTGGTTGAGGCCACCCGGTGTATGGGGCTTTGTTACGACGACGCGTGAAGACTGATAGGGCTGGTGGTTGCACAGAAGCCGGGCTGCATCAGAGAAGGTGTGCTAAGTGTTGCTTGACTTTATCCTCGGGAAATCTGTTGCCCTGCCAGCAGTCCCCATGCTTTTCTGTGACTTTCTTGTAACAGACTCTCAGGAAATAATAAATATCTTGAAACTTAAGACAGACGTGAGTCCGACAAGTTCGTGTCAAGATTCCAACAGAGCCCGCCTTTCAGACAGGCTAATGAAGGGGGTACTTCCAGGTTCTAGCTTGGGTTTCTGTAAAATTCCCAACTTAAGCACCCATCCTTCCCCTCCCCCAGCACGAGCAGTCTATGGACAAAAAGGTCAGCTCAGCTTATGGGCCAGTTAGCCTAATACAGTCAATGACTGTGTCTTCCTCCAAACTTACTTCCAAGTCAAAAGATGGATAATTATAAGAAATTTATTCTCAGCTAAGAAGGAGGAAAGCAATTATAATGATTTTTTGCATACATTTGGAGAATATTGATGCATTCTCCCCAGGTGTGTGGAAGCAGATTAGCATTTCCATTAATATTAGTTAATGTGGTTAGTATTTATCAAGCACCTTCTCTGCCCGGCCAGGCACTGTGCTTGGTGCTGCAGATATGAGAGCTGGTGCCTGGCTCAGTGGAGCTTAGGGTCTCAGGAGAGAACCAAGCACTAGTGAAACAAAAACAGACACTTCACAGACTGCAACAGGCACAGTGTAGGGAACAGACGCGGGACCCCGAGAGAGGGAGGCGGCGGGGCCAGGCAGAGCAGGGGCCCAGGACGTGGGCAGCGTCGGAGAAGGTGAGAGAACAGGATGGAGTCTAGCCCGGCTGCGCTCCGCAGGCTGCCACAGAGATGCCCAGCCTGATAACTAAAAGCAACGAGGGAACCTTTGATGCTTCCTTTTGAACAGCTCCACTGAGCTACAGTTCGTCCATTGAAAGGGTACCGTTTCCGTGGCTCTTCGTATGTTCACAGATCTGGCTGTCACCATGGTCAATTTTAAATCATTTTCCTCATGTCAATAAGTCCCATCCGCCTCAGCCGTCACCCCACCACCCCCACCCCAGTCCTGTCTCCATGGGTTTGCCCACTCTGGACATTCCCGGTAAACGGGATCCCACGGCACGTGCTCTTTTCTACCACAGATGAGAGGAGCCTAAACGGAAGGACGTGCTGGAGTGCAGAGATGCAGAGAGCCTTTCCCTTACGCCCGAGGCCCGCCTGCGAGGGAAACCACCTTCTCCTGCCCGAACTGTCTGCTTCTGTCTGCCCTTAAAGGTGCCTCAGGCTCACCCCTGCTGGGCCCCCACCCCCAGCAAAACTGAATACCTGCCTCAGGAGTTTCCTGCTCTTTGAAGCTTCCAAGGGAGTTGAGAATTCCCTTCTTCATGTTTTTCCTCAGTGGGAAGTATCCTTTGGACTCAGTTTATCACATGATTATTAGTGTTCCTGTTTCCACTCCGGGTAGGGCCCGGGCAGCGCCTTCTCCATGTTTTTCAACCAAGCGTTTGGCAAAGTTGAGTTATTAACTTGGTGTTTTGTCAATAATCCAAGTATTTGCCTTTCATTAATTAATAGAGTGAAAATTTCCCCATGTCCCTGACAACAAACATGAACTCCATAAAGGGTTCACCCTGAGCTCTGGTGTTACGGAAAAGTCACTTGGGCTCTTTCCCTCATTAGTTCTCAGAATAAGTGGTGCCTACTTTTTTTAAAAAAATTTTATTTTTATTGAGATGAAATTCACTAACGAAATTAATCATGTTAAAGTCAACAGGTCTGGCGTTTAGCGCGTCCACAACATAGTACGACCACAACTCTATCCAGTTCTAGAACTTTCTCATCACCCCGAAAGGAGACCCCATCCCAATTAGCAGTTACTCCCCACCCCGCCCACCGCCGGCAACCACCAGTGAGCTTTCTGCCTCCATAGACTTGCCTCCTCTGGACATTTCATATAAACAGAATCCTAGGACATGTCACCTCTGGGTCTGCTCCTTTTCCTGAGCATCTTTTTTCCAAGGTTTATCCACGTCGTAGCGGGTGTCATGTTTCTTTCTTTTTATGGCTGAATAGTATCCACTGGATGGGTTCCATTTTGTTTATTCGTTCATCCACCGGTGGACACCTGGGTTGTTTCCACCTGTTGGCTCTTGCGAATAATGCTGCCGTGAATACGCATGTATGATGCTCTCCTTTTGAATGAACACTGCCCTGCACTCTCTCCCCAAGCACTTCCCCCTGCTCTCCCCAGAGCCCCTCTCCCTCTTCTCCAGTGGCTGCCAAGGTTCTGAAAGGCAGGCTCTCAAAGCCCTCGCTTCATCCTCAACTAACCCCCGACCCCCATCCTTCTCCATCCAGACTCACCACCAAAAGCCCTCACCAATCCCTAAGGAAAAGAGATGGTGGTCATGGTGGCCCTCCCGCTCCCAGTGTTCCCATATCTTTTGTTTTTTTTTAAAGATTTTATTTATTTATTTGACACAGAGAGAGATAGTGAGAGCAGGAACACAAGCACAAGGGGGAGTGGGAGGGGAGAAGCAGGCTTCCTGCCAAGCAGGGAGCCCAATGTGGGTCTTGATCCCAGGACCCTGAGATCATGACCTGAGCCAAAGGCAGACGCTTAATGACTGAGCCACCCAGGCGCCCCTCCACATCTTTTTCTACGTTTTCCTATTTACATACATAAACATGCAGCTGAGGAAAATGGGGTGTTTGGGTGTGAGAGAGAGCGTCACGTAGATGAAATTATTCTGTACCTTTCATTTGGTGACTTGCTTTTTATTTCTTAATGCTGCATCTAGATGTTCCATCATGTTAGTACACACAGATGCACCTAATTATTTTTAGCTGCTGCAAAGTTGTCCACAGCACCAGTCACAGCGGCATAATTAGCTTCTGATCTGCGGACGGACACGTGGGCTTTCCGTTTTTCACTATAGCAAGTAATTCTGCGGTGAACATTGTCTAAATGCTTCCTCATCTAAAGCGTTGCTGTTTCTTCTGGGTTGATACTGGAAGGACATCTCCTGTCATTGGATATGTGCGTTTTTAATTTTAATAGAAACTACTGATTGCGCCACCCCACCCCACCCCCACCCCCGCCACATACCTGTTCCAACACTCCTGCTTGGAACAACCTGTTTCCCTGCACTTTTGCCAACATTCTACATTATCCAACTTGACGTGCTTGCAAACCTAGTGGGGCAAATAGTATTTAAGTCTTGTTTTAATTTGCATGTCCCCGATTACCAACCACATAATTGTTTTTAGATTGGACTAGAGCAATGGTTCTCAACCAGAGGCCACTCTGCCCCCGCAAGGAACAACTTGGCAATGTCTGGGGACGTTCTTGGTTTGTCACCCTGGGGGAGCAGAGCTCCTGGTGTCAGGGAGGCAGAGACCAGGGGTGCTGCTACACATCCCGCTGGGCACCGGGCGGCCACACAACAAGGCAGGTCAGCAGTGCCCAAGCTGAGCATCCGTTGTTGAGAATGCCCACCCAAATGATGTGTTTTATAAAACTAGCGGTGCAGCCGTGCCGTGACAGAGAGAGAGATTGCCCACAACAGGTCATGTGGTTTTTATAGAAATGATGATAATGAGATAGTTCCCAGCAAAACCTCATCTCCTTCCCCAAGTATTGGAGCATTGCCCTCTAGAATGACGTACACAAGACACACAGGCGGGCAGGACCTCCCGGGCCTGGTAATTGGTGATATGACTACGCGTTACTTTTCCTCTCCAGCTTCAGGTGACAGGGACTGGATCAGTCAGTTTGGAGGTTTTTGAGTCACTCCCTGATGCGATCCCTTCTTTCCCTGCCTGTCCCCCTCTGACTCTGAGGGTGGGGCAAATTTCCCTGTCTGAACAACCCCCAACATCCATCCCTCTGTGCACCTTACTTTTATTTCATAGGCAGGTCTTTGAAAACGCCGATTAAATTATTCAACATTTTCTGCAACATAATGAAAATTTATTCTCCCAACTTTCCAAAATCATTTTTGGCGTAAGAATTAACTGTTTAGGAAATAAATATTTATGCATATGATTCCTGACCTCTACCTCTCTACAAATTATGAAGGAAAATTCTGCACCAACTCGACAAAAATGAACCTGAAAAATAAATTTCACTGCATAAAAATCCCTAGGATTGACGTCAATGGGCTGGGAGCTGGAAAGGGCCTATCTCCCTCGTTTTTTTTTAATAGAATTTCGCAAATAATCAAAAGAACAAACATTAAGAGAAGAACAATAAAGAGCCAAAATATTTGCTCTTTTGTAAGCTTTTGTTAAGAATGCCGTGCACATGCCAAAACTCATGGTCTAATAAAATAAGATGGTCTCCAAAAATGTAATATGGTTTCAGCCTTTGGCTCCCATTTGATGCATGTGGGAATGTTAGTAGAGGAAACAGGAGGGCTGAACGTGGGCTTACCCAGATGGCACTGGGTTGTGTAGCTTCCCGATGCTGGACAACCTCAGTCAAGGCTGTTGTCAGTTTACGATGCTGAGCCCCAGGGTGTTGAGCCTCCAGGTGAAGTTGAGACCATCATTGCTGCTTTAGAAATGGATGGGGGGTGGGGGTGCTGGGGACACATTGGAAGCAGCTTCCCAAAGTTTGGTCTCCCGTGTGTGTAAATTTGCAATTGCTGAGTGCTATACAACCATGAGAATCTTCCTGAATGTCTTGAATATTCCTTATTTGTTCATGTAACAAATATTTTAAGTGCCCTGGGTTAGACCGAATCACTGGTGTGAATTCTTTACTCACGGGTAGTCGTGTATCCACGTCCTTGCCATGGCTCCACAGCAGGCAGAGGATCTCTCCACGACTGGACACGGGGCTTGGCCACGTCATGGTTTAGCCAACACAGTGAGAAGCAAAGGCTCAAAATAGGCTCATCCAGTCGGACTTGCCCTCCTGCACTTAGGCCAACCCCGTGTGAAGAATGTGCCTCAGAGCAGACCTGAACTGAGCGCATACTTGGAACCAAGCAGAGCCAGACCTAGCCTGGATCAAATCCCAGCCAACCAGCAGACAGGTGGGCCAGAAATAAATGCTTGTTATGGAATACCAGTGAGTTTGGGGGCGATTTGTTATGCAACATTGTTGTGGCAGCAGCTGACCAATACACACCAATAGTATTCCCAGACTGGGGCGCAGAGATTTTAAAAGTTTAATAAAAGAAGGTCCCAATGTTTAAGAAGCTCACAGTTGAGTGAAGGAGCAGACTTGTACACAGACGCACAACACAGTTAGGTGCTGTTACAAATGTATGAGTCATAGAGACCCTGAGACCGGGTGGAGGGCTCTGCTCCTCCTGGGAGACCAGAGAACCCTTCCCAGCGTGGTGACTCAGACTGAGAGTCAACAGGCAAATCAGGAAGGGAAAGGGCCTTTAAAGCAAAAAGGAAGTGTGTTCGGTGTCCATGAATCTGCCACCATTCAGCCTGACTGGAGCACGGGAAGTTAGGGGAAAGAATACTGAGGAATGGAGTTAAAATTGCCGGGGGGGGTCCCACCACTCTGCACCCCATTGCAACCAGAGCATCATCCACCCCCAGAATCCCTGCAGAAAAACCTGATGTAAAAACCTGAAAATGGTTAGAGACTTTGAAGCAGTGGAAGAAAAATTTGACCTGAAATCCGTATAACAAGAAATGGAATCACAACCTTAAAAAATGCTAGAACCTCCACGTGAGGCCTGCTCGTTAGGCTCTGCCTGCTGGAGACCCAAGGACCTTAGGAACAGCATTACCGAGACTGACAGGATCTGAAAGTCAGCAAAGAATTGGAAAGAAAAAATACCCAGAAGGATAAAGATCTAAGTGGGCTGAGGTCTCCCAAGCAGGAAAAAAAGAATTGACAAGATGTCAGTTGACCAAAATGTAGGTTTCTGCCCTCGGGGCAAGATTCCCACTGGCCCTGTTCCTGCGCAAGGGCAGCTGATCCTGAAGAGCTCCCCGGTCGGGTGCCAGGACTGAGAGGCAAGGGCTTCCAGCGTATTCTGCATCACAGGAACCACCCTGGGAATTTTAACCATTTCACGTTTTACTCTTAGTGTATCTGTTAGGGTTCAGCCAGGGGAACAGAGCTGCCATGAGTGTGATGGGTTAGGGGTTTATGGACATTGGACCTTACATACGTGTGGGTAAGCTGGGGATGGAGGGCGAAGGTGGGAGATCAAAGAAAAGTCGCTCGCTGGTCCCCCCGAAGCACAGAGCGGGCAAATGGCTCCTTGGGGGAAATTCAGGAAGTCACGTACAAATGGCAGCGTTAATGGGCTGCACTGGGCAGGCTGTGGAAAGGACTGGGACCTCGAGCCCTGTGTGGCAGCTGTTACTCCGGACCCGCGGCCAGGAGCTGGGGGGGTGGGGGGGGCATCACATGGGGCCCTGGGCAGTGACCACAAGGATGAAGAGAGGCTCATGCCTCAGTCGCTGGGGAAGCTTTTGGTGCAGCGGCCAGGCGGCTCAAGTCAAACTGGCTTCTTACAAAAATCCAGGGGTAGAACTCATCCCAGGCTAGGGGTTCAACGATGTCCTCAGGCCCGGCCCAGTCCCATTGCTAAGCTCTGCTGTCACCACGCTGTCTTCTCCATTGGTTGGGAATGTCCTGGCAAACAACCAGAAATATGACCGACCGCGGCCGCACATGGCAGGAAAAGCCATAAAGGACACTTCTGGCAAAAGGGGCCCCTGGCTTGGTTGCAGCTTTGGAACCGAGACCAGCCCAGGAGACAGAAATTCCCCAGGAAGAGCAGGGCGAATGCGGAGGACCGCAGAGGAGGTGGGGCGAAACGGGAGTTAGAGTAGAAGGGAGACCTGCCCTTGTGTGAAACCACAGGCAAAGGGAAAGAAACAATATATAAAAAATGATTTAGCATCTACAAAACCACAACTAACTAGAATTCATAACAGAAGGACTAACTCTCTGAAAGAGCAGTAGCAGTGACGACAAAGCAGAGCGTAGTTTGCTGGACCTCAGCTCGGAACGTGGAAGTGGACAGACTCCCGATTTCTCCCTGATCTGTCAGCGTCTGCAAATGCACACGGATGCACCGTGAGCACTCACGTGGGGGTTACAGATAGATTTTAGCAGGAAGGCAAATTCCCAAAGACAGGATCTGCAAACGATGAGAGCAGCCGAGCGAACAAGCGATGTCACAAAGTCGGTATTTTGGGGGATCATGAGCAGTACCGCTCACCCCTCCCAGTCACCCTGGAAATCCCAGCCATCGATCTGAGGTTGCCGGTTATGGGGGCAGATGTGTCCGTGTAAATCCGTGATCCTTGCCAGGAAACAACGGTGGGGGGGGGGTTCGTGTGGCTGGGGGTCAGGCTGTCCTGGCATCAGTGCTCAGCACACAGTGCTGTGGCCGCCAGGGGTCCATGACCAGGCATCTGTCCACGTGGCGTCGCTGCGCAGCAGGGAGCCTTCACACCCCTGGGGTTCAGGTTGTCTTATAGCTTCAGTTGGGCTCTGGCGCCCTAAAATATGTTCAGCACTTCAAACGAAGTAAATGTTTGTGGAAGGAATTTAAACTATAACTGAGTTTGAGAAATAATAGACCCCACAGACCACGAACAGAGCTGGGCTCTTGATGAGAAATTCTCTCCTTCAGGTCCCGTTTGACCCACTCACGCCTCCGAGATCCTGGCCTGTTTTCTGCGAGGGCCTGTGATTCAGTCAGAGCCTGGGTGCCTGATTGAGGCAGCACGGAACGTTCCGGGCACTGGACTCAGGGGCAGTCCAGCTGACCCTCACTGTTCGTGGACTCGGCATTCAGGGATCTGCATGCTCACTAAGATCGAGTGCTCGCCCAGGAACCCGCACAGGCCAGCAACACTGGGGTACCTGTCATTCCGCTGGGGTCACCGTGACCAAGCATCACCCACGGGCGCTTACAGAACAGACATTTGTTGCCTCGCAACCTCGAGGCTGCAGATCTAAGATCAAGGTGTCACAGGGCTGGCCTCTCCTTGGCTTCCAGACCCACCTTCCCGCCAGTCCTTGCGCGGCCTTTCCTCTGCCCACGAGTGCTGGCTCTGTGCGTCCCAGTCTCCCCTGAGGACACCAGTCAGATTGGATGAGGGCCCATCCCAGCGACCTCAGTTTAGCTCAGTCGCCTCTGTAAAGGCCTGTCTCCCATACAGTCACTCCCTGGGGTGCTCGGGGTTAGGACGTTGGTGCGTGAACTTGCAGAGGGGACACAGCCTGGCCCTCACGGTCACGCGGCGCACATGTTTCCTGCTGAGGTGGACCAAGGCCACGCTCTGCCTGCTCGTGGCAGCTCTCACGCTGTAAACAAGTGTCCTCTTCACGGTCTGTTTAGTGCACCTGATTCACATTGTCGTGCTTTCTGTTGGGAATTTTGCTATTAAAACGGTCCTCAGACACAGCGCTGAGGTGCTGGCTCATGTTTCCAAGCTGAGGAGGCTGCCATGCGCCTTATGGACGAAATGTGTGTGGGAGGTGAGCGTCGTTCAGGCCTGCGTTATGATGCCATCGTCCTGAGGTCAGAGTTAACGAATCACCAGTCTGCACTAACTAAGGTGTCCGTAAACATAAGCACACGTAACACAAAGTAACTATTGACCGACTGACAAAAACGGGACCAGAGGCTCATGGGAACGTGACCCTGTGCTTCCCCAGGAAAAAGTCCAGAATTTGCTAATTCGGGACTCACAATAACTTCATGGGACCCAGTTCTGAGTAACTTAAAACCCACTAAAGCTTGATGCCCATCTAGGCTGAAGGAGATGCTTTGAACTGCCTTTCGGCTTAACTTACTTCATTTGTTGCCCACCCTCCCCCACCCCAAATCAATCTCACCACTCGTGGCCTGAATGTCCAGATGTTTTCATAAACTCCTTCATGGAGGTTGCAAAGCCTTCCCTAAAATCGGTATGGGACAGTTTGTTTCTTTAAAAGAGGGAGCACCAAGCAAAGAAAGACTTTGATTATAGGTATCTGGGAAACTGTTCCGTGAGCTCTATTTATGCATCAACTTGTCATCCAAATTCGAACCATCTGTGTTTATTGTTTCTTCCACGTAAAAGAAAAGGAAAGTACATGATATAATCGAGAAGAAGAAAGGAAGGGAGGGAGGGGGAGGAAGGGACTCCACGCGAAGTAAGTCATCCACAGCAAGCCCCGCTGTGGCTCAAGCAGCTCTGAATGAGCACCTTTGCCTGCAAGCACTCCTGGCCAGTCTCCTTGAAAGAAAGAGAACTAAGCCTTACCCACTTATCTCAGTTGATCAGGACAACGACGCAGAGAGCAGGTTATTGTCCCTGTCTTATGTTGGGTTGTAAGAAAAGATTTGGGTGTATCTGAGCGTGCCCCAGGGAGCATAGCCAGGGAGTGGGGAAGCGAGACAGAGGAGGAAGATGGATAACCGGGTGTGTGAATGTGAAGGTTCTTGCCGTGAGAACTCTCGCAGAGGCTGTGCACAATGTCCAGAAGTGCCCTCCCCCAGCAGTGAGGTAGCTGGGGTGTTCATCCACCACCCCCTTTCTGCACTGGCCGAGTCTCTCTCCTGGGGCATTAACGTGCATCACCCTCCTGTGGCACGAGAGTGGACTCAGGTGGGGGACACAGGGAGCTGCTAGTGAGTGTAAGACCTACCCATGGGGACCCCTGGTAGGGCCAAGGGGATGTGGGTGGGGCACTGAGTCGAAGTCTCCGTTTTACGGGTGAAAAATGGGAGGCAGCGTATTCAAGGTTACCCATGGTAACCGAGAGAGAGGGTGTAGTAGTTATCACTTGCCGTGTAATAAATTAAAGAAGACGTCTCCCAAGTTGGAAGGAGGGCATGCATCCCTTCCATGCTCAGATCCCAGAACTTTCCAGATTCTCTCTCCTTCTTGTCCACCTGGTGGAGGATGGGGGCTGCAGAAATCTCCCCAGCATCTAAACTTCTGCTCTCTTTCCAACTGCCTGCCTGCCCCATTCAGGTATTTATTTCCTCCAGAGTGACATGAAGTCTGGGGATGTTGACTCCACAATATTTATACCAAATTTCTCTACCTTCTATCTAGGCTTTAATTTTTAAAACTTGAAATTCCATGATTTGATTTGACATTCCATTTTCCCTCGGGCTAGGAGCCACCAAGGAGGTCGTTGGATTATAAGTGACAAGTTTCGGAGACTAACAGAGAAGAGGAACATGGTGAGTTCTCCACACAGTCATCCCTAAACACAGGTGACCTCATTTACCCCTTACCAGCTACCATCCTTACTCTACAGATAAAGGAACAAATTCGGGGAGAGGTAGAGTGACTGGCCCAAAGTCACAGGTAGGGTAGTGTCAGAGTCCAAAATCTGCGACTTTCCACGTGGTGGCCCTTGGATAGTTCTTGAAAAGACCGAAGGATCGTTCTCCCGGGTAACTGGGCTTCTTCCTGCAGCCCGGGGCTCAAATTACAACACAGAATCTGACAAAAAGATGAGCGTTTGAAAGCTGGACTGTCATGGGAAAGCTGGGCGTGTGCGTGCCGCGCAGATCCTTATCAATCCCAACACGGTAGCAGGTCTTGAAGCATCCATGTTATTAAATTCGTGTTTCCGTCGCTTTCTGTGTGTTTTTCGGCATCCTGTAATTCTGCTCTTGTTGGTGGTGACTGCTCTTAGCAGGAATTGACTCTGTCCTGGGCAAAGCAGCAATAATTCTAATAATAGTAGGCCACGAATCTTCCGTGATGCACATTTTGAATGTGTATTTTCTTCCCACTTAATGTTTTATTTTTTTTTTAAGATTTTATTTATTTATTTGACAGAGAGAGCGAGAGAGGGAACACAAGCAGGGGGAGTGGGAGAGGGAGAAGCAGGCTTCCCGTGGAGCAAGGAGCCCGATGTGGGACTCTATCCCAGGACCGTGGGATCATGACCTGAGCCGAAGGCAGATGCTTAATGACTGAGCCACCCAGGCGCCCCTGATTGTTTTATTTAAGTATTCTCCACTTTATATGCTATTAACTACCAAGGGTCTTGGTAAAATGTTATGTAAACAAACAAAAAAATACATCCAGTAAACATCTAACAAATGGACAGATGGATTAATTCATCAGTTTTCTGGACCGAGATGCCTCAGAGAGAATGCAGTGTATCCCAGAGCAAGACTCCTTACGTGAAGGGGCGTTCTCAAGGCAGTTTTCTCTCTATCATGTAGATCTTCACACTCATATGGGTTTTTTCTGTGCAGGTTCTTGGGAGCCCCTGTAACTCGGTGGTGAAGACAAAGCGCTTAAGATAAGGGAACAGAGTGATTGCCCCCGCACAGGGGCTGCCCACGCAGAGCTGACGTTACGACCCCCAGTGCGTGGCTGTCACCCTTCCTCAGCAGGCGGCTGTGCCCCAGATGAGGGCTCAAGGGTCGACATAGGTGGGGCCTTGATGTTGAGGCTTGTATTCGTTTCCTGTAGCTACTCTAACAAATCGCCAACACTGGGTGGCTTTAAAAGAAAACAGATTTCTTCTGCCAGAGTTCTGGAGGCCTGAAGTCCAAAATTAAATGTCAGTAGGACCACACTCTCCCCAGGCGCTCTAGAGGAGAACCCGTGCTTGGTCCCCTGGCTGCCCCTGGCTGCTGGCGATCCTGGGCCTGGGGCCACCCCACTCCAGTCTCTGCCTCCGCGGCCGCAGCGCTTCCTCCCCTCCTGTCTCTGTGTTTCTTGTAAGGACACTGGTCACTGGACTCCGGCGCCACCAAGAAAACCGGATGATCCCCTCATCTCAAGATCCTTAATTACATCTGCAAAGACCCTTTTCCCAAATAAGGCCACAATCACAGATGGCAGGGATTAGGACATGGACGTATCTTTGGGGGGCCGCCATCCAGCCCACTTTGCATCTTCACTGGTTAGGGTGGGTCTTCCAATGGGATGGTGCAAAGTTCTTGACATAATAGCTGAGGTTTGGCAGGCACAATAAGGCAAGGATCGAGAAGGAGTTTTGATAAATACAGTTGTTTGATAAACAAATGTTTTGCCCTGTTGAGCTCTCTGTCTTAGAAAATGTATGTTTGGGAAATCTGTGGTTCAGAGGAGTTGGTTTTGGAGAAGTTCCTGATGCAAGTGATAGCAAAGTGAGAAGCTACTGGACTCCCAACATGGGATGGGGGTCTCAGCACCAACCCCGCCAAGGAGCGACCCTGCTGGGAATGGTACTGGCCAGGCTTCCTGGAATCATGGCGAGAAAACAGACCATAGATGATCCTAGCTAGGAATCAGCTTCAGATACCAGCTGAATCCTGGGAGTGGGGCAGGGAGCACAGCTTCCCATTGGACACCAGCCAGAGAACGCACACAGGGCAAAGCAATCCCTCTTATTGGAGACCAGCAGGCATGAGGCCAGGGGCGCTCCCTGACCCAGTGCCCTGGGTGGGGGTGCTCCTTTACCCACAGATGCCTCCTTGGGAGAGCAGGAATGCTGGAAGATTGAATAGTCCCCCAAAAGATGGTATTTAGGGTGGCAGAGGCTGGTTGAACAAATGTAAAGTCTCCCTCCCACCCTTGATTCCAGCCGGGTGGGGCCCTGCTAAGGAAAATCAGGCCCGGGGTAGGAAACAAAGAAACTGTGTTTTATGGGCACGTCTGCGTGGGTGAACATTTGAGACGCTGCAGTAGGAATGTGAGCGAGGTGGAAAGAAGGGATTCGGGAGTCCCGGGGGAAGGGAGAGTTGGCACTGTCAGAATGATGAACAGGGCGCTGGCAGGTCGTCGAAGTAAGCTCGCTGCAGAGATTGCTCGAATCCTGCCTCGGAGGGTGTGGTGCTCCTCGTGCAGGCTGGGATGGCCAGAGAAACCTGCTGTGTAACCTGCGTCCCCCTACACCTACTTCACCTCGGGGGTTTCTTTTTCTTTTTTGGTGGGATGCCCGCTGGGAACTACACACCTAGAGCAGGAAGAAGAGAGACCCAGGCCCAGGCCCCGGGAACACCAGCACTCAGCTGCGGGATACACCAGGGAGGAGGAGCCAGGGAAGTCACGAGGGGGGAAAATGGAGGCACGGTGGAAGAGGCACCACGAAAATGATGTTGAGAAGCCCACAGACCAGCTTCAGGGCTGCCGGAAGGTGCCATAGAGCATCACCCATCTGCTTGGCCAACAGTGGCCATGGCGTATGGAGTAGGGTGCTCTCACTCCGCAGGGGCTCTGGAAAACCCCTGGCCCGGCCCATGCCGCTGGCCCAACGTCTGCCCTCTCTCTACTGTCCTCGAGAGTCTTGGACAATAAAGATCCAGCCCCAGGTGCCCTTGGTCTTGGGAGCATTAGAGCTTCTCTGGCCTTTACAAGTGCATTGTCTCCAGCTTACCAGCGAGGGACTTCTTTCTGGAAACAGAACAGCATCACCACTGCCCACTTAGGTTTCTCTTGAGAAACGGGTCACGGTGTCACCCTGAGTGCTACTGAGGCCCAGAGATGCAAAAGAGCAGGGTTGGTGACGTCCCTTCATCCCCTGTCTGTGGCTGGGGTGGGCCTGTGCTGGACATGTGGCTAGGAAGACTGTGCTGAGACATGAGGCCACTGCCCTGCCCCTGAATCACAACGGCATACTTTATGTCTACCCAAAAACAGCATCCCGAAGGAAAAGAAGCAGTATCTGCCTGGCCGCTCACCTGTGTGGCTGAGAAATGCAAAATCATTACAGTCCACCAAAGCACTATTTCTGGTTATGGCGTATAAAATTCCCTGAGTGGAGGGATCGGAAAGGAATCAGCAGTTTTGGGGCCCTGGAGGTTCCGGATTCCACCACAACTTCATTCATCATCTCTGGTTACTTTGATCTGTGATGGTCTGTGGCGGCCCTTGCGGTTCCTTGCCGGATTTGCTGACAGGTGTACTGAATCATGTCTCCCCGAGTTACTCCCTGCAAACGGGCTTCCCCTTCTGACAGGTGGAGGGGGGCAGAGCCTTAGCAGCATCACTTGGATTCTGCACCTCTAGGCATCCCAACACCTGCAAGAGAAATCAGGGACCAATACGCCTCATTTTACCTGAGGCAACTGTGGGTTTCCACTTAGATTCACGCCTCCTGAAGTTACCAGTCTCCCAACAGTGATTACCTTACCACCACGCGGCTTTGCTCGCGGGAATGAATTTTCCCCACAGAGAGCATCCAAAGGAGCAATGCTGTGATCTCCAAACATCCCATTTGGTCAGGATTTGAAGAATATTTATCTTGTTCGTCAGGGGCTGGGTGGTCTCTAATGTAAGCTTATGTTTTAAATGTACCACTTGCTCCGGAGCCTAAATATTCACAGCAGCACTGTTCACAATAGACAAAAGGTGGAAACGACCCAAGTGCCCAGGGACAGAGGAATGGATAACCGAAATGTGCTCCATACATTCTCTATATGGTGTTTTATAAATAGCATATCCCATTTATACATGTATTTACACATAAATGGAATATTATTCAGCCTTAAAAAGCAGGGAAGTTCTGGCACCTGCTACAATAGGGATGGACCTTGACGTTATGCTCCATGAAATAAGCCAGTCACAAAACAGGAATCCTATATGTTTGCACTTCTGTAAGGTCCCAGGAGTCGTTGATTCACAGAGACAGAAAGTAGAATGGTAGTTTCAGGAGGCTGGGGAGGCAGTGGGGGTCAGTGTAATCAGGACAGAGTCTCAGTGTGAGGAGACAAACGGTGGCAAAGGATGGACAACAGTGTGAGCATGCTCAATGCCACAGACCCCTGTGAGGGTAAATTTTATGTGTATCTTGCCATAATAAAAACATTATGAGTGGTTATCTGTGAGGAATAGGACTTGGGACAAAGGACAACTGGGTTTTGTTATAAGCCTTGTGATAGTATTTGATTTTTAATTACATATATGTAATACTTGTATAGATATTAATTTAAAAAATCAAACACAGGGCTCCTGGGTGGTTCAGTCAGTTAAGCATCTGACTTGGTTTGGGCTCAGGTCATGATCTCAGGGTCATGGAGTCGAGTCCCGCGTTGGGCTGTGCACAGAGTCTGCTTGTCTCTCTCCCTCTGCTGCCCCACTCCCCTCCTCTCTCAATCTATCTATAAAATAGATAAATAATCTTTAAAAATCAAACATAATAAGTGTATCTTTTAGTTGGAGGAAGAGGAAACACATATAAGAATATAGAAAAACAGCCATCTCTATCCCATGTGTCTTATCTCTCCAGAATGAGAAATACCATATTTTTCTTCCCTAATACAACTGACAGAGGGGCACCTGGGGGGCTCAGTCGGTGAAGTGTCTGCGTTTAGCTCAGGTCATGATCCCAGGGTCCTGGCATCGAGTTCCGCGTCCCTGCTCAGCGGGGAGTCTGCTTCTTCCTCTGCCCTTTCCCCCTGCTCATGATCTCTATCTTTCATGCTCTCTCTCTCAAATAAGTAAATAAAATCTTAAAAAAAAAAAAAAACTGGCAGAGATGTGGATGCAGTTTGGAATGACTGAACTCTTACATCAAACATCCTTCTCTTAGGAAAAGGGAAGGCTTTTTGTTCACATTTTTCAAAGCACGCTCATAAACATCTGATTCGATGTCACACCTTCATATTATGAGGAAGTGCATCTTCATTTTTAAAATAAGGGAACTAAAACTCGGGTTAATGATAAATTTCCTGGCGTAGAAGCCTCAGTGCCTGCTGCAACCACACGTATCACGGAAGAGCGAATGCGCCAGATACCCATGGTCAGTGGGGGCACCATTGTCTCCAGAAGTCATTGACAGTTAACAAAACTGTCTGTCATCTATTTACCCATCATCTGTCTTCTGTCTGTGTCCTCTGTCCTCTGCGTTCAGTCTGGGTACTATCTGTGTATTTACCTGTGCCCTGAAACAGCACCCGCTCACATCCTCGGCCCAGGTGGGCATTCGCCCAGGACTCCTCACGTCTAACACAGTGCTATGGCCGCTGCATTCGAAGACGCCCACTCTGAAAGCACACCATGTGTCCTCGAAGCTGTCGTCCCGCCGCGTGTAAGACACGCGTGCAGCGCCCGGAGTGATCATCCGCGCGTTGCTTCCCAGGCGTTTCCAGCACAAACGGGTATGTCTCTTCCAAGGACAGCATGTGGGGGACTCACGGGTGAAATGAAGCAGGCCTGCCGATGAAATGGAGTGAGCTCGGACAGGAGAGGCTAAACACCACTAACTCCTTCCAGTTTGGGGGTGAGGGTAAGAATTCAGCATAGCTGTCTGTGCTTCGGCTGCAGAAGGTATTAACTGCCAGGCCCCCATTTGGCGAGGCCAGCGAGAAATGCAGAGATGCAGGAGAAATCTGCGAGGGAAATAGTGGGCGGCCCTGCCTTCAGGAGGTGTTAGAATAACCTGAACGCTCCTGCTTTATCAGCCTGGACACTGGTGCGCGGAGTAAATCTACAACTAGTTATGTATCGTCTTGTTCGGTAATGCTTTTTTTATTTAGCGGCAAACTCTTAAAGTAGTAATAAACTGAAAAAAAAAAACGCATGTTTGATACAAGTTAAGGACTGGGTTTCCATTTCTCTGGATGCGATGACAAAGACATAATTGACACACCATGCTTGTGGACACTGAGCATCCACCACGGGGGCCCTGGGATCACCCCCCCACACACACACGTGCAAACCAGGAAAGGGCAAACTGCTGGAGAAGCTCAGCATCTGCTTCAGAAGTTCACTGCCATTGAACTCTGCTCAGAGATACATTATAACAACATACGCAGGTGCATTTACATAGTGATCTCTGAAGCATGACTTTCCCCTTAGATCAAATGATCCTTCTTGTAAATTCATGTTGCTCATTTCCTCACATTTACACGAAAGGGGAGCAAAAGCTAATGTGCCCTCGCTTCTTCTGCCAGACGTTTTCACCAGCAGCCACGTGACGCCAGTCAGGGCCAAGAGATGTGTCCAACAGAACATCAGTTCATTCCAGCTGGAGTTACATTTTTTTTTTCCATCCCCTTTGAAAATGCATACCGTTGAAGATAAAATACTTAAAACTGTGATGAATGCCATGGGAAAGTCAGAAAGTTCAGCACTGGAGATCAATACTGGGGGGCTGTGATAACACGATACACTTGATGGAGAACGCTAGCAAGGTAAAAACAACATTCGTACTAAATTGTAAGATTCTGTGGGGCAAAAACATATCTGGAACTTGGTTGTGCTGCAGACATAATTATTTCCAAATACACAGCAGTATTTCGCCAATGCAAACAGACACTGTGCCTGTCAGAATTTACAATATGTTATTTATGCACAGGGTAACTGAACTACAAAAACACTGAAGTAAAACTGATGACAAACTTTTTTTTTAAAATTCAGCACTTTCTCTCCTCGTTTCTCATAGATGCATTTTTAGAACTGTTAGAACCTGGATGCCTGGGTGGCTCAGTCGTTAAGCGTCTGCCTTCGGCTCAGGTCATGATCCTAGGGTCCTGGGATCGAGTCCCGCATCGGGCTCCCTGCTCGGCAGGAAGCCTGCCTCTCCCTCTCCCACTCCCTCTGCTTGTGTTCCTGCTCTAGCTATCTCTCTCTCTGTCAAATAAATAAAATCTTTAAAAAAAAAAAAAAAAGAACTGTTAGAACCTCTAGAGAAAACTTTTTTAAAGATTTTATTTATTTCTTAGAGGACAAGTGGGGGGAGAAGCATAGGGAGAGGGAGAAGCAGACTCCCCTCTAAGCAGGGAGACTGATGTGGGATTCGATCCAGGGAGTGTGAAATCATGACCTGAGCCAAAGGAAGACACATTTTAACTGACTGAGCCACCCAGGCGCCCCTAGAGAAAACTATTTCAGTATCCTGCAATGGTAAGTGACTTGTTGTAAATATATGAATCCTCTGAGTTTTGGGTGCATTTATAAAAAAGGAATCAGTTGGAAATATTTAATTAAAGTTATCAAGGAGTTCCAAAAGATCTTAAGCACTTGAAGATCTTAGCAAAATGCAATTACTGAAAATAAACACAGCAATCAGGAAGGTATTGAATGTGTTCCCACAAAAGCAAGCATGGAAGTAAACAACTGAAATCATATGAGTTCAAACCATGACAAGATTGCATTTTAAAATTCTAAAATTGGGGCGCCTGGGTGGCTCAGTTGGTTAAGCGACTGCCTTCGGCTCAGGTCACGATCCTGGAGTCCCAGGATCGAGTTCTGCATCGGGCTCCCTGCTCAGCGGGGAGTCTGCTTCTCCCTCTGACTCTCCCCCTCTCATGCTTTCTCTCTATCACTATCTCTCTCAATAAATAAATAAAAATCTTCAAAAAATATATTAAAAATATATAAAATAAAGTTTAAAAAAAAATTCTAAAATTGTGTCTGGGAATACCTAGGCCTGCAGGAAGACTCTTTTGATGAAGCTCCTATTTTTAATTGGATATATTGATACTTAGTACGTATAATTTCCCCACATCTTTGATCAGCAAAAGGCTCAAAAGAATCCTAGAGTAAAGTCACTCCATGAATTTGGATTCATAAAAATACTTGTCAGCAGAAGATACTCTGAATGGAAACAAAAAGATGAGATCAGTAAAAATTTGGACTGAAATGTTTACACATTTTAACACAAAAGTCATAGAATTGACCATGGCCTCCATTCACCAGCATTGTCCTGCACTCACCAGACACCTCCACACCTGCACGGGAGAGTCCGCTCTTGCAACCGAAAGTATTACAAATAACGGAGAAGAACTGACTGGAAGTGTCGAGGATTTCAAATTCATGAACCGTAGAAACCACTTTGAAGAAGTCTGCAGGCAATCTGATGAAAAATAAAATAGAACGACATTGAAAAACTTTGTTTTTCAGAAAAATATCGGTGATGTCACATTAGGAAAAGATCTGGCTAAAAACAGAAATATGTGAATAGCTGCCAGGAACAATTATTCCTCCCACGTGATTACCCAGTGTTCAGATAAACATGACCTTAAATATATTATATTGTAGATATGTCCTTAAATATAAAGGATTTAACATTGTTTTTCCTTTAATACACATAGATTTCATTATTTTTTTAATATTTATGTTTTGGAAATAGTTTTTGAAAAGAACTATGTTATAATCCCACCAAGATAATGAAACTAATTGGCCAGCCAAAAAAATAAATACTGTTAAAATTATTTATATTTTAGTATCGCTCTTTCATTTCAGAATTTTCCCAGTTGAGACAAAAAAAAAAAATTGCGCGGTTCACCCATCTTAAAATCCTTCCTCTTCCAGAAGAGATTGATGCAACATAAAAAGACATGAACCATCCCGGCTCTCAGCTTCACCCAGTCAGTCATATGTTGGGGGCTCAATCGTTAACTGAAATCGTTCAGAGTATGTGCAGTCCTTTTCAGGCATTGTCCTGTGTTTATTAAAATGACCAGTTTTAGGGCACTTGGGTGGTTCAGTTGGTTGAGCGTCTGCCTTCAGCTCAGGTCATGATCTCGGGGTCCTGGGATCAAGCCCCACATCGGGCTCCCTGCTCAGCGGGGGGTTCTGCTTCTCCCTCTGCCTCTGCCCTTCCCCCTGCTTGTGAGCGCTCTCTCTCTCTCTCAAATAAACAAAACCTTTTTAAAAATAAATAAAATGACCAGTTTCAAGCTAGAATGACATCAGCTTCATTAGCTGCTACTGTAAATAAAATTAGGATCACTAAATAGTTTTTATTTTATTTCATCCTTAATAATTTATCTGACTTGTCCTTACTACCAAGAAGCAAATTACAGATAAGGTGTTGAGGACACGATCTTCAGGGGCCATTGTGTAGGTACTTGCATACACGTTTAATTTGAAAATCAGTCCCCCTGGCAGGGACACCCCTCCCCAGTCTGTGGGGTAGAGGACTCTAGAATATGAGGATGAGGGGACACAAGTGAACAAGATTCTTTATCAGAATGTTTGGGTAGAACCGCATGCTTTAGTTTGGATACAAGTCCAGCTTGTACTGAGGTATCTGAACATCCAAGAATGGAAAAGAGATTTTTGCAGTAAGAGCTGTAGAGATTGCACAGAGGCATTTTAGGGAGAGAAACGTCTCTTTGGCATGTAGTTAGCAAGTTAGCTGAGCTGACGGCCACAGGGGCTCCTGTCTGGAGACAGATCAGGGTGCATCTGGGAGGTCAGAGCCCTCCTCTCCTGGCCAAGGGCTACAGAGAAGAGGGGACGGGGGTCAGCCGAGAGAACCGAGTGAGGTAGAGATAATTAATGCTTCTTGCTCACAGTGGAGCCTGCGGGACATCTGCAAACGATTGCTGGAATGTTCCGAGAGACAGCTTGTTGCCAGCCAGGTCTTAGCCTGTGTTTCCCCCAAAGGCCAACCCCGAGACAAGGATGAGGGGCTCGGTCATTTATCTGGAGGGAAATAAAAATATTAGTAATAAATGGTAACTATTAAATAATAATAAATCTCCTCCCCTCCCCCGCCCCAACTCTTTGGATAACCTCCAAATAAACAAGGGAAAGGAACAGCTTGGCACAGACGCAGGGGCTCCACCCCTCGGGGGGCTCTCAGAGGTGGACAGGACAGGCCAGCGAGTTCAGTAGCTGCCAGCTTCCACAGCCCTTGTGGGAGGATGGCTCTCGGGGGCTGCTAACACCCCGAACTTCTAGCCTCGCTGTATGAGGGCAGGTTGGGTGGGGCCCCATCACAGGTGCCTGCCACTGGAAGCAGGGTCCACACCCACAGATGCCACATGTGGTATCCATCGTGTGGCCAGCACAGCACATTGGCCCCCCCCGTCTCCTGGTGACAGGCACTAAGGTTCTCCCCGTCATTTTGCCTTTGTAGACACTGCCGCTGTGCGTGTTCTCAGACGGGTCCCTGCAGACATGTGCCGGGCCCTGGAGTGGCTCTCCAGCTCTCCGGTGGGGTGTGGGCGACCCCCAGCATGGGATATCATTGGCAGATCCCCTGCAAGGTCATCGGCAGTTCATGAATATTCCTACTGATTCACGTCCTCACGGGGGTTTCCTACTCAGTCTCTCCAAGTGTTGCCAGCCGGTAAGTGAGACTCTCATTTGCATTTCCGTCATCTTTAGTGAGGACATGCTTGTTGTCTACTGAATGCTTTAAAAAAAAAAAAAAAGTCTGGTATTGAGTGCTTAGTTCCTTAAGCCCATGTGTGTGGCATGGGAAGGGGGGGTTATGTGTGTGTATGTGTGTGGATTCTTTGTTCACCTTGAGGACTTCCTCAAGCAAAATTCTTTAAGCCACCTAGGGAAAATACTTGTGACAATTATTAAAAGTGTCTTTTACAGAGATCGAAATAATGACTTGAACCACTAGAACACTAAAGGTATAAACAATAACATCCTGATAAAAATAGAGTCTTGTTCCCCAATACCACATCACAGTCCCTCCACTTCGGTCTCTCCCTTGTAGTACTGCCTGTGTTTGTATTCGTTAAAGCAGGCAAGTACCCGGGAAGGCTAAACCCTACCAGTTCTGCGTGGTTTCATGAGATTCTGAATAGCTCCCTTATATTCTGACCACAACCCAAGCTTCTCTGGTTCTGTTTAGCTAGCATTCCCTTTTTTAGGGATGTGCCTATCGACATATCAGGAAGAGCGTCACCACCTGCCAAAAAAATCCTTTCTTAGTTTCTTAATTAGATTCAAGAGCAAGATAAGAGAAGCAGCTGAGCAGGAGGGAATCCCTGTCAGGTCACTCTTCATCTGTCATCTCAGCCCTGGGACAGACTTCAAGTCAAGGGCGTGGACGGCTCAGGAGCAGCCTAGACCACTGTGCAAATGGCTGGGGACCACTGGTACAAGGGGGCTGGTGCGGGAAAGGGACAAGCAGCAGATCCGGGTCATCCAAACCCTGCACACTGAAGATTTGCCCTTGACCGGCTCCTGCAAGGTCACTGCTAAAGCTCTTAGAACGTCCTGCCTGATAAGAGTGTCTTTGTTTCCGGCCTGGCCGGGGTGGTTGGGGGGCGGGGAGGGAGGGGGGGACCTTCCAGATAGGCTGCACTCACAACATGATCTGCGGGCCACACAGTATCAGCTTGGTCTCTGGACAGGCTGCAGACCACGTTCAGCCACGTGGGTGGTCAGCCATGCCTTGGTGAGGGCCCGCCAGCGAGAGCTCTGGAGGCGTGCTGTCAGACGTCGGTGCTGTCCGCGTGGTTTCACTGCCAGGGGACGACAGGAAGCTCTGCCGCACGCCCCGGCCCTTTGCGGATCTCAGCTGGCGCCTTCCCCTGCAGCAAACCCTGCGCGTGACTGCAGCTCTTCTCTGGCCCCTGAGCCTCCTCGTGAGCCGCTGGACGCGAGGCCCCGGCTCTGCAGCACTGCACAGGGCACACCTAGAATGCTGGAGCGCGGGACCCCTGCCCCAGCCCTCTGGGCACCAGCGTCCGACTCGGTCCAGGCTGCCAGGCTGGCCGCGGAAACCACAGACATTTATTTCTCGCTGTTCTGGAGGCCAGCAGTCTGAGAGTGCGATCCCTGTGGAGTTGGGTTCCTGATGAGGGTCCTCTTCCTGGTTTGCAGATGGGTGCCTTCCCGCTGTATCCTCTGTGCGGCGGAGAGAGATGGAGGAAACAGGCCACCTCCTGTTCGTCTCAGGGCTCTAATCCCCTCAGGAGGGCCCACCTTCCTGACCTAGTCACCTCCCAAAGGGCCCTCCTAAAACCCTCACATTCAGGATTTCACCATAGGAATCTGGAGGAGACACAAGGAGTCCATAGCGATCACCAGTCCTCTCACCCTCGCCCTGAAATGCTAGGGCCTTAACCCCACGGAGCCAGCCAGAATTTCCTCAATTTTAACAAAGAGATCCTGGAGAGAACAGTTACTACAAACAGACTGCCCTCTTGCTTCCATGGGCTAAATTCAATACTCCTGGTTCGCATCTGGAAGACTTGTTTTAGAACCGACCCAGCCATGCAGACGCAGACGGCATCCTTTAGAGACACATACTGTCAATTCCTTTTCTTGCTGAACCTATTTAAATCCTCCAGTTAATAACGTCTTTTCAGGTAACATGTTTGTATCCTGTGACCCTTACCCACAAGGCCATATCTTGAAAAATTTCAACCAGCAAATAAGCATAAAAAGCATTGATTATTCATCCTGTTCTCCAAGACTCAGGTTAGAAAGTTCGTTTGATTGCAAAGAAAATTGCATGGGAAGTAGAATATATTTTTAAGTGAGAGAAACAGATCACAGCATTACATAGTAGTGCAATCCTGCTGTTGTAAACACCGCACACACATTTGCATGGAAATAAGCAGAGAAGAGAAAACCTTCAGACACTAACGGTGGGCTCCGGCGGTGGGGACAGAATTCTGGCAACTTTCCTTCTTTATCTCTCTGTTGAGTTTATTTACTGTCTGACTTTTCTGCCACAAACACGGACTCATCGGGCGCCTGGATGGCTCAGTTGGTTAAGCGACTGCCTTCGGCTCAGGTCATGACCCCAGGGTCCTGGGATTGAGTCCCACATCGGGCTCCCGGCTCAGCGGGGAGCCTGCTTCTCCCTCTGATCCTCTCCTCTCTCATGCTGTTGCTCGCTCGCTCTCTAATAAATAAATAAATAAAATCTTTAAAAAAAAAAAACAAAACACGGACTCATCAAGAAAGTAAGGAGGAAATAGTGATAAACAAGTGCGTTATCTCGATGGTCCTGGTTTGTTTTCCTAGCTGGCCTTCTCTGCAATGGAAGTAGATCGCAGCACTCATGATGGTGACTTTCATGCCGGTGAGGGCCCGCTGTGCTGTGTCGTGAGAGCGTGGGGCTGACTCCAGAGTGGCTGAGAGACAGCGCTCCTGCAGGCAGGGCATGGTCTCTGCCTCCCCAGGACCCGGACCAGCCTCTGTGTGTGGAATTGACTGGGATTCCCCCCATGTCCTTTACTAAACCTTTACCAAACTAGAATGGGGGATGGAGGGAGCAGAGGAAGAAGAAGGGGAGAGGAATTACCTTTTGTTCTATTCGGGAACCTCAAGGGATGGAGTGAGACTCACCCACACTGGGGAGGGCCGTCTGCTTTCCCGAGTTCACGGGCTCGAATGCTCATCTCATCCAGAAACACCCTCATGGACACACCGAGGAACAATTTTCAATCTGGGCGCCCCATGGCCAGTCACGTTGACGTAAAATTAACCACCGTGGTATTTCGGTAGATACAGATATAAATATTCAAAGCTCCTTCTCTGTTTGATATCTTCTTAACCAAGCCTATAAACAGAATGTGCATGAAACACAGAGACTTTTTGTTACCCCCGTTCACACACACACTATGCTTCGCACCCCCACCCCCGAGCTTCGCCCCGTGTTCTAGATGACCATAAAAGAAAGAAGTAGAAATACAGCCACTCTCCCTTGGGCCGGTCGCTCAGCCAGCTTCAGTTGTCCTGTGACTGATCTCTCTGGACGTGGCAGAGAGTGTGGTCCAAGGGCTACACACCACTGTATTCAGATACCCCCATTTCCATGTCTGGACACCTCACGGGTGGGAGGAAACTCACAGAGAAAAATAGGTACCAAAGACGTAGTAATAATAGATCTAAACTTTGTCTCCTATACTTTAAATGTTACTCCAAATCAACAGCGTTGTGTACTCCACTCTGTACTCTCTTTACTGATTTTTACTCCAAATAACAGATTTTCTGATAGCCAGGATGCATCGTAGAGAAAAAAAAAATATTCAAACACATTCACTTTTACTGCCCCAAAAAACACCTTGGTCATAGCAACTGCCTTCCTATTTATAAAATATATGTGATTTTTATTACACCCAAGGTGAAATTTATATATATATATATATATATATATAGTGTGTGTGTGTGTGCGCGCGCGCGCACGAAAGTCACCAAAAAAGAACCACTGGTAACCTCTTTAGTGGCAAACAGGAATAAAATGGGGCAGAGACAAACCAGTTTGTCCACAGGACGACCCCTCTTCGGTGACCCAGCCGCTGATGATTCGCAGAGAGGCTCCAAGGCTGTAGCCAAAACAAGGCGGGATGCAAACTTTCCCGAAAACCGGCATCCAAGAACAGGACGTTTCACACAGGAGCATCCGTAACCCTGGCCAAGTGACTCTTGTCTCTTCCAGCTCCTGTCCAGATGTGCCGGGCTGCTGGGACAGAGTGCCTGTCCTGGGGCACTGCCCATGCACATCCAGCTGTGCTAATCCCAGCACGCCCTTCCATGGGGTTCCAGCAAGCCACCCCAAAATGTAGAGGCAGGAAGCGACCATTTTATTATGCTCCCAGGTTCCGTGGGTCAGGAATCTAGACACAGGTCTCCTGGGACAGCTTGTCTCCTGTCTCTGCTCCTCCACCTGGCCTGAGGCCTGAGCTGGGCAAATGTGAAAGCTGGGTGTTCAATGGCCTTGGAGCATTTTTTGAAACAGGGCTGGTGCAGCTGAGGAGCTGAATTTTAAGCTTTATTAATTTTAGGTGTTAAGTTTAAATGGCCACGTGTGGCTGATGGCTACCACATGGACAGCACAGATAGCTTCACTCCTGTGTCTGGCAGCTGGTGCTGGCCATCTGCTAGCACCCCTGCTAGGCTGGTGGCTGGGATGCCTACCTGGGACCTCTCCGTGCTGTGTCTCAGCAGGGCCTAGTTGGGCTTCCTTGTCCCATGGCAGCTGGTTCCAGGAATGAGCCCCCCAGAGAACCAGGGGAGGCAAGCTCACTTGGGAAAAAGCTCCTCCACATATGTTCTAGACTGTGCACGCCCAACCCACTAGGCTGGCACTGCCGTCATCAGTTATGTCCAGTGGGTGCAGAGTCCACGGGAAATTGGAATCGATCAGAACACAGATTTGAGGCCAAGTTCGGTGGCCCAGTCCTTGCTAGGTGAACCTAAACAAGTTAGTAAACTCTTCTGTGCCTCAGTGTCCTCAGTGGTGGCTGCCCTTAGCTTAAAAGAGTTGTCAAAGATCCAAGATCACTCCATTCTTTTGCTTGTTCATCTCTAAGAAGTGAGTTTTTTGATCTCATGCTTGTTGCCTAATGGTCACAAGGTGGCTGCTACAGCTCCGGGCATCATGACCTCAGAAGCAGGAAACCGTGAGGGCAGTGGCAAGAGGTCATTTCCTGTAATGGTTCTCTCTGATTATCACCATGGGAAAGACTTTTGTTGAAGCCTATTGGCGTGTTCCCTTAGGATTATGATATATGACAATCCCTTGTGGAAAAAAAAAAAAATACTGGAAAGCCACAACTGGCCATTTTCCATTCTTGAAAGTGGAAGGTAAACTAAAGAGAAGGCAGCTGGAAATGGTTGCTGTCTGGCAGACAACATCTCTTTTTAATTTGGGCCCATCCTAGGGCTTCACCTCCTCCTAATCCTAGAAAAGTAGGTTGTTCTCATAGCCTGAACCACCTAAAATCAAATATAGTAAACAAGTTCATATTGAGCATCTATTAAATGCCAAGCCATATACAAGACAGAGAAGGTTTTTAAGGTTCCTCGTGGGACTTACATTTTAGGGAGGATACATAGGCAAGAAACACATAGACATTAAGGAAATGTGATCGTTTTAAATTGTGATATACGCCTTCCAGGAAATAAAAGGGCATGATGGGGTGGCGATGCCAGAAACATGAATAATTCAGGCCAAAATATAAAAATAATATTTGTGAAAAACGATACTGAACACCAAGCCTATTTTTCGAAACTGCCTTCTAATTGAAAGTGATGGAGTCACTCTGCCTCCCTCCCGAGACGGCTCTCCGCTGCTCCCAGAAATCGTCCTCCTGCTGAAACAAAGTTTGCTTGGCCCTTTGTGCTCCGCCTGTGAGCACCCCACGCGGCACCATCTGAGAATGAGTTTCATTCTCATTATTCATTTAAGAACATTTGTTTCCTCTCCTCTCGGAGGCCCTGCTTACTGTGCAGCTTTCTTTCTGATGCTTTCCTTTCAATTCTGCTTATTGATCCTATGAAGAATTCTGGTCCTTCTTTGGGGAGTTGGATTACATTCAACAGTTTAAGAAGAGCTGGGAATGTAAATACAATTGTAAGAAGAAAAAGAACACGCGGCGGAAACAGAGGCTTCCTGCAAGAGCATCTGTCTGCCTTGATGTTATCGCCAGGACGGGATGTGCTCGCTCCCGAGGATTGTGTGGCCACGGCAGGTGACTTTCACAGAGCCCACGACAGACTGAACGATAGAGTCTTAGAGCTGTAAGTGACCTTATAAAGCACCTCGTGCCGCCTTCCAGGGGCTGCAGAAATCCTGCTACGAGGTTCCTGATCAGTGTACGCATCGGTTTCCACTGGACCAGGTCCAGCACAGGGAGGTCCCTGTTGAGGAGGGTCAACATGGGCAACCCTAGTGGGCGTCCGCTTTCTTCCAAACGTCACCCGCCGGTCAGGATCCCACTTCCTTCCCTCCCATTCCAGCAGGCTTCCCCACCCTCTGTGCCCGAGCACTCCGTGTGCTCCCGGCTCAGGGAATACAGCTCTGTCCTTCCGTGGCTCAGCAGCAGGGATTCAGCAGCAGCCTCGAGGCCCCTTCACACTGGCCCCTTCTTCATCACTTCCACCACTGGACCCAGCCCGAGTCCCCTTTCTGCTGGTTTAGCCTCGTCTTCCAGCCTCCACACTGACCACATCCTCCGAGGTCCCAGCTCAGCATGCAGGTCAGTGTTTCACAAGGAGCCCCTTGACCCAGGCGGCCGCATCCCTCCTCCTCCCTCTGTCCCCACTTACTCCGCTGCTGTGGGTCAGGCCCACTGTGTCTCAGGGCCTTTGCTCTAGCTGTCCCTCTTGGCATGCTCATCCTACATCACCCATGTGGCACCCTTGTTCACCTCTTGGAGGCCCATTCCAATGTCACGTCATGAATAAGGTCCTTCCTGACCCTTTCATTTAAAATTGCAACCTCATCCCACCCCCACAGGCCCTATCCCACTTCCCTATGATCTAGCATGCTGCTCAGTGAATTGTTTTACTTTCTTTTGTGTACCCCCCCACCCCCAGAGTGCCAGTTACCTGATGGTGGGTATCATGTCCATTTGGTTCTTGCTGTATCCTGGCATCCAGAGCAGAGCTGAGCATACAGTAGGTGTTTCCTGGACATTTGTTGAATAAACCCTCCTCTACCAAATTACTTCCTGCGGGCACTTTAGCCTTTACTAAACAAATATCTCGAGTTCCTTCATCCCTTTCCCATATGACGTGCTTTCCAGACCCCCCCGTCCCCCGCACATACATCACCATTCTCTTTAATTTGTCAGTGTCTCTTTGAAATATGAAGGAGAAATGGAACTCCACTCCAGATGCATTCCGGAAAATGGACATTTTACTGGTGGTATCAGTTCCTGTGATTAGGGACCGATTTATGCATTTACAGCAATGAGTATTGCTGCTTGAGCGTTACATAGCACTTTGCCTCAGATTAAGCTTGTGGTTAACAGAAACTCACGGATCTTCTCCACAAAAAGTGTTGCCAAGTGGCATCTGTCTCTCCTAACCTGCATAGCTGCCTACTTTAAAGTTCCTGAAAGGGATCAACATCAGACATGGGCCTTCGCTAGCTTACCATGAGAGCCTGCATCTCCCTCCAAGCGCCAGGTGAGCAGAGGGCTCAGGACTCGGCCCCGCGCTCCCCTCTCTCTCAGTCAGAGGTATTAGGAATACGGTCACGGATACGAAGTTGTCGGTATGGCTCCTGACACATGCCCTGGGACCCGCTGACCTGTAAATATCAGTCTCCCCCCTTCTCTGCAGCAACAAGCCAGTGATAGAGTCCCGTTTCTAAGAACGATAACTAGTACACAAATGAGGTTTTCGTCCAGTGCTTGGATCATTCAAGAGATCGATACTCACCCCCGGTCACACGCTGGTCATTGTGTCTGTAGGCGCCGCAGGCTCTGGTGATGGCAACGCAAAACCACCAGGTTCCCTCCCTCTGAGCCCCCAGACAGCTCCACCCCATGGACCGAGAATCCTGATCTAAATTCATGATCAAGGGGGGTTGTTCCGTGCCATACTTCAGACTTGAGTGCAGACGTGAATGCATATCAACTATATTGGTCGGAAGTTTCTTATTTCCATACCAGCGACAGTTCCGGAAGATTTATGGACCTGGAACTTACTGAACAGGGGAAATAGAATCAGTCCCACGTAGCCTACAGCCGGGCCAGGACTCTCGCCAACGTCTCGTCAATGACATAGGGCTCACCTGGGCACAACCTGTTCCATCCTAGCTCCTCAGCTTCCTCCCCCCGCCACTGGATGTTCTTGCAGCCCCGCCTCCCGCGGCGCGCTCTCCAGGGTGAGACCGGGGGCAGGGCGCCGAGCTCCACGCACTTGGGCCCGCTGCGTCTTGGCACAGACAACTGCTGGACGGAACGCTGTGCTCCCCTCGAGAAGAGGCTTCACAAGATCAGCGTCAGCGGTGGGCATCTGGCCCCCGTGGCTGTGGGTCCCTCCTGGCAGCCAGCGCCTGTGGCCGCCAGCACACACCCATCTCGTGCCGAAACAGGAGGGCCCTGTCCCCTCACCCCAGGAGGACCGATGCAGCAGTGGGGCTGGCCAGGTGCCTATAACGCACGTATGACACACATGTGACGCACTCAGAGCAGAGGGCAGGCGCCGGGTCTGCAGGAGGGACGTACTCCACACAAGGCCATCTGCAGGCATGGGCGGAGCTCTCTGGCCCTGGTGAGGACGTGCCCCCGACCCGAGTCCGTGCTCATGAGGCAGAGCCGGGGTGGGAATGCCACCCACAGGGACTGCCCTTCCCGACGGAAACATCCAGAAGACACTATTCTCTTCAAGACTGTGGAGAAACAGGATATTTTCTAAAGTGCCTCCTGATAATAAAACACTTCTTGTTGCATCAGTGTAGTTGAAGTTCATCTCCCAAGGAGGTTAAATTAAGAGTGGAGAAACCAAAGATGCTTAGATTTCAGGTAGGCTGTGCTCACAAGCTCATTCTTATCATTTCTAATTTTCAAAAAGAAAATTGTTTTTTACCCCGCTAGTGTGTGTAGTGAGGACACAGAAACTCCTCTCATTGTTCACCATCAGTGATAAGCTAGAAGAAGCCGGCTCCCATGGGCTAAAGCTCTGGGAAGTAAGAATAAGACTCAGTTTAAACGTTTCCAGTTAATGAGCTTTTTTCAAAATTGGGATGTTCGCTTTACCATCATGTAGGAAACATAGATTCCCGTCACATGATGAGGGGTGACTGAAGGGGTGGCTGGAGGAAGTACGCACCTGCTCACATTCCTGAGTCTGGATTAGGGCCCATAGCATTGGTAATGTGCCCCTTACTTCCAGACACACAAATCCTGTATGTGGCTGGAAGTCGGCTCTGCCTTCCCAGGCGTCCATAACATTTACAGATGTCCTGTAGCGTTTCTCCCACGTCCCCTTGTATACTAGTTATTTGCGGGCATGCCTTATCTTCCCTAGGAACATACCGAGCCCTTGAAGACAGAGAATGTCTTCCATCTATGTTCAACCTCCACAGTGCGGCATTCATAATCAGGCCCTGCAAGTATTTCCTAAAGAAATAAGTAGGATTCCTACTAATTGGAACTCGGTCGCGAATATCAAAACTGATGGGTCACTTGGGAAGGGCACTGCTGGTTCTGTCATGAGCCCTAATGGGAAGAGGCTGGACCCACAATGAGTACCATGGGGTGAAGACCATCACAGAGTCCATGGAGAGAGACATGTGTAGCCATGTAGCCCCATATTGACTCAGAAGTTAGTGTGGGGGGTCGGGCACCTGGGTGGCTCAGTTGGTTGGGTATCTGACCCCGCATTGGGCTCCATGCTGAGCACAGAGCCTACTTTAAAAAAAAAAAAAATGTAGAGTTCTCAAATCCCATTTTCTAAATTGTTCCCTATGACCCTTTCTCTGCTAGGACAGGGGCGTTTCTTGGTGGATAAACAATGAGTAAGCATGAGCAATTTTTTTTTAAGATTTTATTTATTTATTTGTCAGAGAAAGAGCACAGGCCGGGAGAGCGGCAGGCAGAGGGAAAAGCAGACTCCCCTCAGAGCAGGGAGCCTGATGCGGGACTTGATCCCAGGACGCTGGTATCATGACCTGAGCCGAAGGCAGACGCTTCAATGACTGAGCCACCCAGGTGCCGCAACATGAGCAGTTCTTAAGCAAAATGTGATGTCAGTTTTTCCAGTAGGTTCCAGATTACTCCATATCCAGTAAGGAAACCAAAAATTCCCAGACTATATTTTTATACTTCTCCTTTTTAAACGAGTCTACACATTTTATAAAAAAATCAAAGGCAAAGTTAAATTCTATTTTTTCCTATCTGTCTGTTGGTTCTTAAACATTAGAAGCTGCTTGCACCATTAAATACGCTTAGGAAACTAAAGCCATCATATTCATATTTTTAGAATACACTCAATTTTTCCAGATTGAATCAAAAGTTGAAAGTAGACAGGAGCTATTGTTTCTAATATTTAAATGCAGACCCAGTGAGAACTGGTGGGTTTTCTCAAAAGCAGAAAGCTGAACAGGTGGTGACCTAGCTCTCAAGCAAACCATCCAGAAAATAATCTAATTGGGGAAAACAGCCGCGAGGGCCTGCCACCCCTAACACGAAGCTCCCCAACAGCTGAGCCCCTCTCCTTGCTGCTTCCCAGCCTGGCGAGGGATGAAGGTGTAGCTGGCGGCACGGAGGGTAAAAAGGCAAACAGCAAGCATTCCTCCGGGTGGTTTGAGCCTCATCCTGCAGGAAACACCATTGGTGAAGGTGAAACCTGTCACAGGTGAGGCAGGCCAGGCTGGGTGCTGGTGTGATCGGGGAAACCCTGGATTCCGGACACACAAAGCAGAGCAGGTTGGCGCTTGAAGGGGCCACGGATGCCTCTTCTTGTCACTCTGGTGTTCTCTGTATTCTTCTGCTTGTTCTCTGGTGCTTCAGAAATTGTGATGGGGAAATTCTGGAAGTTCTAATGGTGTGTCTCTGGCGAGAAAGGTATTGATCTGAACCTCAGATGTGGTGCTCCTTAAAAATCTGAGCACCTTCTGAAGTAGTGTTCAGAGCACATTCGAGATGAGCTGCTTGTAGCCACGAACCTGGGCTATCTGAATGGCAGGGAGACGTGCCCGCCTGATGCTCTGAGCAGGGAAGCAGATCAGGAAAGGGAGAAAACCATTCTTGAGGGCTTGGTTTCAATGATCCTGAAAGACAGGAGATACCCCCTGTGGTGGACACTGGGCTGTACCCACAGGACCCCCCGCTTGGGGAGCCTCAGCTGCAGAGTCCGTGCCTTCCTGGGGCCTCTACCTCTGGTGATGGAGCTCCGGGCGGCCACCAGGGCCACCTCAGCCCGGAGAGAGGGTGCTCCACTAGACGCGCTCATGCCAGGGCCCCCGGGCTTGTATGGCGGCCAGACTCTCCCTACTTCCTCCCGTTCCCCTCCCAGGTGCTGGGCTCCAGTGGCCATCCCACCCACAACTTCATCTCTGTGTCTGCTTCTGGAGACCTCAGGCCATTTCCCTGGCCACTGGGTTGGGACTTTTGTCCTTTTCAGCTCAAATGGCTCACGGGGCCAAAAGATCTACCTTTTCTAGGTCAAAGACCTTGTCAAGTGACAAAAGTAAAACAGTTGAGTAGCAAGTTTGATATTCTTCATTCCAGGGAAAGCAGTCCATGGGGTGGGGGGGTGCAGTGCCTCACAAACAGAACACGGCTCCCAGGGGTTTCGGGCAAGAGCGCGTTTTATAGAGTTTTATAGAGCGTTAGCACGATGAGGAAACAGGGCCTGATCGACTAAGAGGTCAGGGATTTCCTTATAAGGCTAGCGGGTCAACCCGGGGAATAAGGAACAAGCTTGTGGCTTAACGCTGATTGGCTGGGATTGCATATCTGACCTTATTTAGAACAAGGAAATCATGAGTTCCTCGGCAGCTGGGGACAGGCTGGCTCATATCCTGCATTTCTGGTCAAGCGGAGCATTTCTAGGGACGTGAGCGTTATTCAACTTGCGGTTGGCTGACAAGGCATCCCAGGCAGGAGTGGTTCCATCTTGGACCTAGAAATTTATTTCAACACCCTTTCGAGAAAAAGATGGAAGGCTACATTTTCCCCCAGAAGAATGTACATAAGCACATGCAGTTTTTGCCTGCACTTCAGGGAGTCCGGAGCGCCTCTGAAACCCGCCTGCGAAATCCTGAGAGACGTGGCCTCAATGGCAGGAACCCCTGCCCGAACCCGAGCTTGGACAAAACTCTCGTAAATTCCTTGACTCTGGGCGTCCCTAGCCGGATGTACTGATGAGATTTGCCTCTTTTTTTTATTCTTATGTTAATCCCCATACATTACATCATTAGTTTTAGATGAAGTGTTCCATGATTCATTGTTTGTGCATAACACCCAGTGCTCCATGCAGAACGTGCCCTCCTCAATACCCACCACCAGGCTAACCCATCCTCCCACCCCCCTCCCCTCTAGAACCCTCAGTTTGTTTTTCAGAGTCCATCGTCTCTCATGGTTCATCTCCCCCTCCGATTTACCCCCCTTCACTCTTCCTCTCCTGCT
Source organism: Mirounga leonina (assembly GCF_011800145.1). Classification (NCBI taxonomy): domain Eukaryota; kingdom Metazoa; phylum Chordata; class Mammalia; order Carnivora; family Phocidae; genus Mirounga; species Mirounga leonina. The sequence continues at coordinate 3,432,369 of NW_023270763.1, forward strand.
ACCTTCTTCTTTTTTTTTTTTTCTTAACATATATTGAAATTTGCCTCTTAAGGTAGATGTTCGAGGAGCCAGGATAAGCCATGAATTCTGGATAAGCCTGGAAGGGATGGTGACTCTTGAATTAGGAAAATGAATTCCTCACTTGTCTTATGCTCTCCTGTCCTTCCGAAAAACCCACATAAGAGACTGATGGACAGAGCTGGCTGAGTAGCTGATGGAAGCACCTTTATTCTTTCCTGCTACTGGCTCTTCAGACTCCTTTCCTCCTCACCCCTTAATGAAGTCTCAGGCAGATCACACAGACGTTTGGGTCACTTCCAGAAACTATCAACAAGCAGCATTTGTTTTCAGGGATAAAGTGTAAAAATGTTCTAATGTCATTGACTCTAAAATGTCTTTCCTCCATCAGCTGAGCTGCCTTTAGGATCAAAAGCCATCTATGGGAAGGAGAAAGGTCCTTTGTTTCCTCTTCCTTGCTCGGCCTCCACGCACACTCACCAGCTGTTACTGTCAGTCCCCCGGGGTCAGGCTGCGTGGGGAGAAGGGGAGGGAAGCCGACTCTTGGCTGGGACAGTCGTGATCTGGGCTGGAGCCCCCTGCATGTGACAGATGCTCTGAGGGGTGTTTGGGGGTTCCCCTAGATATTCCCTGCAGGAAATCTCACTACACATCCCCAGCCCCAGCAGTGCCTCCTCCATCTGACTGCTTCCAACAACCCCAGACTTCTTGCAGTCCACCTGTCTGCTGAGTCACGTTGCTTACCAGGCAGCCTTCCTAGGATGGGAGTCTCCTTCCAGGTGGCTCACCACTGGAGTCCCCATTTGGTCACTGCCCACTCACCACCAGCAGCACAGGGCACTTGGTCCTGTCCCCTTTGACATGGGTGCAGCCTGTTCCTCATTCTCTGCCCTGCCACCAGGGGGGCGCTCCACAGCACCGTCACCTTGCAGTTCTCGGGAGGGACTCTGATACCCACCCACTCCACATGGCTGACGTCAGGTTCCCCCACGTGTTCTTGACAAGGCACACCAACCCTCTCCCGCTCCAAAGGACCCCTCCCCTGCCCATCTCCTCGACCCCCATGTGAATTCTCTGCCTTCTCTCGTATGGGCCGATGCTGACAGAATCACCAGACAACATCCACCTGTCCTGGCAAAACTCTTAAGACCGAAGATTGCCCTGTCCACGTCCTGTGACAACTCTGTGATTTAGTCTTTAGAACAAAGTCCACCGATATCCTTTATTTCCTTTTAAATCGTGAGCCATGTGGGAACAAGGACAAGGATTCCTCTCTATCAGAAATTCTAGCATCTAGAACTGTGTAACTGTGAGCACCCATTAAATAGTTTGGGCTAATCAGGAATACTTTGAAATGCTAAAGGAGTCTGCCCATCTGCGCCAAGACCCCGGACAGAATATACATCAAGGAAATACCCTTTCCAAGGGCAAAACTGTCCAGAGCAAGGTGACCGCCCTTTCTTTGAAAGAAGCCCTGCATCCGAAGGCAGCTGCCTGGGACTCTGGAAAGCAGCCGCACTGAAACTATTTTTGGAAAACCTAAAATCACAGAACCTCAAACTTCCAGAGGAAGACCATGAGTTACCTAAAACAGATGTTTCAGGGAAAGGAGTAGAAACGTCCTGCCCTCACTTTCTGACAAGCCATCATGGCTCAAAGCGTGTCGCAGGAATGCACCCCGGGATACCCGTCCTTGGGGGTCCCGTGGGGCCTCGCCCCCCTCCTACAAGTCACAGAAGACCCACCAGCAGAATGTGGTTGCCAAGACTGACCGCTGTCTCCACCTGAGCCTGAGACCTATTCAACACGGAAGGTCGTGTGAAGGTCAAATTCCAGCTCCGACAGAGCACACAACTGTGGAAGAATGCCACCAGGTGGACTGGTTACAAAAAAGGTGGTTTCTAAAGGGGGGGGGGGGGTAGCCCGGTGATGGGTATTAAAAGGGCATGTATCGAATGGAGCACTGGGTGTTATATGCAAACAATGAATCATGGATCACTACGTCAAAAACTAATGATGTAATGTATGGGGATTAACATAACATAATAAATTAAAAAGAAAGCTGGTTTCAGAGGCAATGAAAAGTTTCCTTTTGAGATATTCAGTGAAGAAAGCAGTTTTATTAACTTGATACACATTTAAAAATCAACTATTTGAAAATAGAGGTCCCACTGAACTTGATTTAATGAGCAGATAAAAATTATTTGGAATTTGTTTTTTTATTTCTATTGAAATCCATACTTAAAAGAGTGTGTGTGTGTATTTTTCTCAAGTTTACTAATTTTTTTTTTTGTAGTGTGATTCTCACCCTTCATTTGCTTGATAGTTAAGTGTTCACGGCATGATTCGTACACTAACCTTTGTGATAACTCTGAGTGGCACAAAGAGAGGTTTCTGTCTCTCGAAGTCCAGCTTGTATTCAGACAGCCAGGTGCCGGCCGGCACCTCCAGAACACTGGGCAGTGGGGTTTGGTGAGAACACGGTAGGCTTGGCCCGCCTGCGGTCTCTATCCAACTCCCCGCCCTGCTGTGTAGCCAAAGACGGCCACAGCCTCTACAGGTGTTCAGGTCGGGTTTGGCCAATAGGCCCCATCACTCCGTGGGGGTGGGTAGTACTGAAGCCGTCCCCTCGTCACTGAAGAAACTGAGGCACGAAGACTTTGAGTGACTTCCGAAGGTCAGCCAGCCACGAACGGCGGAGCAGGGGTTGGGTCTGCCTGTGGAGCCCCGCTTCTGACACAGCGTTAGACTGGCCCTGGCTACTGTATATATTGTGTGTTTATCGATCGCTTCGCCACCTCCAGCATGATGTCATTAATTCATATGAAATTCTCTTCCAAGTGCTATGTTTTATTCCTGACGCCTCCAAAGCTTTCCATTACCGAACTTATTAACAACAAAGCAGCAGTTTGCGGTCGGTCGAGCAAATCGCCCAAAACAGTTGATGGTTTATTTTCACCGACCCCAGGCTCAGAAGACACGATCACTGTAATTATTTTCATATTTATTCCCATCCTACAATGTCTCTACAAGAGTTTTACGTAACTAACAGCACTATAACCTCATAAATTAATGAAGATGTTACGAATGGGTGATGTTAAATCTTTAAATGTAAACCGTGAAGCCTGGACATGCTCTTGTAGGAGTTATTAATTTACTTCTTTCTCTTCCCAACACGGGAATAAGAAAAATAATTCACCCACAGGAAAAGCCAAAGGTGGGCTTCTCAGGCTTCCAAGCCACGCACCCCAAGTTCTGGAAGGTGCTGACAACTCCTTCCCATGAATATTTCCTCACTGCTGCTCTGTGCTCTTTTTGCTTTAGCAATTTGAGGAATTCCAGAAAATTACTGAATACAACCTATATGCTCAGGGAACTTAATGACCACTGAAGAAATATATTCTGGATGAATCCATCACCTAAGAAATGTCACTGCAGCCACATTTGCTTCTGTCTTTAAGTTTCCAGAACACATCCGGTGGCAATCTGCCACAGGACCTTTGCAGCTGCTTCTCCCCCTGCTCAGAACCATCTTTCCTCTACAAGATGAGCTCCTTCTCCCCCAGGTCTTGGCTTGAGAAACCCACCCTCAGCTCTTACATAAGGCGTTTTCCATCTGCTGGTCTGTTTCACTGCCTTTTCTCCTTCGTAGTCGTTCACAGTCTGTAATTACACGATTTATTCATGGTTTACAACGGCTTTCTCTGTGTGCTTCTCTACGCTGCAAGCCTGGAGGGGATCACACCTGCTTCTGCTGCAACACTGTTTCCCTGGCAGCTTGCAGGGTGGCATCTTGGAAACACTGTGGAGGGAGACTTGGGAGAGGTTAGCGAAGGCACCCATGTTGGCAGATTGGGCCTCCAAGAAGGTCCCCAGAGGCCACCAATGGAGGTGATATGTGCAAGAGGTGAGGGGCTCTGGAGTAGAGAGCAACTTTCACAAGGCAGGAATGTGGCTTCCTCTCTCTTCCCTCTGTCACGATACCTTCTTGGATTCTTTTCTCCTTTGTCCCCCTCGGTCAGAACCTCCCATCTGGGGAATGCCGTTGGGGTGCATTTGCCAACTTCTCCACCTCTTGCAAGCACCCATGTGTCCCCATCCAGTCTGCCCATTTGTTCTGAATTCCCTGCGTTCGATCTGAGCTAAGACACAAAAGTTAGAAGAAAAAAAAACAGTTAATGGATCAGGGAATATATTTACTCTTGTGCTCTCCTAGAGATGGGCTGAAAGGTCATTTCAAATAATTATCGCCCTGATAATTGAGCAGATGGCAATCACCAAATCAGGCAGTTCCCCGCCAGTCGGCATCTCTGTAGCTAATTCACCTTCATGCCTGGGCAATTTGTTCTAACTAGATTATATTTCATGATAGTAACTTGTATTCTGCGCTTCTCGGGGCACCCCAGAAACAGACTTTCCAAAGGGTTTGGTGTCCCACAGAAAGCTCTTCCTACAGAAGCTAGGAGAACGGGCATGGGCCCAGAGACCTGACATGGGCTGCTTGAGGCATCATGATGATAGCCAATCATGCCTCTTTCCAAGGCTGCCTCCGTGTCTGTGCTGGAGTGGTGTCACCCAGTGTCCCCTGACGCCTCCTGCTGTACAAAGGATGAGCGCTCAGACCATCTCACCCCACGTTCTAGTGAATCGAATCCAAAGAGAAAAGCAACCTGATTATGGCCACAATGCTTCTTAATTTATCATCCTGGCAACCCACTGTTCCCCTTACCCTTTTCTGCCTTTCAGTTTGGTCCTTTTTATAAGAATTCTGAGGGAGTTTCCTACCTGTGCAAATTCACCTCTTCCCGGGAAGCCAGTCACCCTCCCTGGCAGGTGCTCCCTCTATGAATGGGTCGTTACTTTTAGGCAGGGATGTGAATAGTCCATTTACTTGGAGGAAATTAGAGGCAAGGATCGAGGCAACAACGTATAATCACTTAATTTGGAGCAGATCCAGGACTGAATATAAGCACCTTTGATTTAAAGAGGAGAAAAGCAATTAAAGGCAGTTGGCAGAAAGTTCTTTCAAGTCAATGAAGTCATTCAATCAGTCCATAAAAAATGACTAGTTTTTGAAAGCGTAATTTGGTCCCAAGTGAGAAGAGAAAAAGAAAAAAGGACTGGCACCCACAAGAAGGAAAACCCAGCACCAAACATTAGTGGATGATCTCATTGGTTTTCTGGTTCCATCTTGTTTTCCTGTCATCCTGCTTCTCCAACACACTCCCAAGTCTGCCGTTCATCCGGCTCAGCCAGTATCTCGGCCCCTCTGAGCATCCAAAGAGGCGCCCCTTCGCGGTGGGGCGGGCGGGGCGAAGACTGCGGTGCTGGGCTCTCGCTCTCCCTGTCTGCCCGCCCGCAGCTCCAGCTCAGCCCGGACACGCTGCCCGCACTGACCCCCGGGCTAGTGACGTCAGGAGCAAGGGAGGGGGCTCTCTGTCATTCCAGGGCACGGAGACCGTCGCAGACCCTGTTCTGAAGTGTGGTTAGCTGCCTGCAAGAGGGAGCATGGGCAGAACACCCGTGCAGTATAAACATCACAACGTTGGGGTGCTTGGGGTGAAGAAGTCCTAGGAAAAGTCCGCAGTTTCGTTCTGGCACAACGGCCGCATCCTTCCTCTGTCTCATCCCAAACTGCTTTGAATCCCTCACTTGTGCTCACAGCCCAAGCTCAGCTGCTAGGTGCTGCACTTCCCTGAGTGCCCCCCAAGCCCCACCTTCAGGGGACTGTCCTCCTGCTCGAAGTTGAGCCCTGATTACAGCTGAGTTACAACCACAGCGTGTCATGCTGCCCTTAGAGGCCCATGTGCCTTCTCTGAAACCCTTGGGCCAGATGTGTTTCGGAATTCAGAGCTTTGCAGCTTTCAAAAGATAATGCACTGCGTATGTTCTGTATTACATCAAAAACCCCCAAGGCTCCGGGGCAGCACCCTGTAATCAAATCCATTAATATTTCCGCAGGAAAACACATGAATATTCAGACTAAGTGGGGAAAATAATGATTATAAATAGTCTCTCGTCGGTTCAGGGCAGGTTTTGCAACCAAAAGAGTTCCAAAAACTTTCAGTGTGCAGAACTTTTGAATTTCCGAGTTACGTGTGAAGGTAGTGGACCTGTATTTACGTATCTTTCTACCCTACCAGACTGAACACCAGGAAGGAGACGCTGGTTCCCTAGCGGTCCATAGAATCTGAAGCCTTGGTACCATGTGTGACTAAACCAATGATACATAAAGTGAAAGGAAGTGTTGAGGAATCGAAATAGGCGCCCCATCCCTTCTCCAGAGTGCTGCCCCACCTCGGGCAACAGGCTGACCTGACCGATCATCCGAGGCTGCGTCAACTTCCGTAAAGGGCCAGATAGTAGTCGTCCGCTTTTAGAGCCAGACACTCTCATTGGCAATATTTAACTCCACCCTCATAGTGCAAAAGCAGCCTTAGATGACGTGTACATAAATGGGTGTGTCCGTATTCCAAGAAAACTTTATTTATAGTGACAAGCTAAGGACCACAGTTGGCCTGCAGGCCACATTTGCTGACTCCTGAACAAATCCACAAATGTCTTAATGATCAAGACTTACTCAGCAGATAGGGCTTCTGTCCTGTGATGAGCTCCCTTCTCCGGGCTAGAAATTCAGCAGTGACTAAAACACGAGTTTTCGCCCTTGTTAAGATTATAGTCTAGCTGAGTCCAGGAGTTAGATTAAATTCTTCAAATCATCTCAGCTCTGTGCTCTACTTCACCTTTATAAAAGTGGACCTTGGTCAAGGATCTGAATAGACACCTCAGCAAAATAGTTACAGATGGCAAATAAGCATATAAAAGATGCTCCACACTGGGTGTCATCAGGGAAATGCAAGTTAAAACAACAGTGCGATTCCATTGCACGTCTAGTAGAACGGCCCAGATCCAGAACATGGGCAACTCCAAATGCTGTCAAGGATGTGGAGCAAGAGGAACTCTCATGCACAGCTGGTGGGCCTGCAAAATGGTGCAGCTGCTGTGGAAAACAGTCTGGCAGTTTCTTACAAAACCACACACGCCCTCACCAGAGGATCCAGCAATGGTGCTCCTTGGCAATTTACCCAAAGGAATCGGACATTTATGTCCCTATGAAAGCCTGCTCAGAGATGTTTATGGCAGCTTTATTCATAATTGTCCAAACTTGGAAGCAGCCAAGATGTCCTTCAGTAGGTGATGGATAAACTGTGGTCCATCCAGACAGTGGAATATTCTTCAACACAAAAGAGAAATGAGCTATCAAGCCATGAAAAGAGATGGAGGAAACCTCGATGCATGTTTTTAAGTAAAAGAAGCCAGTCTGAGAAGCCTTCATCCTGTATGATTCCAACCCTGTGACATTCTGGAAAAGGCAGAACTATGGAGACAGTAGAAAGATCAGTGGTTTCTTGGGTGGGGGATGCGGGAGAGATAAATAAGCAGAGCACAGAGGATTTCTAGGGCAGTGAAAATGCTCTGTGTTATATTACAGTGATGGATACACATCATTGTTCATTCGTCCAAGCCCATAGAACGTACACCACCCAGGGTGAACCATAAGGCAGACCATGGGCAATGATGATGCGTCAGTGCAGATCCATCCTCGGTAAAAGATGTGCCATCCTGGTGAGTGATGTTGAGAATGGGGAGGCTGTGTTGGGGGGTGGGGCAGGGAGCATATGAGAAACCTCTGCATCTCCCTCTCAGTTTTGCTGTGAACCTAAAACTGCTCTAAAGAAAGTTGTCTTCAAAAAAAATTGCCCATAGAGTCGATCCTCCTTAGCCACAGATTCCAAATTTCCAACTTTGCCTATGCCCTAAAACCTACGTGTAACATCAGAATAAACTCCTGCAGAGCTTTGGGTGTGCAGGACACGTGCAGAGCCGTGAAAGATGGGATTCACACAATGCACATGCTCTTGGCTGTGGCCCAGCCAGCCAACCCTCGCTCTACCTCTAGCTCGGTTCCCGCAGTACAAACAAGCGTCCTTCCTGCATCTAGTGGGTGTCATGGTTTTTGCATTTTTGAGCTCTTTTCTGTTTAAAATGTCCCCAAAGCACAGGGCTAACATGCGTTCCTATGTGCCTAGAGGCTGTTTGCAGAGAAGACACCCAAGTTAGTTAAGCTTCATTCAGGCATGAGTTATAGTACTTCTGGCTGCGGGTTTGCTGTTAATGAATCAACAATATATATTAATAAGGTGTCTTTAAACAGAAATAACACATAAAACAAGGTGATGTATTGATCGGCTGATGAAAATGCTGTGACCAGAACATGGCAGCGACGCAGGCCAAATTCCCTCAGGGAGCAGGGCTTCGGCGTTCACTAACTCAGAGTTCATGGTGACTTAATAAAGCATGGACCCCGGAAGAACCCAGATCAACTGTATTTGTTAATAGCATCCTTTCATTGTTTAAATCTCGCCCTCATCCATAATTATAATTCTTCATTTATAACATGACCATTGTAACAGTCTCACCAGAAATTTGTCTGTGATGGTTAGTTTGGGGTGGTTTTTTTTTTTTTCCTCCCCAAAGAATCAACTTCTGGCTCTTTTTATACTTCCAAACAGATTTCTTCTCTAATTCACAAGTTACTTAGCCATGTGTTACTAAATTCCCAACCAGTGCGCATTTTTTTTTATTTTTTTATTTTTTAAGATTTATTTATTTATTTGAGAGAGAGAGAATGAGAGAGAGCACATGAGAGGGGGGAGGGTCAGAGGGAGAAGCAGACTCCCTTGCCGAGCAGGGAGCCCGATGCGGGACTCGACCCCGGGACTCCAGGATCATGACCTGAGCCGAAGGCAGCCCCCAGTGTGCGTTTTTTAATTTGTCTTTTTGTGTTAGCTTTTGACTTAATAGCGATGTGGTCGGAGGACGTGGGCTGTGTGAAAGCCATCCATCCTGTAGGCCTGGTGGAGGCTACCGTGCGGCCTCCCACCTCTGCTGGCCGCCCGTGGGCACGAGAGGCAGCTCTCCTACGGCTCTGCCACTGAAGGTGGAATTCCACGCGGGTCTGCTAGGCCAGTGCTGAGATCTGTGCAGCTCTCCCACGTCCTTGCTTATTTTTGTCTCATTAACCTCCAGTCATTGGAATCATTGTAAAAGGGGACTTGTCCATTTCCCCTGCCGCTCTATCCATTCTTAGCCTCCTCCGTGGGGGGCTGCTCTGTTAGGTGCTCCACATTTCGAGTGGCCATATCTTCTTGCTGAATGGAACCTGTGGCCATTATGCAGAGACCGGTTCTGTGCCTTATCACGCATTTTGCCTTCAATTCTACCCTGTCTGCTGTTTACCTGAGCATGGCGGTCTTTGGGGGAGTATATTACCGATGAGTCTTTTCCTCCATCCTTTTATTTTCAACCTCTGTGGGCCTTATGCCTTAGATGTGCCTCTTAAAGACAGGAGACAGAGTGGGAAACCTGAGAGCAACCTCCCCCGCCCCCAGAGCGAGCTCTAAAGCCCCCAGCTGCTACGGACACCTCCTGGATCGGAGGAGGGGGTCCATGTCCTGCGATTCCCCAGACGGAATCACAGGCGCCACGGGGAAGAGCAGGTTTGACTTAGTCCATTGGAAGGGCCGGAGGAAGCCACTTGTCACACCCTCCATCTGCCTTTACCTCTTCTTTTCCTATATTCTGTCTCTCTTTGTGTTGCCTTCGCTTTCCACAGGGTCAGACATGGGACTCGGGGACCAGAGGCTGAAGGGGACCTAGGAAGAAAGGATAATCCAGAAACGCAGTGGAAAGCCCTCCCCATCGGGGCAGAAAAGTGCTTCCTTCCCAGACTTGTTGATCCTACAAGGCTCTGTGAAATCCAGTGTGCACGTAAATCACTTCACGAGTTCCTTATTTGCCTGTGATACCCTCCCATTCCAAACCTGAAGAAACGAGATCAGAATGACACCACTTGCGTACCCACAGAAACAAGGCAGGGACGAAAGTGGTGAAGCAAGCAGCCTTAACCATGAGGGAACTGTGGAAATTGTGTGAGTCTACAGGCTGCTCGTTTTCAGCCCTGTGAATTTCCCAGCTGTTAGAGGAGGTCAGTGCTGGTTTGCTGAAAACGCGGGTTGGTGGGCTGGTAGGAGGCGCCTGAGGTGTGCAGACCAAGTTTGAGCCGAAGTCTTACGAGAGACACAGTTGCGCCTCTGCCCCTCCCCCTGCATATGTATGTCTGTCCCTCCTGGGGGGCCAGAGCTTACAACAGGGAAGGGAAGGACTGACGGACGTTAGCTGAAAGGACCAAAACTCAGAGTTTTTGATGGAGGACATCAGTCTTTTAGAACCAACTTACAAACTTGAACAGCCTTGGACATGAAGAGAGACTCAGATCCATTATGCATTTGAATTGTGACATAACCATCTAATCACAATAATGCACATTGTTTAGAGAAGACATTTGCAACTGGGCCTTTGGGAGTCAGTGTACCCAAATATATCCAGGACTTGATTCAAAAAAGCTTACATTTGACCTAAAAATTCCACACGTGGCCATTTATCTTCAGGTCATAAGGGGACCATTGGACATACACAGATGTATGAGGATGTTAACAGCATTGCTCTTTATAACCAGAAAATCAGAAAATAATCTAAATTGATAGAAAACTGATGAAGCAAATCATGGCATATCCTTACAAAGGAATACTTTGCAGGCACTAAAATTATGCCACAGATCAGTAGTTACCAGCAAAGTTGGCCATGGTACATTAAGTGAAAAAAGCAATATGATACCTTAAAAAAAAAAAAAAGGAAATGCACGTACAAAATTACCTAGTATGTGCGTTGAAAAAAAATGCAAAATTATTCATCAAAATGTTAACGGTTATTTGAATGTTAGGATTACTGGCAATCTGTATTTTCTTTGTGCCTTTTTATATTTCGTAAGTTATTTAAAATAAACACAAATCATTATAATGGTTTATAAAAAGAAGGTTCCTAAAGAGCCCATTGTGAAAGCTCTTGCAGCATTTTAAATGAATAATTGATCTATTTAGCGTCTCAGGTTTACTCTAAGTTACAAGTTCCCGAAGAGCGGGGAGCATTTTCGCTCCCGTTCCTCCCCCTGGCTCCACGCAGCCCTGCGCATGAGCAGAGCTCCCTGACAGCCGTCGACTGACTGGGTATTTAGGTGTCAAGTACTGAGAAGGTATTAGTGAAAATCGCTAAGGACTAAATTGCGTAGCTGAGCCTTTGCACTATAACTTCTATAATTGAAAACTAAAACCTCTGAGTCATTTCATTTTATTACAAATGAACCCACCTCACAACTCCCCTTCAGTTTTGAAATCTCGCCAAAGTGTTGGTTATGATCCCATCACTTGGCTAATGTGAAAGTTTTAAAAGCTATTTAATGACATCATTATCCTGCAAATCATAATGAAGGAGGCAAAAACGAGTCTGGTGTTTGAAAAATCCATGCATGGACCTGTGGTTTCTGATAGGGGAGCAGGGCCCATCTAAGAAAATTTGAGGTGATGGAATTTTGTTACTTTGCATCTCAACCTCTCCATTGGTGCCTTTGTACCAGTCAGATGTTGCTGTGTAACAAACGGGCACAAAAATCCCAGTGGCAAAGAAAAATGGTGTATGTTTCTTGATCTACGCTGGGCTCATCGAGGGGTCTCTGAGTCTGGCTGGCCTCTCTCCCGTCCACCTCTAGAATCCAGACTCTAGTGTGCACCATGTGTATTTGCTTGGGGTCCAGATGAAAGGGCAGGCGCAATTTAGGGGAAGCTCTTCTTCTGTCAAAGTAGAAGTCAAGGCCAAGAGTGTATGCGCATTCATACCAGCACACTTCAGGTTCCTGCACATGTCATGCCTGCTAACGCCCCTTTGGCCAGAGAAACGCCCCAGCAGCAGTGGGGCCGGGAAGCCCACAGAAGGGAGCATTCGCGGAAAGTGAGGCATCGTGACCAGTGATTGGGCCTGCCATACCCTCCATGAGCACAGGTGTTCACCCCCACTTCCTCTCTGCCGATCAGCCAGTGTTTCCGCGCATCCCTGTGTAGCCATCCGTTCCGCCTGAAGGAGAAGACAGCCCTGCCTGCATGGTACATTGGGTGTCCTTTTTGGGTAAATAAAACACGGATTTGATGTTTTGTTGACCACGCCCTGTTCTGTTCCAAGGTTCTTTGGAGAAGATGGGCCCTCACCCGGTCGGGACGAGCTTTCATCCCTTAGTCCCAGCGGCCGGGAGAGGGACAGAACACTGGTCGGAGGCACAAAGGGACTTGCCTGCCCCGAGTACAGCCAGGGTGCTACGGGCTGAGGAAGGACAGAGCCTGTCATCCCTCCGTTTGAGAAGACGCGTGGCGATGGCCGGTGGCTGGCAGCCGGCAGGGGCACGGCCGTCGAGCTGGCACCTGGCTCCAGCTGAGGAGCAGCGTTCCTGTTTCCCTCAGACTGCTGAAGTCCAACAGCACTTACACTGATGATGTAAGTGCTTACTTTAAATCTCTGGGGAAAGCAAGTGCAATTTTACTTCCTAACGTTGTAAATGAGGCCGGGTTCTCGGGAACCGCAGTGAAGCGCATTAGGATGTGTATAAACGTGAACAAAGCCGGGGACATTGAAAGGAAAGATGTCGTGGGTAAAAGGGTCCGTCTGCTGACGCACAAACTGCAGAGAGGCTTTCAGCTTTTTCCTCCCAAATCTAGACACCAACTGGCAATTTGCGCATCTATTGTGTTCTAAACGAGGCTGACTAAACTCAGCTCCCCTCCGAGGCTTAGCCGGCTGAGATGGAAGAGCAGAAAGTCTGAGCCATCACATGAGGCAGTGAACGGTAAGGCTTGGAGCTAAGCATCCCAAATGGCTCGGGCAGGGCTTCTCGAAGCACGGTCCTCAGAGTGGCAGGGGCAGCGTGGCCCGGGCACTTGTCAGGGGTGCACGTGCTCGGGCCCCATGCCAGGTCTCCGGGAAGCAGACGCTCAGGCTGGGGCCCAGCTGCCTGGGTTCTTAACTCTCCCCTGGGCCCCAGAGGCTCTAGCTGGGGGATCAGCGGTGCAGTGGGCCTCTCTCCCCTGGGCCGCTTGAAGGAGTTGGGGCAGTCTGCAGAGGAGAGAAGGAAGGGCAGCCCCACGGTGGTCGTGGGGATGGGCACAGAGCAGAGGCCAGTGGGCCCCACCCTGCAGCACTCATTTCCTACGGCCGCCGTAACAAAGACCACAGACTGTGTCGCTTAACCCACATGCATGTCCTGTCTCGGTCTGGAGGCTGGGCATCCAAGGGCAGGGTGTGGCAGGGTGGGTCCTCTGCAGCTGTGAGGGAGGGTCTCTTCTGTCCTGTCTCCCGGCTTTGGGTGTTTGCCCTGAGTCTTGGGTTTTCTTTGGCTTGTGGAGGCGTCACCCCCATCCCTGCTTTCTATCCCTGTGCCTAAATATCTCCTTTCTATGAGGACACCATTCGTACTCAAGACCTCGTCTTGACTAATTATATCTGCAAAAACCCTATTTCCAAATAAGGTCACATTCACAGTTACTGGGGGTTAGAGCTTCAACTTCGCTTTGGAGGACACAATTCAATCACAGTTTTTGTTTTGTTTTTTTTTAATAAATTATTTGAGAGAGCGAGAAAGAGAGAGAGAGTACATGAGAGCGGGGAGGGGCAGAGGGAGAAGCAGACTCCCTGCCGAGCAGGGAGCCCGATGCGGGACTCGATCCCGGGACTCCAGGATCATGACCTGAGCCGAAGGCAGTCGCCTAACCAACTGAGCCACCCAGGCGCCCCTCAATCACAGTTTAATGCTGACAATTGTGATTCATACAGGCATGGGCCCCTGTGACCCAACAGGAGCCAGTCAGGTACAAGACACTGCTAAGATTCTGGGTTGGAACTTGGAGGACATAACATCCGACGTGGCGCAGCCATCTGGGGCTTGTCAGGGAAGGATGGGAGTCCGTGAACACGTGGAGGGAGCCAACCCCCTCCTGGGGGTAAGTGGAACCAGGAGAATGTAGTGAAACACTGGGTGTAGTATAGTCACTATAGTAACATCACTTAAATGCTTAAAGCCAGGCCTATTCCCAGATGTTCCAAATACATGAACCAGTGTCTCCTTTTCATCAAAATCATTTTGGATTGTGGTTTCCTGTCCCTTGAAATCTAAAGAATGTGACGATATGTATGGTCCCGTGTCTCTAAATTCAAAGCTAGTTCTTAGCCTGGTGTGGCACGTGGAGAAAAACAGAACGGCTGAGTACAGGTGTGGGCTGCTCTTGCCTCAAGAGGGGCGTGCAAGGGCTCCCACTGCCCCAGGGTCTGCTGCAGAGAGAGATCTCAACCCCAGGACTCATGGCCGGCACACCCAGGTCTCCAGGCTGTCCACGGGGAGGCCCCAGGCCCCTGCTGCTCAGAATGCGGTGCACGGCCCAGCAGCACCTGGCCCCCTGGGAACTGGTCAGAAACGCAGGTTCTCAGGCCCACCCCAGACGTTCCGAACCAGACTCCGCATTTTAAACAGAATCACCATCGATTTATGTGCTCATTAGGCTCAAGACGCAAAGTTCCAACCTCATTAGTGAGCAAAGTTTTGGTGCATTAAATCCCAGCTATTTAACGATCAAATTGGATTTCTGCTCTTTCTATCTGATTTAAAGCTATTCCTCCAAGGATTGAGATGACCAAACAACCAAGTCATCCTATGAATATTGTATTATATTGTTATATTCTATTATATCATTATATTATAAACATAACACATCAGTATTAATTTATATTAGCAGCATAGTATATAAATTCCACTTTGAAGTACATGAGACATTTGACAGTATGTTTCATGTTCAATTTATATCTTTATTGAATGGCATAATATAATACTGCAGACCATGAAGACAAAGTTTGTGCCTCAAGTGGTAACTACGCTAACCGACATCTTCAACATCATGAGCAAAAGCTGCTGAGTCATGGCTCAGCTCTCGGCTCCATGCGCTTCCACACCCTGGGCGTCCAGAGTCGCCGAGCAGATGCTGGGTCAGCACCAGAACCACATTCCCCAGAAACCTGAGCAGCCGAAAGCCCCACTGCAAACGTCTGGCAGTTTGTCTGCTACAGAAAGCAAATTGTCTCTTGCTTCCTGAGTTTCACAGAGATGTTTTTCTGGCCATGCACTGGGTTGAAGACCTGCTCAGAAAGGCTTTTGGGAGTTGGTTTCCGCCGCTGGTCATCGTTCTTGGAACAACCACCCGGTGAGGACTCGGGGCTGCTGCGTCTCAGCGGGGATCGGCGGCAGTGAGGAAGAATAGCTAGAGGCCACAGACAACAAAGAAACCAAAATTAAGCTAATCCTCACACGTGCAAGGCTTTGCAGATAAATAAAAATTAATTTTGGCCTTTTCAGATCTTTGACTCTTTGTATCTTTATTTCGATCAGAACAGATTCCGCCAAAACATAAAACGAAGACGGCCAGAGCTTAAACAAAATGTACAGAGCAGAGCCTGTTCACACGCAGAGCAGGAGTGTGTGCCCATGAGGAAAAGCACCAAGCAGAAGTGCAAGGTTTAGAGTCTGGACAGGGGAGTGCTAATTGATAATGGACAACTTCTGTTGTGGGTAGAACAGAATGAGCCCATAGGTATGCGCACCATTGGTTAAAACTAGCCCTGTTGCTCCCTGGTCTGGAAAACGCTGTCAGTTTGGTCCGGGCGGGGGCTGGGGTCTGTCCAAATCCACGACCCTCCCTCGGCGGCCACAGGCTGGAGCCAGTCATGCGGCATCTCCCGGACACGTGCCGCTCTAAGTGGGGGATTTTTTTATATACAGTGTACATTCACTCAGTCAATATCTATTGATCCTCTGATATCGACTGCTTCTTTTTGATTGTTGCTCAAATGGCACCACATTAGAGGGAAATGTGCCCCCTGCCCTCCTCCACTCCCCACCCTCCGGCTCTGTTCTACTTCTCCTGGCGCCCGCCACTCTATGCTGCTGCCGTGCTGGGTGCTGCCAACTCGACCCCCCCCCTCCGGCAGAAGCTCCAGGGAAAGGGGCTTTGTTTTGCCCCCAGCTGCGTTTTCACATCTAGGACAGCGCCCGGCTGAGAGTAGGTGCTCCGAAAATATTTCTGAGTGAAAAGCAGTGCATCAGGTGCTAGACCTCCTAGAGCTTTTTAAATAAAAACAGTATTATAAAACATAAGCCAGATGCTCTGTATTTTAGTAAAATATATTTTAAACCCTAGACTAAAAAGCACAAGGGAGAAAAAAAAGAACATTTCTATCCTGCTTTGGAAGGCAATTTATCAGCATCTATAAACATTTTAAATTCTCATCCCCTCCCAGGCCAGAGCTCTGTCTCTCTAGATCTGCACCTCCTCTCGTGCACAGGGAGGCATGCCCTTGGGTGTCCACATGGCTTTGTTTGTGAAAAATTGAAGACAAGTCTCAGGCCCCATCCACCTCGTGCTTGCCGTGGGTCTGGTCGGAGAACACAGCAAATGCCCAGTGAATGCAGACCTTACCATCCACTGCAAGAATCTGGTCCCTCCCCTGTCACGGCCTTTTGTCACGGTCCCTCCGGGAGGGATCAAGCCAGTTCAGTCAGCAATCACGCTCTGTTTCCACGGTTCCTGACCCCAAGTTGGGGTGTCCTTGGTCTGCCCTGGTCTGAGAGTCTGAGCCGCCCTCGCTGGTGGAGCAGGCCTGGCTGTTCTCGGCCCGCACCACCCACGCCCAGGCTGCACCGCCTAGCAGACACTGTCGGGTGTCGGCTTAGCTGGGCCCGGGTGTTCAGGGGAAATTTTGTGAATGAAGGACCCCAGCAGAGCCAGCAACTTATGCTTGGCTTCAGGCAACGGAGTGGGAGATAGAGCTTCCCCCACAGATAGCCTCCACTTTCTCATACAAAGCGGAGATACCTCTGGGGCCAGGCTGTCTGCAGCTTCAGTGCTCCGTGTCCACAGAACCAGGAAGGCTTGAGGGCCCTTCCACTGGCCATCATAGAGTTCCACTGACCCACTCCCCAAAAACGGGAATATCAGCCAGAGAATCCCAGGCACCTAGGGGTCAGGCATTCAGTTTCCACAAGAGCTCAGGGGCATGTGAATAGCTGCTTTTCATAAGTCATGTTACCTAGTAGCTGTGTCGAAACTGCAAGTCCAAAACCCCACAGGGTACCTGGGCGGGTACTCTCCTGGGGGAGGCTGCCTCCCTTTGGAGCCCAGAGGCTGCAGTTAGCAAGATCTTCATGCTTGTTCTGTCCCCAGCAGCTGAAGATTTCACTGAGGTGCCAGGCATTCCCGCAAGACTCTGACCCATCACTGGCAGCGAATGGCAGGGGGCTAACGCACGGCAGTTCTGTGCAAACAGCTCTCCTGCATTATGGAAGGCAGTCTGCTTACTCAGAGTTCACCACTTGCAATGTAATCTCACCCAAAAGCAGCCTCCGAGGTGATCCATAAAATAAACCATCACAGTATCTTTGCCCCGCCCCCACCACGCCCAGGGCCCCTCCCCCACGGGACCAGGTAGGGCGGTGACCCGGGAACCCACATCCAACAGAGAAAGAGAAGTGGAGATCTTCTCCTCACAGCATATTCAGCATGTCCCAGTCCTGTAGGCTCTGGGACAGGAAGACCTCGCCCCAACCCAGAATCCTGAAAGCGGCTGAGGGGCAGAGGGCAGGGTGGACAGAGTGTCTCTGGCGTCCAGGCTTGAGCAGCATGACAACCACTGGTGGCTCAACCAGCCAATCTTCCAACGCCGACAGTCCCCCCAACGCCCTCTGTCAGCTCTGGGACACACACCCCTTTCCCCTCTACCTGGAGGAGAGGGGAAAACCTAAAAGCACCATCGCGGCTACTTGTCTCAACCGCCAAACCATCCTATTAACGGGCAACAAAATGGAGGGGACACCATTTCACCCAGCCGACCATACAGGTTGGTCAGTGTGTCAAGTACCGATGCTCATGAACTTCCCTCGGGGCCCTCATCCGCCTCGTCCAGAAGCCATGTCTGTATCCCAGCCTCATTGCCAGAAGTGCGAAGTCAGACTCTGGGAAGGGCCTGGGATTTTACCCTACATGCATATGCTAACTGCTTAATTTGCCGCAATTTTATATACACATCCTGACAGAAGGACACCGGACCCCTGGGGCAGAGACAGGGAGGGTTTATTACTCACAGCAAACAGATAAACAGAGCAAGCATCTCGTCCCTTTCCCCACACCCTGTTCCCCGCAGGGCCAGGCACGGAGGGCCAGATGTTACCTGTAGGCACAGTGGGGTGCACCGCGGGACCCTAAAATTAAAAGACTCTGACCTTTTATGTGGCGGCTGGCATAGCTGCTTGTCCTCGCCTCTGAAGAGAAAGATTATTCATTACCCTGGAATGTAAGCATATATTTCAAGAAGACGAAGGAGATTGTATCTTTCCTATCCAGAGACCTCACCAGGGAGGTATTTCTCTAAATTTCTCTGGTGGCATATTCTCCTTAGCTTCCAGCACAGGCTTGCTATTCGAGCCTGTTCTTTGTTCAGAAGGCCTACACCATGCAGGAACATAAGAAACTCCATGGAGAATTGTCTTCCAATAATATTACCTTTTGTGAATTGTTTTTTCAAATATGTGGCACATTTTTTTTTTAATTTGGCAATTAATCTTCTTGTTGACTTGTAAGAATGTTTATACAATTCAGGTCCTCTGTAAGATATGCATATTACAAGTATGGCAAACAAACAAACAAAAAAAACCCCTCCAATTATGTGACTTGCCCTGTTGTTTAGTTAATGATGTTTTCGAGTAGGAAGTTTTGAATGTCTTCTAAAGTCTAATTTATCAATTTTTTGAAACTTCCTAATTTGCTTTTCATATCCTGTTTTCAAAATTCTTCCCTGCTCTGTGCATTCTTCTAGAACCTTTGTAGTTTTAGCCTTCACATTTAGGCCCATGATCCATTCCAAGTTCATATCGTCTGTGGTATGATGCTTATCTTGTACATGGATATCCCATTACTGTAGTGCCATTTGTTGGGAAGACTGTTTTCCCCACTGGCTTGCCTTGGCATCTCTGTCAAAAAATTATTTAATCATATACGTATGGCTCTGTTTCTGGATTCCCTATTGTAGCACAGCCCAATGTAAATATAATGCAAGATGTAAATGTAACCTACATATGCAATTTTAAATTTTCTAGTAGCCACCTTTTCAAAGGTGGATAGCTATGGGACTGCCATCTTAATAACCCACAGTTCAGTCAGCCACAAATATTTACCCACTGGTGCTGGGGTTTTTTTTTTTAATGACTAGGTCCAGGCTGGGCGACATAAGGGATGGTCCATCATGAAATGCGTGTCAAGTAAAACAAAATTTGACACAGCAAGATTAAATTGGTCCATAAGCTGGAGCCTCAGCCAAAAGCAGAGCCCACGAGTTGTGACTTTCAATGCAATGTTATGTAATCAATGCTTCACATTTCCTCCTGCCCAAGCTACACAGAGCAAAGAGCAAGCTTCTATAATCAATACCATGAGTAATATGAAGTTTATTTAACTCAAAGAAGAAAGAAATTATTAAAGACTGAAAAAATCTTACAGTTTAGTTATAAATAGCATACACTATTCTGTGCCCAGCCTCGTGGGTTAAGTTTCTAGAAACAATTGATGAGGCTTCGTGGTGAAAAAACAGATTTATGGGAGAATCATCATTAGAAGAACAAAGACTGTGAACAAGGCTGCCTTTATAATCGCTGATGAGTCCACGAAAAATAAACAACAGAGACAAAGCAAAATGATGTACTAAGCATCGCTTTCCTCTGACTCCAAATCCCATAAAATAGCAGAAAATATTATTTTAAAGAAAATAAATACGTAATAGTACTAGACTAGAACCTTAGAAGATTTTTTTGAAGTATAGAAAGCACACAGGATACGATCTACTGAGGGAGAAAAGACAACAAAAAATAGCCCAAAGGCAACACAAAAGCTAACGCAGTTCAGGGATGCTCCAGGCCCAGAGCAGAACCCAGAAATCCTGGCTGCCCACTGACTTCACCATATTCCCTATCTCTGCTAAAGATTCTCCTAAATAGTGTGGTATTTTAAAAGTAATCTCAGATTGCAAAATTTTGGCTTTTTTAAAATCAGTCAATTAACATATAGTGTATTATTAGTTTCAGAGGTAGAGTTTAGTGATTCATCAGTTGCATATAACACCCAGTGCTCATGACATCAAGTGCCCTCCTTAATGTCCAGTACCCAATTACCCCTTCTCCCCCACTCACCTCTCCTTTTCAATCTTGGCTGCAGCAACTTCTTGCTAGACACATCTCCAAAGGCAAGGGAGACAAAAGCAAAAATGAACTATTGGGACTTCATCAGGATAAAAAGCTTTTTGCACAGCAAAGGAAAGAGTCAATAAAACCAAAAACAACCCACAGAATGGGAGAAGATATTTGCAAATGTTTTATCAGATAAAGGACTAGTATCCAAAATCCATAAAGAACTTCTCAAACTCAACACCCAAAAACAAATAATCCAGTCAAGAAATGGGCAGAAGCCATGAACAGACATTTCTCCAAAGAAGACATACAAATGGCCAACAGACATGAAAAAATGCTCCACATCACTCGGCATCAAGGAAATACAAATCAAAACCACAATGAGATACCACCTCACGCCAGTCAGAATGGCTAAAATTAGCAAGTCCGGAAACGACAGATGTTGGCGAGGATGCAGAGAAAGGGGAACCCTCCTACACGGTTGGTGGGAATGCAAGCTGGTGCAGCCACTCTGGAAAACAGCATGGAGGTTCCTCAAAATGTTGGAAATAGAGCTACCCTATGACCCAGCAATTGCACTACTAGGGATATACCCCGAAGATACAAATGGAGTGATCCAAAGGGGCACCTGCACCCCAATGTCTAAAGCAGCAATGTCCACAATAGTCAAATTATGGGAAGAGCCCAATGTCCATCGACAGATGAATGGATAAAGAAGATGAGATACACACACACACACACACACACACACACACACGGAATACTACTCAGCCATCAAAAAAATGAAATCTTGCCATTTGCAATGGAATGGATGGAACTAGAGGGTATTATGTGAAGCGAAACAAGTCAGTCAAAGAAAGACAAATACCATATGATTTCACTCATGTGGAATTTAAGAAACAAAACAGATGAACATAGCAGAAGGGAGGGCATAATTTTGGCTTTAAAAAACAAACAAGGGGGGCGCCTGGGTGGCTCAGTTGGTTAAGCGACTGCCTTCGGCTCAGGTCATGATCCTGGAGTCCTGGGATCGAGTCCCGCATCGGGCTCCCTGCTCGGCAGGCAGTCTGCTTCTCCCTCTGACCCTCCTCCCTCTCATGCTCTCTGTATCTCATTCTCTCTGTCTCAAATAAATAAATAAAATCTTTAAAAAATAAAAAAAATAATAAAATAAAAATAAAAAACAAGGGGCACTTGGCTGGCTAAGTTGGTAGAGCATGCAACTCTTGATCTCAGGGTTGTTCCATGTTAGGTGTGGAGATTGCTTAAAAATAAAATCTTTAAAAATAAATAAATAAATAA
Source organism: Mirounga leonina (assembly GCF_011800145.1). Lineage (NCBI taxonomy): Eukaryota > Metazoa > Chordata > Mammalia > Carnivora > Phocidae > Mirounga > Mirounga leonina. Next base: position 3,453,907 of record NW_023270763.1, read on the forward strand.
ATAATTCCCTCATAAAAAAGCATCCCAATTCGTTACCTTTTCTTTTATATTTTATATTTATTTTATATTTTCCTATTTTCAAGTATATTTACATTTGCATAATTATAACAGTAGTACACATGCAATTTTATGTCCCGTTTTTCATTTAACCTTATAGAAGTATTTCCCATCTTGCCACTGAATCTTTGTAGCTATCATTTTTAATATCTACATAATATACTTTGATTGGATGTACCATGGTCTATTTTCTGCTTGCCTTCTTTTTGACCACTTGGGTTGTTTCCAATGTGTGCTATTATAAATAATGCTGTAATTAACATCTTTATTTCCTCAACTAAATTTAAATCTGTTTTATGAATTAAAAGCAGCTGAACTGACTTCTGTGTCATTCCTTTTTGAACAAAAACGGAATGTCCTGGTTTTGTAACAAGGAACAATCTAAATTTAGGTGTACAGATAAAGCTGTGTGACAAGTCAGAATAGCAATGGCAGAGTTCCTAAAGCTTTTTAGACAATGTCTATTTAGCTTACTTGTCCCTCTTTGGGGAATAGAGTAAGTCCCAGGTTGCTTCAGTTTAAAATGAATCTCAAGATTGGTAATGTTAGCCTTGACAGGAGTAATTTTTTTAAAACAGTAGCACTTCTGGCTGTGTTACTTTCTTCAGATCTTTCCCCACTTGACCAAGGTGAAGGTCAATCGCGAATACATAATTTTCAAGCTATTTGAAATACTGAAACTGACACTGAAAAGGTTTCTGTCTTTTCATAAAGTATTTTGTTGCCCCAGATAAAGCAGTGGCTGGTGAGAGTAAAGCAGATATGTGTGTGCAGGCCGGGGTGGGGTGGGGGGCCATGAATTTTATAAAAGGACCAGTTACGAGTCGAAGAAATTTAAAATACGATATTAAAGATTTTAAACTCATCAGAGCAGATGACCAGTAGATTGATGCAGCTACAAATGAATTACGTCCTGAATAATCAAACCACTCCAAGAGCCACCAAATATGAATTTCATATGTAGAGAATTGTGGGAATGAAGGAGAAAAAAATTAATAATAAAATTATCCAGAGTTAAATAAAGACACAAGTATTGGGGTTGAGTGAGTTCCCTGAAAGTTGGTCAGAATGCACGAAACACATAAGCACCTACAGAGTACCACTGGGAAATTTCACAACATCAAGGATGAAGGGGAAAGTCCTAAAAGATTACAAAGCAGGCAAAAAAATAAATAAAAAGCAGAAGGAGAAAACAGATCGCCTACAAAGGAATAAACATCAAATTGGATTCTGCCTTCTCATTGTCAACAATGGTGCTAGAAGACAATGGGCCAACAACCTCGAAAGTCTGAATATCATAATACAAAATGATCCCCACAACCAGGTTAGTTAACATATCCATCACATCATGACAATTTTATTTTTGGGGTGAGAACATTTACGATCTACTCTCTTAGCAACTTGCAACTGTGTAATAACACACTGTTAACTATAGTCACCATGCTGAATATGACATCCCCAGAATTTTTCCATCTTATCATTGGAAGTTTGTGCCCTTTGGCCAACATCTGCCCATTTCCCCCAACCCCCAGCCCTGATCACCGCCATTCTACTCTCTGTTTCTATGAGTTTGACTCTTTTTTTTTATTCCACATGTGAGATCATATCATATTTGTCTTTCTCTGTCTGACTTATTTCATTTAGCATAATGCCCTCAAGTCCATCCATGTCACAAATAGCAGGATTTTCTTCTTTTTTAAGGCTAAATCATATTCTGTTGTATATACACCACATTTTCTTTATGCAATTATCCATTAATGAACATTTAGGTTGTTTCCATGTCTTGGCTATTGTGAATAATGCTAAAATGAACATGGAGGTGCAGACATCTCTTTGAGATAGTGCTTTCATTTCCTTCTGATATGTACCCAGAAGTGGGATTGATGGATCATGTGGTAGTTCTGGTGTTAATTTTTTGAGGAATCGTGGCTGCACCTATTTACCTTCCCTCCAGCAGTGCACGAGGGTTCCCTTTTCTCCACATCCTTGTGGACACTTGTTACCTCTTGCCTTTCTGATGACACCCATTCCAACAGGTGTGAGGTCACCTCACTGTGGTTTTGATTTGCATTTCCCTGATGATGAGTGATGTTGAGCACCTTTTTGTGTACCTGTTGGTCATTTGTATGTCTTTTTTGGAAAAACGTCTGTTCAGGTCCTTTGTCCATGTTTTATTTAATTAGATTATTACTGTTATGATTATTTTGCTATTAGTTGTGTGAGTTCTTTATATATTTTGGACATTAACCCTTTGTCAGATATATGGTTTGCAAATATTTTCTCCCATCCTGAAGGTTCCCTTTCCTTTCTGTTGAGTGTTTCTTTTGCTATGCAGGAGCTTTTTAGTTTTTACAGTTTTAGGTTTTACATTCAAGTCTTTAACCCATTTTGAGCTCATTCTTGGGAGTGGTGTGAGATGGGGATCAAGTTTCAGTCTTTTGCATGTGAATATCCAGTTTTCCCAACACTATTTATTGAAAATACCATCTTTCCCCATTAAGTATTATTGGCTTTCCTGTCAAAAATTAGCTGACCATATGCGCGTGGATTTGTTGCTGGGCTCTCAGTTCGGCTCCACCAGTCCACATGTCTGTTTTTATGCCAGTGCCATGCTGTTTCACTACTAAAACTTTTCGGTATAGTTTTAAACCAAAAAGCGTGATGCCTCCGGCTTTATTCTTCTTCCTCAAGATTGCTTTTGCTGCTCGGGCTCTTTTGTGGTTCCATATGAATTTTAGGATTGTTTTGTCTATTTCTGGAGCCCAGTAAAGGGGTACTTTCAGAGTCTACAGTGTGACCAAGTTTGGCGGGCTTCCCTCCAGGGGCCCCCCGATGGTGGCCAAGAGGGGCTAGAGCCAGTTCACGAACCACTTTGAGGTCCACGGCCAGTACGGAGGTCTGCGTGCCTGCTACCCCACACATGGGTGGGCGTGACCCCTCCCAGGCCCCTCGGCACCTGGTGCCAATGACAGGACCAAGCCCGGCGGGACGTGGCCAAGTTCTCAGGAGCATGGAGCTACTTCTGGGGCTGTGGCCAAGACCAATTGGCGAACAAGCTGCCTGGATTCAAACCCTTCCTTCTCAAAATCCTCTCCTTGGTCTTGGACTGTGCCGAGGCTTCAGTCTCCTACCTGGATTCCGGGGGCTCCCACAAAGACACTTTTGTCCGTGGCCTGATGCCGCATTGTTGTTGGGGGTAGGGGAATGTCTTATGCGACCACCTTGCTGGCATCACCCCAGGATTTTAGGTCATACACTGGTTTCTGGACCCTCTCATCATCCTGGATCCTCCTATCTGATTACACTTCAAGTTTGTCTAAGGACAATGACCCCATCCAGGCCCCTGGAGGACCCACACATATACCCACACACACCCCAAAATCAAACATTCCCTAAATCCATTCAGTGTTGCTCACAAATTCCTCAAAGAGATCGTTGGTGGGTTTCACACTTGCCATCCTCATGCAGGTTCTTGGTTCACATCAGAGTTGCAGTTCCAATCCCCAGAGTGAGCCGGGCAGGTGGGGAAAGGATGTTTGTTAGCAGGTAGAAAGAGCCAGTCTGAGGTGGCCTCATCTTCTCATATTTCCCAAAAAGTCAGAAACCTAGATTTTTGGTTTTTGGCTGGGGATTCTCCTGACTTCTGTAGTTTGCCAACAAAATAAGATAATTTTTAAACATTCTATGGGCCAAGCAAAACAAATACATGCACCTGATTCATAATAGACCGGAAACCTGCAATTGCAGTGAAGTCTAATGGGAAATAATTAGCAAAGGCGATTAAATTTCCGGGGCCAGAACTTTGGGTCCAGCAGAGAAAGGGAGCTGTGGTGGCGGTGAGGAGACTCACAGCCATCTCTTTGCCAGGGACACCCCGTGGGAGGAGGCTTATTTTTTTCCTGTATTAAGAGATCCATGGGAGATTAATAATAATCCCACACATTGATGTAGCACTTCAAACCTGAGTGCTTGCTCATCTATAATTTCATTTGATCCTTATAACAGCCCCATGAGCTTATCAAGAATATCCAACACTCTCACCCGATTAAAGGGAGCCAAGAACTCACACAATTTCACTCACAGAAAGAGAAAGGGGGAGACAGAAAAGTGACCTTTCCCAGCTTTCAGTGGAAATGCTCAGAACTAAGTTCATTTTTCCCTAACTTTCATCTGCTCTCTCTTATCCTCCCTCTGTTCAATATGCTCCCCTGTTCTCTTGTTGCAGAAGGAGGGGGAGCGTGTTCACAGAGATGGGGCTCAGTAGCCGCAGGAGTCAGTGAAACAGAAACAGTGAAACAGAACACACCTGGCAAGGTCTGTAATGAAAATATCACCTGGTGTTCGAGGATCCAGAAACGACCCTTACTGACTTGTTGCTATTCAAAGAACCAAGCCTTGACTAACCTCAGTCAAGTCCTTGGTGATTAAAAAAAAAAAAAAAATCATTATCTGGAGCCAATCTTTATAATTCAGTGGCTCAGAGATAAATGAGTCTCTTATCAAAAGTGGGGGGAACATACCCATTGGGATGGCTTCTAGCCAAAGGGGGGGGAAAAAGGCACACAGAAAATAACCAGTTTTGGCGAGGATGTGGAGAAACTGGAGCCCTTGTGCTCTGCAGGTGGGAATGTAAAAAGTATAGTATTTCCTCAAAATGTTAACAATAGAATTACCATAGGATCCAGCCTTCCCACGTCTAGATATTCACCCACAAGAGTTGGAATCCTGGTCCAGAAGAGGTGTTTGCACATCCATGTTCACAGCAGCGGTGCCTGCCATAGCCGAAGGTGGAAGCAGCTCAGTGCCTGTGGACAAATGAACGGATAAGCAAAATTTGGCCTGTATGTACAAAAGAATATCACTCAGCCTCAAGAAGGAAGGGAATTCCGACACCTGCTCCAACACGGATGAACCTTGAGGAAACTGTGCTAAACAAAATGTCAGTCCCAGAAAGACAAATGCTATGTGATGCTATTACAGAGCGTCCCCTTCATTCAGAGTAGTCAAGTGCACAGAGACAGAGAGTGAAAAGTGGGTCTCAGGGCCGGGGACGGGGAGGGGGAGTCAGGCTTTAATGGGGGCAGAGCTCCAGTTTTGCAAGATGAAGAGTTCCAGAATAGGCCAGGACTGTTGTGGGGAGGGCGCGTGAAGGTTGATGGTAACCAGGCAGTTTCTCAGCCACCCAGGGCAGAGAGCAAAGACCCAAATATTTGGAGACGGAATGTAATTCAAAAGGAATTATACTGGCCATAAACACGCACACTTCGTGACTTCAAGGTGCATCTCCTACCTCCCTATGTCATAAGCGTAGCAGAGGCTCCTGGGCTGGTGACACCGCAATTTTAGGTGTCTCGAGGTTCTCAGGAAGGCTCCATGAAAAGACAGAACCCCCTGGAGATGGATGGGTTCCTGGCCTTGCCCAGGATTTAGATTCCCAGCAAACTGTGTCCAGTGGGGCAGGAGTCCACTGGGGTTGGGGGCAGTGGGCTGAATAATGAAAATGCTTTCAAAGGACAGCCCTGGACACTTATGCACACCTCATCTTATCCAACCCTTAAGGTACCTGGGCTGGATTCCCTGGAAGAGGAGATCCTACAGTAAACAGAAAAAGAGACCAATTAAAAAAAAGTGATACCGGGACGCCTGGGTGGCTCAGTTGGTTAAGCGTCTGCCTTCGGCTCAGGTCATGATCCCAGGGTCCTGGGATCGAGCCCCGCATCGGGCTCCCTGCTCCGCGGGAAGCCTGCTTCTCCCTCTGCCTCTGTCTCTCTTTCTGTCTCTCATGAATAAATAAATAAAATCTTTAAAAAAAAAAAAAGTGATACCCCCAAGGGATATGTAAAAGCCTATTGAAAGGAGAGAGATCTATAGAAGGAAGAAATGAATTATGAAATAGACCATATACAGGTAGTCCATTGATTTATTTAAAAAGTGCCAAGGCCACCCACAGAGAAAGAAATCGCCTTTTCAATAAATGGTGGCAGCACAGCTGAATACCCATAAAGGGAAAACAGAGTTAACCCTTACCTCACACCATGTACAAAATTAACTCAAAATGGATTGTAGGCCTTAATGTAAGAATGAAATCCCTAAAACATCTAGAAGAAAAGCATTGAAGAAAACCTTTGTGACTTCGGGTTAGGCAGAGATTTCTTACCTATTACAACAAAATCACAATCCTTGTAAATAGGGATAAATTTGACTTTATCAAAATTAAAAACCGTTGCTCTCCAAAAGGCACCATTAAGAAAACAAAAAGACAAGCCACAGGCTAAGACGAGGTATTTTCAAATTGTGTATCTGATAATAAACTTGTATCCAGAATATATAAGGAACCTCTGTAACTCAATAGGAAGAAGACAAAGAACCCAATTAAAAATGAGTGAAGCTCTTGAAAAGACATTTCACCAAGAAGTTACACAAATAGTTAATAAGCGCAAGAAAAAATGCTTGGTATCCTTAGTCATTAGGGGATGCAAATTAAAACCACTGCGGGATCCCATTACATCTGCTAGAACAGCTATAATCCAAAGGACTGTCAGGTGGCAAGGACTCAGAGGGACGGCAACTCTCACACGCTGTCAGTACGAATGTAAAACCAGAAAACACTTGGCAGTTTCTTGAAATGTTAAGCTTACACTTACTTTATAAGCCAGCAATCTCACTCCTACCTCTCTACCCAAGAGAAATGAAAACATATGTCCACCCAAAGACTCGTACCTGAATGTTCATGACACCGTTCGTTATTCATAATAGCCCCAAGCTGGAGACAAGCCGAGTGTCCATCAGTGTCCAGATAAGCAAAATGTGATATACCCACACAGTGGAATATGACCCAATAATAGAAAGGAAAATACTAGTGATACATTAAACAGCACAGACGTAACTCAGAAGCATTATGCTAAATGAAAGAAGCTCAAAACAAAAGTCAACAACATATTGTATAATTTCATGTATAGGAAATTTCTAGAAAGCATAGAGCTTCAGAGATGGTAAGCAGATCAATAATTGTCTGACTCTGAAGTTAGGAATGGGTACAAGAAAATCTGGGGGGTGACAGAATTGTTGTAAGACCAGATAACAATGATGGGTGCAGAATGTATAAATTTACTAAAAATCATGAAACCTACACATAACAGTGGTTGAATTTTATGGCATATAAATTATACTTCAATAAAGCCGTTTTCCAAAAAAGAGTGTTCTGTATGTTACCCAGAAGCTCTACACCCAAGAATCTATCCTTACTACACCTTAGCAAAAATGTAAAATGGCTTATACATTAATCTATTTACTGTAGCATTTTTTATATAAGCAAAAGATGATAAACACTCCAAATGCCCATCAGTCGAGGACTGATTAGCTGTGGTATATTCATAAAATGGATATTCAGTACCTGTAAAAAGGCATGAAGCAGATTATGGCATATCCTGTACAACAAATTCCCAAAAATATTGTTAAGTGAGAGAAATAAAGCTGCAAAAGAGTTTGCTAGTAAAGGATTCTAAGAACGGGGGTAGTAATGTATTTTAATATGTGTTTGCATATCCTTTCAATAAAGAGACCATTGCAGTCTAGAGCGGTTTTTTAATTTGCTTCCAAAAGAACCTCTCACTGGTGTCCCCTTTGGCTGGGAACAGCGGTGTGGCCGCGACCCTGTGCAATTCCATGACAATGACAGCCGCCACCAACAGGGGGAGTCTCCTCTGTCTTCTGATAGCCTGGGAGTTAAGAAGACGGGGTTCGGGGCGGAAAGTGGACCTCGGTGCCGTGCTGGCCAATGCTTATCACCTGGCTCTCCAAGAGGAAAATCCTGGTTCACAGCGTTTGCCAGTTTCCATGGTGCAAATATCCCATCAGGGCCGATATCAAGCAAATACTGTGACGTCCCTGAACCCAGTGCTGGGGAAAGCTACAAGCAGCTGTCCTGGGTGTCCAGACCAGTTCAGCCCAAGGCTGGCAACAAGCTACCATTTTTCACATCTAACTGGCAAATCACAAAGCCTGACGGCACCAAGTGTTTCATAGAAAAAGGCCCTAAAATGTGCCGGGTCTGTAAATGGGTACGACTGCTTTGGAGAGCCGCACGGCATTATCTGTCTGGTAAAGCACATATACAAGCTGCAGTCCCGAAATGTTTGCAGGCTCCCACCGGGAGCTGTGGGAACAGAGCTTTTTGCAACATTGTTGGTCAGAGCAGAAAAGTGGAAACAATTTAAATGTCCATCAGTAGGAAAAAATTATAAATGAGTCATAGAACATTCAATAGAAGAATGCCATCCAGCTCCCTCACCACTTCTGCCCCGCGAAGTCCTGGGGAATGGTCAGCCCCGAAGCGGCCTCCCTAGACACCGACCCTGCTGGAGCCTTGATCCTGGATGTCTGGCCCCTAGGACTGAAGAGAGAAATGTCCGTGGCGTCTTGGCTGCCCTGTCTGTCGTATCTTGTTACAGCAGCCAGGATGGGCCAAGACGGACGCAGAGTGCAGAGGTCACACCGCTCTGTAAGCAGACCAGCTAGTCACCAGTACCAGCCCTTGCAACGTTCTCACTTGCGGCCATGGGGCGCGATGACGGTAGCCTCTTGCAAGGCACCGGAATAGGGAGGGTCCACTATGGCCACGGCCATGACCACATCGACACTTGCAGCTGGGTTTGGGCCCAGAGCTGCCTTCTGGCTCTTAACTCAAGGTAAGTCAATTTGCCAAAACCATAAGACACTAAGGCCCAGGATATTCCTCTCATTTATCTGTTAGAGACAGGGACATAACTCCACAAAAATAGAGAAAACAGGGGCGCTTGGGTGGCTCAGTCAGTTAAATATCTGCCCTCCGCTCAGGTCACGATCCCAGGGTCCTGGGATCGAGTCCCGTGTCAGGCTCTGCTCAGCAGGGAGTCTGCTTCTCCCTCCCCCTCTCACGATCTCTGTCTCTCTCAAATAAATAAAATCTTTTTAAAAAATTTGAGAAAACAGGGGTGCCTGGGTGGCTCAGTCGTTAATCGTCTGCCTTTGGCTCAGGTCATGATCCCAGGGTCCTAGGATCGAGCCCCACATTGGGCTCCCTGCTCCGCGGGAAGCCTGCTTCTCCCTCTCCCACTCCCCCTGCTTGTGTTCCCTCTCTCGCTGTGTCTCTCTCTGTCAAATAAATAAAATCTTAAAAAAAAAAAATTGAGAGGGGCGCCTGGGTGGCTCAGTTGGTTAAGCGACTGCCTTCGGCTCAGGTCATGATCCTGGAGTCCCAGGATCGAGTCCCGCATCGGGCTCCCTGCTCGGCAGGGAGTCTGCTTCTCCCTCTGACCCTCCTCCCTCTCATGCTCTCTGTCTCTCATTCTCTCTGTCTCAAATAAATAAAATCTTTAAAAAAAAAAAAATTGAGAAAACAATAAAGTGGTCCTACGGGAAAGCCCACCAGAGCGCCACTGTGCCCACAGAATGGGAGCAGTGGTGTAGGACAAAGAAAGGACAGTGCAGGGGATGGGCAGGTGTCAAGGCAGGACATACGTCCTGATGTAAAAGAGTAAAGTGTGTTTACAGGAACACCCACTTCTTCACAGCAGAGGCGGGGGTGGGGAACAAACTGAAACCTCAGAAAGTATCCTCGGGAATCCAGTGACTGAGTCATTCAGCGAACTGCTCTGTGCTAAACGGGATGACTTCTGTCCCTTCTGTAGCCCATGAGCGCCTGCTCAGGAAGCGTGGATCTCCGCGACCACGGCCAGCAACGTCGGTGCTTCGCCTTGTGCCTGGAGTCCTGTCAGAGCACCATCCACATTGACGCCCTCAATCCTCCCAACACATGTCCAGGTAGGTGCTCTTGTCACCCCTGCATCACGGATGGGGAAACTGAGGCTCCCCAGGGTTGAATACCTAGATCCCCCAGCTTTTAGGTGGCAGAGCTGGTTGATGAACCCAGGGAGAGTCTGCCCTGCAACCAGCACCGCCTTGTGGCAGCAGTAATCCTCAGCCTCCCAACAGAGCAACACACACACACACACACACACACCCCTGGACTTGTCCATACACACCCCTGGACACACACACTCCTAGACACAGATGCACGCCAGGTGACACATGGATCCCAGGAAGCAGAGGCTCCAGAAGCTTTATTACAGAGGGCTGCGTCCCAAGGGGCTCCCGACTGAGACTGTCCACACCAGGGGGGCCTCATCCTAACAAGCCTATCCAATGGAAGTTTCCAGAATACTCACCCCCACATCCTACCATACTTCCTAAAACATTTCTCGTCAAAATCACAAAAACCTGGCAAGAAAAATAAGCCTATTACTAATCTAAAGGTCCAGAGCCCTACTTCTAACGGGGACAAAAATGCCTCAGAATGGCATGAAATGCAGCTTACTATCTCACTGGCAGTCAGAGGGAAGTTCTTGTTCACAGGTGTCTTACCAGAAAGGAGAGAAAACAGAGGAAATATTGAAACAGAATTTCAAGTCCCTCTTGAATTCTCTCCGAGTATCGTAGGTACTAAACATCTCACCCTGTCTGTGAGGACTGCGTGGCCTCCGTCTGTCTGACATGTCTGGCTTGTGCCTGTGGTGTCTCTAAGTCTCAGAAGCCCCTGAATTATTACCTCAGGGCCACGTGGGAAGCGGCGCTGAGGGAAAGTCTGAACCCCCAGCCAGCATCCTGTTCATTGATCTCGTGAGACCTACTGAAATGCCAGTGCATTTAGGAAATTAAGACACTAGAGACCTCTTCTAGTCTAGCAGATTTACATAAGTCTAAAGCATGTCTGTTGAGTGAATAAACGAGAGATGAATGAGTGAATGACAAGGTGGACTCACCTTCCAGTCGTCCAGCTCTACGTGGAAAGGAGGGACCATGCCACCAGTCCACAAAGGACAGAGCAATGAAAACACTTGCCCTGTGCAGCACCTGGGTGGCTCAGTCAGTTGGGCGTCCGACTCTTGATCTCAGGTCATGATCTCAGGGTCATGAGATCAAGCCCCGTGTTGGGTTACACACGAGGTGTGGAGCCTACTAAAAACAAAACAAAACAACCACTTGCTCTAAGTTTTCACTTCTGTCACTTAACAAAAACAACAAAACTTCCCATTGCTGAGTTTGAGCTGTAGTTTTGATATTTTAACTGTGCAAAACAGGGTCCCAGAAATGTGGATCTTGGGTACATCTCCTAAGGCGTTGATCTGGGAAAAGTGGAAAGGAAATTATTGCTTTTTCGGAGGGAAAACATCCAGGAGTTCTTACACAGTAATTGGGCACCAAGGGTCTCAGCGGGGAGGAGAGGGATCGGAGAAACAAGCCTCAGGTCTGGGGGAAAGGAAATCGGAGGCAGAGAGCAGCCTGCACGTGGACTCTGCCTGTTGGCCTTCTGGACGTGAGCTCCTAACCTTCTGTGCAGGGGCTGGGCCTCGGACAAGCCATCAGAGCTGGATCAACACGGACCAACATCAATCTGTGTATTGGCTAGTGCGTTCCATTCAGTTACATTAATTTCTCAATAATATTTGGGGCACCTGGGTGGCTTAGTCAGTTAAGTGTCTGCCTTCGGCTCAGGTCATGATCCCGGGGTCCTGGGATCGAGTCCCACATGGGGTTCCCTGCTCAGTGGGGAGTCTGCTTCTCCCTCTGCCCCTCCCCTCTGCTCTTGCACACTCCCTCTCTAATAAATAAAATCTTCAAAAAATAATAATATTGTCAAAGCATCTCTTTTCTAGTGATTTCTAGTGATTTCTAGTGATAAGTGATTCTGCCTTTGTATAAACACACACACACAACTCGTTCAAAGATTAAAATCTGAAGTTGATAGACAAACACCCTCTCCCCTCCGTGTTCAATTCACCCAGAAGGGGCTTCCTTTGAAGGTAGAGAAGTACAGCAGAGAGCTCTGGGTCAGCCTCTCAAATCCCCAGAGATGTCGCCATTAGCAAAGGGAGAGTTAGAGGTTGGAAATAACTGCAGGGGGTTGGCAATTCCTGAGAGAATTCAAGTATGTGCGCATTCCCCAAAGGTGAATTTGAGCTGCCCGATAAACTGAAGTTCCAGAGCTATCCAGCAAAACAGAAGACTACCAAGAGCTTGTGCTGTGAACAGAAAAGTCTGACTCTAGGGTACACAGCTTAATGCACCACTAGCGTGGACCCCCCTGATGCTCTTCTCCTCCTACCAAGTACGATGATGCCTTCCTGGGAATCTGCACCTGCCAGAAACAAAAGCCTCTTCTCGATGCTCACAAGCTAGAACATCAAGTCCTGGGTTGAATCAGCCCGAGGGCAGGGCTGCCCCAGGTGCCGCAGGCCACAGGTGCTCCTAACAGCAAGCAATAGAGCCCTCAGGTAGACGGGGCCACGTGCTGGGTGGGGTCTGTGACACCACTTCTGGGAAGTCTCAAACCTAAGCCCTTCCTCCCGAGGAGGAGCATTTTTATGATGAAACTAAGCTGCGATCTACAACCATAAGAAGCAAAAAGCGGAGCTCGAACAACACTTCTCTGATGGTAGCCCAGCACAGTTCCAAAAAGAGGCAGAGGTGTTGATTCTTCCAACATTTAGGGGAATTCTCTTCTCAGTGAAAAGGCAGGGGGAAATGTCTTTTTGTTCCTGGGATGGTTAATTTTATGGGTCAACTTGGCTAAGCTGCCGTGCCTAGTTTGTGGTCAACTGGCTGGATGAGGCCCCCCCCCACATTGTGGAAAGTAAGATGCTTTATTCAAACTACTGATATAAAGGTGAATCACATCTAAAAAATACCTTCACAGCAAGAGTCTGTGTCTTCAAATTCAGAGAGAAAATTCTGGCCTGCCTAGAATTCTACGCTTAAACTATCCATCAAGCAGAATTATATTCAGGCATGCAAGTTCTTAAAAGAAAAAAAACAAACATTTACTCCTATGCATCACTTCTCAGAAAGCTCCAGATGTAAGGTGAAGGATGTGTTAACCAACCTTCTTGTGGGAAGCGTTTCGCAACATAGACATACATCGAATTGTCATGTTGTACACCTTTCGCTTTCACAACCTTATTTGTAAATTGTACCTCAAGAAAGCTGGGGAGGGGAAAAAAAAAACAAAACTAAGGTGCCCTCTACCAAGGCGAAGGAAGAAACCAAGAAAGGGAAAGCCCTGGGATCCACGGACAGGTAAACAAAGGCGAGCCGTGGGGTTCGCTGATGTGCCGCAGGCAGCTCCTACAGCATTTCTGATGACCTCCTTGGGGCCAGGTAGTGATTTGGGGCCAAGCGGTGAAGCCAGAGTTGTAAGGCTGCATGACACAGAAAGCAGGATAAGGTGTGTGGAGAAACCCACCTGCTGCTGCTTTCCCAGGTATAATTAATGAGCTCGTCTTATCATCAGGAACCCAGAGTGGGGCGCCTGGGTGGCTCAGATGGTTAAGCGTCTGCCTTCGGCTCAGGTCATGATCTCAGGGTCCTGGAATCGAGTTCCGCATCGGGCTTCCTGCTCCTTGGGAGCCTGCTTCTCCCTCTGCCCCTCTCTCTCTGTCTCTGTCTCTCATGAATAAATAAATAAAATCTTTAAAAAAAAAAAAAAAAGGAACCCAGAGTGGGTCCAGGCAGCAGTCAGCTGGGAACCCGCCCCGCGCAGCGCAGACGGACAGCAGAGGCTGCAGGGAGAGCAGTGTCTATGCAGGAGCTCGGCTGATGCTGCCCCAGAAGGAAACAGGCTCTTCCGTCCTCTCTGCTCGGGCAGGCACCCCGTCCAGTCCCATGGGGGTTGTTCTCGGTGAGTCACACAGCAGCATCCCCGAGGAGGGAATGTCCCAGGTCTGGGGGGGAGGGAGGGGCAGGAATCGTTCAGGTCAAGATCGTCTCTGTCTTGCACATTATGTTGCTCAATGTCCCTTGTGTGACAACCACCGAGAAAGTCCTTTTATAGTTTAAAAACCAGAAAAATGACAAATGGGCCGGCTTTATTCCCCACTAAATAATGTGATTCGGGCAATGTGCTCCCCTTATTGCCCAGACCAATACGATTTCCGGTGCCAGATTCAAAATTGAATCAGTCACTTAGTCCTTGAAGGAGCTTATTTGTTCCTTTTTGTAGCTTTGATTTATTTTTCTTTTCCCATAATCATATTGGATATGTCTTTTATTCTAAGCGGCCTCAGTATCTCTCTGGGAATCTCCACGACCGGCCCCATGAACGCCTCACCATGAACGGCTCTGGGAGCCAGTTAGTAAAATGTACAGGAAAGAGAATCATCAAGGCCTGTCTAGAAAAACAGTTTTAGGAGCCTTATTTAAGGGGAAACAGGTAGAAGGAAGAAAGAAGGATGTTCAGAGAGCATCGTGGCCACAAGCAGCAATGATGTGCTCACTCGTGAGAGATTCGAGAACCAACCAATGAATCGAGGCCATAATACGAGAAACAGGAAGAAAGAAGGGGAAAATGTGGGAAACACAATGTGCGGTGCATCTGTGTGATTCTCGGAAATAAGAATGTTTGTGGGCATCTCAGGGAAGTGGGAGCGATTGCAGATGCAGATAGGAAGCTAATTATAAATATGGATAATGTTTTGATGCAAAGAATGTAGTATTTTCAAATTACGCATATTTTTAGATTTACAACCTGAAAAATATTCTGTGGAGTCGGAGGTTTCGGTAAAGCCTTGCAAAAACAGATGACAGGCCTGCTCAGGGTCGCTGCCCTTGAATATGGAGAAGGAATGTCTGAATCTGATATCTGATGAAGAATTCTCAGATGTCTTATGCAGGGCATGAGGGGCGAGAGCCGGGATTTGCAGCCCACACCCCCTCTGCTGCATCAAACAGTAAATCCAAACTGAACAAGGCAGAACCAGGCACCTTATGAACTATCCAGGCTTCCAAATCCCTAATGAAATGCAAAGGGGCTAAATTTCAATGGCAGGGGCGCCTGGGTGGCTCAGTCGGTTAAGCGTCTGCCTTCAGCTCAGGTCATGATCCCAGGGTCCTGGCATCGAGTCCCACATCGGGCTCCCTGCTCCGCGGGGAGCCTGCTTCTCCCTCTGCCTCTGCCTCTCTCTATCTCTCATGAATAAATAAATAAAATCTTAAAAAAAAAAAAAAAAAGAATCCTTGTTAGAGAGGGGCGCCTGGGTGGCTCAGTTGGTTAAGCGACTGCCTTCGGCTCAGGTCATGATCCTGGAGTCCCTGGATCGAGTCCCGCATCGGGCTCCCTGCTCGGCAGGGAGTCTGCTTCTCCCTCTCCCACTCCCCCTGCTGTGTTCCCTCTCTCGCTGTGTCTCTCTCTGTCAAATAAATAAATAAAATCTTAAAAAAAAAAAATTTCAATGGCAGATAGGGGCCATCCCTAGAGAACCACATTAGGCCTTCCTTTTTTTTTTTTTTTTTTAAAGATTTTATTTATTTATTTGAGACAGAGAGAATGAGAGACAGAGAGCATGAGAGGGAGGAGGGTCAGAGGGAGAAGCAGACTCCCTGCCGAGCAGGGAGCCCGATGCGGGACTCGATCCCGGGACTCCAGGATCATGACCTGAGCCGAAGGCAGTCGCTTAACCAACTGAGCCACCCAGGCGCCCACATTAGGCCTTCCTTAATGAATGATGATATCATAAAGAATCAAAACTTTTGCTGACTAAATGTCAGCAAAAAAAAAAATCAGTCTGGGGGCACCTGGGCAGCTCAGGTGGTTAAGCATCCGACTCTTGATTTCGGCTCAGGTCATGATCTCAGGGTCATGAGATCGAGCCCCATATCGGGTTCTATGCTGGGGTGGACCCTGCTTGGGATTCTCTCTGTCTAGTCCCCTCTGCCCCTCCCCCGCCAAAAAACAAAGTATTAAAAGGAAAATCAGTCTGATTTAGAAGCAGGTGAGGGAACGAAGGAACTTCTTGCTTCCTAACAACTTTTTAGCTAAAGGAGGGAATGGATAAATACCTCTTCTTAGAACATATGTCCCCCATGCTCCCTCTCATTTCTGGATACATATCCTCTACCATCCCTTCATTCCTACCAGATGGTGTCCTACGTGTGGATGATAGAAATCCTGGATCTCCTGGTGCGGCTGCATTTTTCATATCACACTCAGAGTCATCACTAAGAATTTAGTGCCTGGGGCGCCTGGGTGGCTCGGTGGTTGAGCATCTGCCTTTGGCTCAGGTCATGATCTCAGGGTCCTGGGATGGAGCCCTGCATCGGGCTCCCTGCTCGGCGGAGAGCCTGCTTCCCTCTCTCCCTCTGCCTGCCGCTCTGCCTACTTGTACTCTCTCTGTCAAATAAATAAAAAAATCTTAAAAAAAAAAAAAAGTAGTGCCTGCCTACGGCACACGGGGCCTCAACACGCACTTCCAGGCACCAGGTGCAATCCAACCTTCCCCTTCCCCCACCCAACTTCACCTGCCGGCTGATGGGGCCTCCAACCACCCAGTCTCCAGCAGGGAGCCTAGAGCTGGCACGTTAGACGTTTCTCTGTAAAGATGTGTATAAGTTCATAAATAGGACAGTGAAGATTGGAAGACCCCAGTAGGGGACAAAGTCGCCAGCATAATCCTAAATGGAAATGGTTGACCTGCTCTTCCCGACTATAGGACCCAGCTGCCTGCCAGACACTGAAAGACGAATGAGTTCAAGTGCTTTTCTCATCCTCGGCAACCAGTGTCATGGCCTTGATGATTCAAGTGGGTCGGATGGTGTCCCCCATGAAGATGCGCCCAAGTCCTCAAGGACCTGTGAATCTGACCTTCCTTGGAAACAGAGTCCATGAGGGTGTAATTAAGGACCTTGGGATGAGCTTATCCTGGGTTGTGGGTGGCTCCTGTACCCATTGATGGGTGTCCTTGTAAGAGGAGGGGAGATTTGAGACATGGGGCTCCACACAGAAGAAGGTCATGTGAAGATGGGGGTGGGGGCAGAGAGTGTAGTGATGTGGACATGAGCTAAGGAAAGCCAGAGCCCCTAGAAGGTGGAAGAGGCAGGAAAGGATCCTCCGCTAGAGCCCTCCTAGGGAATGTAGCCCTGCTGACACCTTGATTTTGAACCTGTGTGAGAATACGTTTCTGTTCTAAGCCACCCTGCTTCTACTTTCAGCACCCGGTAATTTATAAGAGCATCATTGTGACATGCAAAAGCAACATGCAATTAAATTGTTCAAATAATTGGGCAAACAAGACCTACTGATCAGAAAATGAGGGTGGGGCTGCCTGGACTGACCTGGCGGGCCCTGGCAGGCAGCAGGTCAGATCATCCTTCTCCTGGGTGACAGACGGGTCACCGTAAAGAGGGAGGTCTATTTGGGTGGCCACTGAGTTGTGCACAAAAGTAGGGTTCTGCCAAAGTCAGAGTTCCATACGGAAATGGCAAGAGGAGCTGGAGACAGAGTGTGGTCAACAAGTGGAAGGTGACAGCGTGTGTCCCCACCCCTGGCTGCTTCCCCAGTCTGGTCCTGCTGGGCCACCAGCCTCATCTTCTTGGGAGGTTCTCTGGCCTCAGATGCTCAGAGCCATGGGTTTGTTGCAGCCTCAGCCACGGACACTGGTCCACGCCGGCCCCTCGGAGCTCCGTGGGATCCCAGTGTAAAGAGTGACTCCCGCTGCAAGGGTTATGATGAGCCGTCCGGCTCTTCAGCTCCGCCAGCTCTGCGGATGGGTCCACGACACAATCAGAACTGCTTGCTTCCTCGAGCAGCTTCAGACAAAGCCGGCCGGTTCCACCCACGCCGCACTCGCCTGGAGCATCGCTGGCTCTACGCCACCAGGCTCAGCTCCCAGGAAACACTTCCCTCCAACCACAAAGTAACACTCGTCAAAACCTTCTGTACCCAAGGAGTCAAATGAGCGTCGGTGATGTGGCCGCTCACTCGGCGAATGTGTTCTTGGAGCGTCTGGGGGCTCTGCTGGGCTCCACAAGGGGCTCACAGAGAGTTCGAGAACTGGAACAGCAGAAGGATGTGGCTCAACCCCAAACTCCAGAGATAAAAGCACAGAATTTTTTGGATTTTGAATATTAATATAATTCATTCAGTTACTCACTGAACTATGATCGAGGGCCAGGCATGCTATTCAAAGCTGAGTCTATAGCGTGTAAGAAAACAAGCAATTTTCTGCCCTCGCCCAACACACTCAGAACCAGCAGGTGAATTAATAGTAGTAAGAATTACAAGAAGAACAGCAAAGCTCACAGCTGCTGGTCTGGGCATCGAACACCCCCGTCCCATCACGCCCACACCAAGACGGGTCGGGTTATCACTCCCGATTCACCAATAAAGAAACTGAAGCACAAAAAATTTCAGCATCTGTGACTCCCAGAAGCGTTTTTAGTCGGCCAGCGGTTCATTTTTTTTTTAACATTTGGCACCATGTGGGGGATGTTACAACTTCTGATTACTCTCTTTCTTCTTGGACATTTCGTGGCCAGATCTGCCATTTCCTAGGGGGAAAGTTCACGAGACGTTGAAAGTTAAACACAGGCCATGAGAGAAGACTCAGGCATTCATTCCCTCTCGGGCCGCTAATAATAAATGAACAATTTTTTTTTAATCAGAAATCTTGCCAAGGTCACAGAACTCGTAAGTGGCAGAGCTGAGCCTCGACCCCATTCAGTATGCTCCACAGCTTGTCCTCTTGACCATGACATTTGCTAAATTAATCACATAAAGTCGGTTTGCCACGGCCAGAAGTCTGGCTCACCGCAATTAGCAAGGATAGATTTAAAGGTGCTGGGTTCCTTCCCTGCACCTGGCTCGGAGATTGAGCCCTAATGCAGGTTGATACGGTCTTTGAATTATTAATGAATGCCCTTTGTTTCTTTTTTCTTATTGGGGTGAAATCCACACCACGTAAAATGAACTTTTCTAGACTGTACAGTTCGGTGGCATTTGGTACATTCACAGTGGGGTCTAGCCATCACCTCCACCTGATTCCATGCCCATGCTTTTACCATGCCCAATACTTCCCTCGACCCTGCTGATAGTGCTTTGATAAACGAATGGCAGAGCAGAAATGCAGAAAGAGAGCAAGCCATAACTACGCTCTGAACATGGCCCCCAAAATTCGTATGTTGAAATCCTAACCGCCAAAGGTGATGGTGTCAGGAGGTGGGGCCTTTTGGAGGTGCCTCGGTCGTGAAGGTGGCGCTTCTTACAAAATGGGATTCACAAATGGGGTTTGTGTTCTCATAAAGGAGGCCCCACAGAGCTCCCTGCGCCCTCCACCCTGTGAGGACACAGCAAGACCGCTGCCATCTATGAGCCAGGAAGGCCTTCACCAGAACACAACCGTGCTGGCGGCTTGACGTTGGACTTCCAGCCTGCAGGATGGTGAGAATCAAATGTCTGTTGTTTATAAGCTCCCCTCCCCCCCAGTCTGTACCAGGATAGCCTCAACAGACTGAGTGTCAAAAGTCTATCCCCAGGGGCGCCTAGGTGGCTCAGATGGTCGGGCGTCTGCCTTCGGCTCAGGTCATGATCTCAGGGTCCTGGGATCAAGCCCCGCATCGGGCTCCTGGCTTAGCGGGGAGTCTGCTTTTCCCTCTCCCTCTCCCTCTGCCTCTCCCCCTGCTTGTGCTCTCTCTCTCTTTCTGTATCTCTCTGTCTCAAATGAATAAAAAAATCATTAAAAAAAAAAAAAGTCTATGCCCAGAGGCCTAGAATGTTCTCTCCTATGTAGATGAGATTGGAGAAGCAAGATGAATAGGATAAGAAGGCATCCCGCCTGTGAGACCAAAAAGGCTTCCCGGCTGGAGGGAGAGGGAGAGAGGAAGAGGGCATGAAGGGTGAGGAACAGAACCTGGAGGAACCTCGCGGACCAGAAAATGTCCATGATGGCCAGCTGCTGGGAGCTGCGTGGAGGCCGAGGCCATGCCCAAGGCCACCAGTCTGTCCTGGGCAGAAGGCTTCTGAGGGACAGGTCACTAGTTGTCCTTCCTTTGGAAAGCAGTAACACTCTGCCGCCTTGCCCCCACCCCCATTTTTAAAAACCTTTTGCCGAGGCATCACCTACGTGTGGAAGTGCACAGATGATAAGCATAAACCTCGGTGTCTTTTCACAACCCGAATACAGCCACATACTCAGATTAAGGAGGAGAACATGACCAGAGCCCCAGAATCCCCCTGGGCCCCCTTCTAGTCAACTGTCCCCCTCTCTCTCGACTCCAACAGCACAGATGAGTTGGGGCTGGTTTTGTCCTTTGTATACAAGCAATCACACAGGGTGGATCATCCCGCCTGCCTCCATTCACTGAACGTTACATTTGTGAGATGAGTCTGCTTGTGCCGGTGATTCCTTCATTTTCACGGCCCTGTAGCCTTCCGAGGTGGGACCGTGCACAACGCATTCACCCGTCACCCCCCCAGCAGGCAGGCAGTTTCGGGCTTGGGGCCTCCATGCATTTCACTGGAGTGTATGCCTCAGCTGGGATTTCCTGGGCCAGAGGACATAAACAGGTTCAGCTTGAGTAGCTACTGCCCCACCGTTTTCTAAAGGAAGTCTACTGAAATTCACAGGGAAGCGCAGAGGGCCAGGAAGGGACAGGGCAATGCTGGAGAAGGGGAGAGAAAATCAGGAGGAACAAGTTGGAGGGTAAGACTCTACTATGGGACTTATTATAAAGCCACAGTAACCAAGATGATGTGGAAATCACTCGGGGACAAGCAGAGGTTGAGAAGCCTCTCAGAGGAAAAGCAAAAGCCTTAAGCTGGGAATTTTCATCTCACTAGGAAATGAAAATGTCTGCAACATTAAAAAATATTTGAAAGGGTATCCAAGGACTCTCATGAAGGTGGCTGGATGGAGGGGCACCTGAATGCCCAGCTGTGGTGTGTAGCACAGCACCCCCCCCCCTCGCTGCCCCCATGCAAGGGGAGGAATGGGGCTGGAACCCAGCCAGCACTAGGCTTGCTGAACTGGGCCCCCGGGACTGGGTCTGCCCCAGGTGTCTTTCCCCCAACATTTTATCATGAAGTGTTTCAAACGAGCAGCAAAGTTGAAGGAATTTTACAGTGAACACCCATCTAGCCAACACCTGGATTCCACCATGAACACTCAACTATACTTACTTTATCAGGTATCTATCCATCACTTCACCCAACCACCCTTATTTTTTTTTTTAATGCATTCCAAAGAAATTGCAAACATCAATACACCTTTTCCTAAATACATTGGCATGTGTATCATTATCTAGAGTCCAAGTCTGTTTACTGTCCTTTATGTAAAATTTGCATACAATGACATGCACAGATTTTAAATGCATGTTCATTGAGTTTGGACAAAAGCATACCCTGTGTAACCCAACCCCCATCAATATGTAGAACATTGATATTTTTAAATGAACGTGAAGTTACCTGTGGTTCTGGATAGAAGATTCTAAAAGCTTGAGCTGCCAGGAGTCCCTGATCAGGGAGGGCTTCATCTCTGGAAACTGTGACCTCAGGATAATTATTATGTTTGAAATATATATATTTTTCTAAGATTTTATTTATTAGAGAACATGCACAAGCAGGGGGAGGGACAGAGGGAGAGAGAGAACTTCAAGCAGATTCCCCACTGAGTGCAGAGCCCGATAGGGGGCTTGATATCATGACCTGAGCCAAAACCAAGAGTTGGATGCTCAACTGACCCGAGCCAGCCAGGCGCTATTTTGACTTAAATCTTAATTTGCCAAGCAGAGCCCAAGTCTGATTCTGGGTTTCCCACAGGACCAATGTGGATCCTGCTTAGTGTCCAGTGAACATTTAGATAAGCTGAGGAGGTCATGGCAAAGGGAAATAAAGTGAGGATGGGCCCCTCTCCTCATGGGAGAAACGTACTTTCTAGAAAACCTCTTTTAAAAAAGCCAAGGATGTGACATGGTCTGGGTAAAGAAGGGTCCCTTCTCCCTGGAAAACGTTCCCGCAAACTGCTCCATGGTAAAATCTCGGGCTCTGAGGGCAGACCTCCTGGATTCAGATCCTGGCTCCCCCCAGAACCCGCTGGGAGCCAGGCCAGTCACCTTTGGACCCAAAGTCCCGTGTCCCCCCCCCAACGGCTTATAATAGTGTTGACTCCGTGGAGGTGTTTGTGTCTGTTTTTGTTGATGGTGCAGTCATTTACGGAGGTGAGATTCACATCACCTAAAGTGAACCACTGTCAGGCGAACCATTCAGGGGCATCTAGTGCTCTCCCAGGGTTGGGCCCCCACCTCCGGCGTGTGATGGGTCGGGACCGCAGGGGCCCTGCAGACACAGGAGCGGCGCTCCTCAGCCGGACCTGCTCAAACTGCATCACAGCAAGGGTAACTCCCACGGCCGCGTCTGGGCCAGCTTTCCCTCCATCTGACAGATGGGCCGGTCGTCAGGTTCCAAGAAGCAGGAGCAGGGACCTCATGTGCACATGGAGGGGTGGAGCATTCCAGAACCTTGACGCTGAGGAAGCGGCAGGGGCCCTGACCAGAAACAGCCGTGTCCCCAGCAGGAGGGCCTCCGTCCGCAGAGCAGCCTCCGGCCTTGTCTCGGGCTGGACTTCCACTTCATTTCTCCTCTCCATGTACACTGCTCTTCAGATCAATTTCCTTATGTTTGTAGTTAATTTGGAGCTTAATTAGCTTGAGTTTTAGAGGGCGTGCAACCACTCCAAAGGCTCTCTCGGGACAAAACCACGTAAGGCTCAACCTAACCAAACCAAGTCATTCACAGCGGCCGCCCACACAGGCTCCCTTGCCCAGGGAAGGCAGCGGGCAGGTGAGGCTTCACGTGGCAGGGCAAGAGGCCGGGGGCACCCCAGAAGGCCCCGTCCCCTCAAAACCTGAGAGCTACAAGGGTGTTGTTCTGTGCATGGATTCGGTGAGTCTGGAGTAGGGCAGGGCACAGCAGGGACAGAAGGATCTGGGGCTCCGTGGTGTGGGGTCCTCGACTGGAGGCCAGGGGCTGGAATCCCCTGAGGCGGGTCTTGGCTCGTGCATCTGGTGGTTGGTCCATTGGCTCAGACCTCACCAGGCCGCCAGGGCACCCATACTCAGCATCCCTGTGTGGTCTCTGTGCAGCTGCTTGGGCCTGCTCACAGCATGGCATGGCGGCGCATCCGAGAGCAAGTGTCATGCAAGAACAAGGCAGAAGTGCGCCATACGTTTGCAACCTTGCTTCAGAAGCCACATAGCATCCCTTCTGCCAGACTGTGTTGCCTGAGGCTGTCTCGAAGGGCTGCTCAGTTTCAGAAAGTGAGGGGGACCTTGATGGAGGGAGGCAAGACTCTAGAAGAACACGTGGGACTTGAGATATCACTGTGGCCATCTTTGGACTCAGCCACCCCAGCGTCCACTGAAGGGACACCTTGCCCCACCTCAGCAGGCCAAGGCAGGTGCCCTGTCTCTCAGCAGAGCTGCACCCCAGCGAGGAGCCTGGCAGTGGTTCCAGAAAGCCCAGCCTACATCAGTCTGTGCCCTGAAGGAGGAGCTAACTCTTGAAGTGGCACTGAGATGTGGAGGTGTGTCGGTTGCAGCAGCTAGCCGGGCTTATGCTGAGCAACAAAACCATCAAGCCAAAGAAGACGGAAACTCTAAGCTGCGAAGATATACGCATGCCTGCGTCTATCACAGCACTATCTGCATTAGCCATGTATCCACTGACAGATGAATGGATACAGAAGATGTGGTGTATACGCACAATGGAATATTCTTCAGCCATAAAAACAAGAGTGAGATCTTGCCATTGGCAACAACATGGATGGAGCCAGAAGGATAATGCTAAGGGAAATAAGTCAGAGGCAGACAAAGACCATATGATCTCACTCATATGTGGAATTTAAGAAACAAAACAAACGAACAAAGAAAGAGACAAAAAACAGACTCTTAAATGCAGAGGGCAAACTGGCTGTTGCCAGCGCGTGGGGAGATGGGCGAAGCAGATAAAGGAGATTAAAAGTACACTTACTGCGATGAGCACCGGGTAATGCATAGAAATGTGGAATCACTATATTGTACACCTGAAACTAATATAACACTGCATGTTAACTATACTTCAATAAAAAAATAAATAAAAATAAAACCATCTAAAAATGGAAGCCACACCTGCCTTTCTCACCAAGTTCTAGAAAAAGGACACAGCCCTCAAGATTCATCATCCAAGATACTCCTTCAATGCTCATCGGAACCAACATGTTCTTGGCTCAGTTTCTCCATTTACAAGGCACTTTCGCTGTCTTCTCCCTTAATTGGGGTAACCAAACCCAACCGAGACCTGCCCATTTCACCTCCCAAAGACCTCCAGTCCACCGCCTTCCCTCTACCTCCGCACTGTGTGTGAGCCCGGGCTGTACTCCTCCTCTCCCTCCTGGCCCTCTGCACTGGGCTCTGCACGCACATCCTGCTCCCAGTCCATCCTTCTGGCCACCCTCTTACAACCGTCCATGGCTTCTGCTTTTCTTAAGACCAAGCCCCAAATTCTAACCATGCCTACCGGGCTCCACCTGCTCTGAGCAGTGCCACACTCTCCAGCTTTCCCCGGCCTCCCCATCCCTATGCTCCAGTCCCCACACAGGCTCCTTGGTGACACATGCTCATGAGCCACGTGTGGCCATCGGCCCCTGGAATGGACATCCTTGCCCCCACATTGCTCTCTCTGTTTCTTCTTCACTCTGTGGGCAGCTCTTCATCAGGGTCACACTCTATTCTGCTTGTCCCCCTGAAGTGGATTTTAATCTGTGTATGTGTTCCTATTTTTAGTACACATTATTCTTCTAAGCCACCAAAAACTGTGCATGGACCGAATATCAGCTTTCTTCCTTTGAATGGCTGAGTATGGCTTATGGCTGGACAGCAGGATCATGCCTTTTTAATCATCTATTATAGAATCTGAGGTCTTCAGTTCTGTCTCTCATAAACTCACAGAGAACATCTTATTCTGTTATATTTTATTTATTAGCAGCTAAATACTTTCGTCAAAAGAAATGTCCCTGTGGATACAATCAGAGACACCCCCCCCCCAGTAAAAAGTCAGAGGCAGTCAGAGCTGCTATGATTGAAGTGGGCAAGGACAGGAAACACTCCCACCTGCCCCCTTCACTCTCCACCCTGTGCTGGGGGGGCCCCAGGGCACCCCAGCTCCAAGGAACAAGGTTTGAGAACCAATGATGCAAGTCAATGACAACACATAAAGCTTCTTTATGAATTCCAGCATCGTTTGCATATAAAATGTATATTAAAGTCTGGAGAGAGTGCTTAGGCTCTTCAAAGTTATTAAAAGATCATTTTAGAAGTGAAAATCGCCTAAGAGATAACTTCAGAGAATTTTAATTTGTCTGTGAGTTAAAGGCAGCTGAGGTATAGTGAAATAGAATGTTGGTTAAAGTCAGAGAACCTGGCAAGGAATTCTAACTCCAGGTACAGAAAACGCATAGCTTCACGAAGCTTCTGTTAGCCATGTTTCCTGCAAAACGGCAGGAAGATTTCCTTACCAGTTGCCTTGATAGCTAAACGAGACAGAAACTGGGAACACGCCCAAGGTTAGAAAGAATGCACAAGAAACTTCCCCTTAAAAAAATAATTGGACAGGGGCGCCTGGGTGGCTCAGTGGGTTAAGCGTCTGCCTTTGGCTCAGGTCATGATCCCGGGGTCCTGGGATCGAGCCTCCCATCGGGCTCCCTACTCGGTGGGAAGCCTGCTTCTCCCTCTGCCTCTGCCTCTCTCTCTCTCTCTCTCTCTCTCTGACTCTCATGAATAAATAAAACATTTAAAAAATATATATATTAAAAAAAATAAACACTTAAGAGTAAGGCGCCTGGGTGGCTCAGTCGTTGAGCGTCTGCCTTCAGCTCAGGTCATGATCCCAGGGTCCTGGGATCGAGCCCCGCATCGGGCTCCCTGCTCCGCGGGAGGCCTGCTTCTCCCTCTCCCACTCCCCCTGCTTGTGTTCTCTCTCCCTCTCTCTGTCAAATAAATAAAATCTTTAAAAAAAAAAAAAAAAGGGTTGGGGAGCCTGGGTGGCTCAGTCGTTAAGCGTCTGCCTTCGGCTCAGGTCATGATCCCAGGGTCCTGGGATCAAGTCCCACATCGGGCTCCTTACTCTGAGGGGAGCCTGCTTCTCCCTCTCCAACCCCACTTGTGCTCTCTCTCACTATCTCTGTCTCTCTCTCTCAAATAAATAAATAAAATCTTTAAAAAAAAAAAAAGGGTCGGGGAGCCTGGGTGGCTCAGTCGTTAAGCGTCTGCCTTCGGCTCAGGTCATGATCCTGGAGCCCTGGGATCGAGTCCCGCATCGGGCTCCCTGCTCGGCAGGGAGTCTGCTTCTCCCTCTGACCCTCCCCCCTCTCATGTACTCGCTCTCTCTCATTCTCTCTCTCAAATAAATGAATAAAATCTTTAGAAAAAAAAAAGGGGGGGGATTAGGACCCTGAGATCTGAATTCCTCCATGTCTCCTCTACTCCCCTCCTGGGCCTGTACCTCCATTCTGTGCACACCTGCTTCCTGGCCCCACTCAGTTGAATAAACAACTAACCCATCCCAAAGACATCTACTGGATTTGGTCATCAAGAAGTCATTCCCGGCCTTGAGCAGGACATCTCCAGATGTGATGGGGGCGTAAGACAGGTTGTGGGTGATTGAGGAGGGGGTAGAAAGGAGGAGGTGGAGATGGAGCTTTGGGGGATGATGGAATGTTCTAGACCTCCATTGCGGGGGAGGGTCCACGATGATATCTGTTTGTCAAAATTCATAGAATTGCACACTAACAAAGGCAAATTTCACTGGATGTAAATTACACCTCAGTGAAACTGACTTCAGTGTAAACATACAAAATAAATCACTCTTACTCAACAATGATCCCTTCCCTCTCCAAACGACTCCGTTCCCTTCCACGCATCACATCTCAGACAGAAAAGATGATGCACATAAATATTTCTCTCCCGCTCCATTTTCCACTTTCTCCGTTCACCAATCTTCTTCCCATTTTCCCTTCAGTGCAGACTTTCCTCTGTTCCCTTAATAGTCCCTGTTCTATAATTAGTAGCTCTGATAATTCTTTTATCATGTATGTTTTATTTCTAAATTATTCATTGCCGTGGCTGTCCCCTAATGCCTTAATTCTCAATTCCCTGATCACCATTTTTACAATCGTGCAGTATTAATAATATCTTCTATTTCAGTAGTGCCTTTTTTTTTTCTTTTTGTCTGATGAACAAAAAAGTACTTTGCAGGCATTTTATGTCCCTGTGAGGTAGTTAGGGAAGGGAGATCCTGCAGCTGGAAATACACGGGCACAAAACATGCAACGTGTGCTGTTCCCAGGAGATGGCACCGAACGTTGGCCAAAGCTCACTTCCGAGCTCTGTATCCCAAGAAAGGTGCGGGCCCCCCACCCCACGGGGCCCTCCCCCACTCCCTCCACACCTGGAGCAATCTAGAGTCAGGTCAAGCCCAGCCTCTGGGTGGGGGCCCATACTGGGCGCCTCCCTTTACAAGGTGGAATACAGAATCTGCCCCATCCTGACCCTGACCCAGAGACTCACTGCAGGCTGGTGTGGGAGACGCAGTGCTCACCTGGAGAGAATCGTGCAACTTCTCTAAGTCCAGAGACTAAATCCCCTGACTCTGATTTTAATAAGCACACAGCACAGCACACCCAGGGCTGCAGGTCCCAAGCCAAGACCCACCCCACCGGGGTGCCCTCCAGCATTGTTTCCCTGGGGTCCCTGGGTCCAAGCCCTTCTCTCAGCAAATGCGGGACCTCTGGGTTGTTGGACTCTCCCCAGTATTCCTCCTCTGGCAGTACTCTGCCACAGAACCCACCTTGTCCCAACAAAGCTGGTGCAGACAGTGTGTCTTCATAACAGTGCAGGGCATGTCACATACAGACCATACACATGGCAGTTAAGACGTGCAAAGCGCCTCGCAGCAGACTTGACCAACCATGACTAGTAGCGGTGACCCTAAGAGGCACCCGGCCTCCGCTCATCACATGCGGCCGCTGTTACGGATGCAGGGAGGTGCAGGTCGAAGGTCACTCTGGGAATAAATGGATGAGCTGAGTTTGGACCACAGACCACGCCCCTTCTCCTGCATTTCTCTTCTGTAAATCGTATATATACGAGCCATGGGTGGGGATTGGCAGAGGGTCCTTCCAAATCTTTGATTCCCTAGTGTCACGGTCATAAGCAGGTTGTGTTTTCCAAAAGAGACCATGGCCCTATCTGCCATCCCACCACTCTTTTAAATATATTAACTTGAGGGGCGCCTGGGTGGCTCAGTCGTTAAGCGTCTGCCTTCGGCTCAGGTCATGATCCCAGGGTCCTGGGATCGAGCCCCGCATCGGGCTCTCTGCTCCGTGGGAAGCCTGCTTCTCCCTCTCCCACTCACCCTGCTTGTGTTCCCTATCTTGATCTGTCAAATAAATAAATAAAATCTTTTAAAAAAATTAAAAATAAAAAAATAAAAATAAATAAAAATATTAACTTGACACTCCTTCCGTGGAGTGATAGGACCTGTGTCCCCTCCCCTTGAATCCGGGCAGCTTGGGAAGACAAGACTTCATTCACTCATTCATTTACTTTATATGTATTTATTGAGCACCACCTATGTGCCCAGCATCCTCACTCAGACTTTAAAGACTTAAGACTCCACATTTGCATTTCAGGAGAGAAACTGCTCCCTCACAAGCTGCTCCTTGGTTTGCTTGGAGGAAGAAGACCATGAGGACCCAAGGTGGTGTCTCTGCAAGGTACCAGACCGACCCAGTACCAAATCTATGCCCTGCACCCCCCCCCATTCCCTGGGAAGCTGTGCAGTGTGTGGAGCAGGGAGGAAACGTCCCACGTTAGACTCCCCGTCTGACTGTAGAAGATCCAGCGTCACTCTTAGAAGCTTACATGTAGCCCGGAGCAATCAGCATGACCACCCATCCCCTCCCTTGTTTGTGCGTTTGTATTTAATGCACACCAGTCCCCTCACTTTGTAACATCAGCTTCCCCTTAAATCATATCCCAATACCGTAAAGCGTCAGGCTGACAGGGAGCTTGGGAAATGCACTGCTTTGATTAATTGTGTTTCTGGTTGACAGACTTGAGCTGAAGCCATTCTGCTCTGATTCTTGGTGTTGTAAAGCTTTCTACTCTCCAGACTCGGTAAGTGTCAGCTAATAAACATAATTGGATCCCACTTTGATGACAAGCCTTTTTGGACACTGGAGAACCTCTATTTCCATGTGAGGTAGGATTTCCTTGGCTCTGGGTTACAACCAGCCGCAGGCGGGATTTGCATACTAAGGATGCAGGAGTCATGAGTGTAGGCTCCAGAAAGGACCACAGCCAGGAACCAGAGAACTTGAAGGAACCCAGGCATCGGTCTGCCTTCTCGGCATGCCTGGTCACTTGGGAGATGTCCTGTGCCCGAGGTACACAGGGCTTCTCTCCCTGGGGTCCGGAGAACCATGCTCAACTCCAGCCAACCTGGAGTCTCTGGTCAGAAATCAGCTCCAGAGCAAAGCCTGCATTTGCGGCAGGTGCTGAACAAGCATGGCGGCTCCCACTGGGACCATCAGTCGGGTGTTGGAGGCACAGGCTGGGGAGAAGTGCAGTTTCCAAAACCAGAAGCCTGAGTAGGTAAGATCGCAGGTTTCCACTGCACTTTCAAGATCTGTGGTTGACGTACATCCCCAGACCTGGAAACACAATTCTAACTAAGCCCCCGATGTCGTGTGTTCTCTATGTCCTGTGTAATCGATGATCACAGTGGGTTGTCTTAGTCCCAGAGGCAGTGCTGAGATGTCGATATGAGTACAAGTGGTTGATCCGGGACGTGTGTGACGCGGGGTCTCAGATCACTTTGACACGTTCAGAGTTTTGTCCGGAGACGGAAGGCAAACGCCGACAAAGTTGTATTCTATGCAAATAGGAGAGACAACTTGGTGTCTGTCGGCATGTGCAAACCCCAGGTAATCTATTTTCAAGTTTTAGGGCAGCACATCACTGACTGTTACCTTCTTTGAAAAATGCAAAACTTGTAGATTAGAGGAAATACTGGAATTCGTTTTCCATGGCGGGTTCTGTGTGTGTGTGTGTTTACTGTTTTTACCTAAAGGTTAGAGTTTCAGAGACGCTTGATGCATCGTGTGCAACAGCGCCCCCTCGTGGTCGGTATGTTGTATCCTGTGTTTGGCGTGTTCTGAGCTACACTGCAGGGAAGGAGTCCCTCTCATGGGTCAATTCTGCTCCCCCAGGGAAG
>NW_023270763.1:3484085-3528660 GCF_011800145.1 Mirounga leonina
CAGGGAAGGAGTCCCTCTCATGGGTCAATTCTGCTCCCCCAGGGAAGGAGTCCCTCTCATGGGTCAATTCTGCTCCTCTCCTCCTGCCTGCACTTTCTTCTCCCAACACCTCATTTATCAAACCCGGGCTAGCTGCTGTAACAAACCAGCCCCAAATGTGCTGGGGCTTAAAGCAGTAAGAATGTACTTCTCGTTAGTGGACCAGACCAAGGCCGGGGTGTTCCTGATGGGCTGGGGGCTCTGCTCCACCCAGGCATTCCAAGCCCCAGCCTCCCCGGGAGCCTCGCTGCTGTGGATGGGTCTGGGTCTCCCAGGCAGACGTCCCCGGCTGCCCACATGGAAGATCGTGAGGGAGGGGATACAGGGCCGGCAGGCGGGCTGTACGTCTGAGCACAGTGGGGACACTCGGTGGCGGGCAAACAGGCCTGACAAAGAGAGAAGCACACATTGGCAGTGGCTTTCGGCCCAAGCTATCCATCTGAGGAGCCACCCTCCTTCTGCAAGGGGGACAAATTCCCCTTCCAGCAGCGCTATGCCCTCCAAAAGAAAGCCTCCTTTCCATGGAATTATGAGGCAAGGTGCCCCCACCCAGCATCGGAGGCTCTCACAGCCTGATTTGGGCTCCCCCCTTCTCCGCAAGTGCCTTATGCTCTAGTCACCGCAGGTGATCCCTTATGCCCCCAAACTCCCTGCACTTCCCAGCCTCAGGGCCTTGGCTCATGCTATTCCTCCACCATAAATGCCTGTCCCTTCTTTGTCTAGTTGGGAAAATCGTATGCATCCTCTAAGACCTAGTGCAAACATTACCTCATTTCTGGAAGATTCCCTGACACCCACCTCCCCAGCAGCATTGACGTTTCCCCCAGCGGTGTCCCTCTAGTACTTTGTCACCTGTGTGGGTATCCATTTCTGCCTGCACTTTGGGCCCCGAGGGCTGGGTCCATACATAAGCAAGGCATGTGTTCAATACATTATTTTTTAATGAGGAAATAAATGGATGAACATGTCCAACCCGTTTTGACTCCTGCCCGGGGAAGGACTCCGCACATGTCACCACCCCCTGCCCAGGCCCAACATCCTTCGCTACAAAGACGAAGAACTCTCCGTGAGTTGTAGAATTGACAGGAATCAGGCAACGGCTCTTTATTTCCTTCTCAGAGGGAAATTTCTCATTCTCCTGGATGGCTACTCGTACATAATGCAAAATAATCACCTCTTCTCAGCCTAAAAACAGCTCTTCTTGAATCTAGCTGGCAGATGTCTCAAATGGAAGGCTCCAGTGCAGCTGAACGTGCAGAGCCGGAGAGTCAGGGAGCCCTGGCACCCCCCACCCCACCGCCTTGCTCACACGGAGCCCGGCGAGCCCTGCAATGTCCGAGGGAGGGAAGCGCCGGGCTCCGGGCCCGACTCCAGAGAAGCCGCAACACCCTCCCATCTGCCTCCTCCTGCCTGCTTGCCCACCCACTGCAATCACACTGCTCTGTGTTTGCCCAGCATGGCACGGTTTTCCCAAACACTTCCATTCCCGTCTCTCGTGGGGTCCTTACCACACCCCCGCAAGGGCACAACACGGGCCCGGTTATCCACCCACCCCACCCCCCCAGCCGGCTGTCCGGAGCTTACTGGAGCAGGAGTGCCTCGGGGGCCGCCTCTGCGCCGTGGCAGGAATCCGAGATGAGCCGCGGTCCCTGCGCGGGACTCCCGCTCGGAAAAGCCCCGTGCGAATCAAGGCTGCTGACATCTGTCAATTTGAGAAAGGCCTCTCCAGCAGAGGGGGCAGCCCGCATCCTGCTGGGGAGAATGAAAATTGGCTCACCCTTCTAAAGAGCAGCGTGCTGATGCCTGCCGGATTTGGAAACTCTGAGGCTCATTGGAAATCAATGAGTCAGGACGCAGGCTTCTAATTCCGGTCCTGCCACTGACGGGCCGTGTGACCTTGTGCAAAGCCTCAGGTCACTCTGGGAGGCCCTGTAAGAAGAAGATAAGGGTAGACCTCCGGGGGTTTTCAGCCCGTAGGCTCTCAAAGTTCATGACATCCTAAATCAAAAAGAGCCGCATTTCCCAGAGCGCAGCTATCGTACCAACACATTTGTAACGAGGCACTGGCTTCCCACCTAGTTCTATCTGGTGCCACCAGGTAAGAGGTTCTGCTTCTAGATCAGACAGCATCTGAACCGAAGAGCAGAGGCATCCGGAGCAGGACCCCTGCAGTCAGGAAGGTCTGGGTTCACACCCACCCTCACGCCACCACTGAGTGTGACCCTGGGCCTTTGGCTTCAGTTTGCTTCCCTGTAAAACAAGTCTACAAAACGGGGCTTCTGATAGTCCGCACAGTAGGGCAGACGGCATCGCGGTGAAGGCTAATTGAGATGACACAGCGCCTGCATGTAGGAAGTGCCCAGCAAACACACCTAATATTCTGATCATTCATATTGAACAAAAATGATAAAGACAGTTCCTTCAAAGTTAGTTGATTTAGGCACAGATGCCCATATATAGGTAGGTAGGTAAGTAGGTAGGCAGGCAGGCAGACAGACAGATGTAGATAGATACTGAAGATTTCTTGAGTTAATGAAGAGACTAGCTTAGAACAATGTAACAGAGGGCGCCTGGGTGGCTCAGTTGGTTAAGCAGCTGCCTTCAGCTCAGGTCATGATCCTGGAGTCCCGGGATCGAGTCCTGCATTGGGCTCCCTGCTCGGCGGGGAGTCTGCTTCTCCCTCTGACCCTCCCCGCTCTCATGTGCTCTCTCTCATTCTCTCTCTCTCAAATAAATAAATAAAATCTTAAAAAAAAAAAAAAAAAAAAAGAACAACGTAACAGAAAGACCTGACATTTTGAATTGTCTCAGCCCCACAACAGGTTAAGCTGCTGCCCCCACCCCCAGCCCTGATCCCTGGGACACCAGCTTCCCTCCAAGCAAGTTCTAGATGCAACCCCCTACCCCTCCCCCCACTCGCCCAGCCCTCCTGCCATATTCTACCACCTTCACCATTGCTTGGCCACCAGTGTGTGGGGTGCCAGCCCCTTGGGCAGGGCCTGCGGTAAACTCCATCCAGCCTTTCAACCCCATAGTTCCATAGAAACCTTGTCCGACGGGATTTTCACTCCAGCACAAAGAAGATGGGAGTTATTTTATCTCACAATCTGATGAGCAGCTTGGGATGGTTTTTTGGGTTTTTTCCTCCTTGTCAGTGTCAAGACTAGTGATCACAAGTTTCTATGCCTGTAGCAGCAGTTACCATAAGTAAGTGAAGACTCGGAGAAGGAATCTGGCACTAACATTAGCATGATATTTCCATTTTGCTACAGCCATTAACAGAGGCTTTGGGCTCGGGGACAATATGGTATGGTGGAAACTGAGGCTAAGTGGAGACACATGCAGAACAGTCTCTGTGTTATAATTTGGGAGTGAGGGCCCAATTTCTCTACTTTCTCTGATTTCTCAGATTTTTCCAGATTTTAGACAAAATCTGCCAAATTTTAAAGTATCGGCTCAATTTTGTTTCCTATGGGGTCAAATAAATCTGCAGGCCAGATTCAAGCCCTGGGCCATCATTTTGTGAGCTTTCATTGGGCCACCTCTTCCCCGTCACCTCCAGTGTGTGTGGACAGGAGTGAAGAGTGGCAGGGTCACCATGTGTGGTTGTCCAGGGTGTGCACTGCCCAAGGGTACCACACCTAAAAGGCATCTCAGGCATTCAAGGTCTGTACTATGAATTTCAACAGTTTTCCAGCAGAGGGCAGTCACATGTCATGCTCTAACAAAATCAGCTTTTATCACGAACATTTTCGTGTCTTAAGGCAGGGGTCTCCTTTTTCTAATTCCCACAAAGATGTTATAAGAACCAGTGGCAATCCTGAGGGTGGGGAATTTTTTTTTTAAGATTTTATTTATTTAGGGGCACCCGGGTGGCTCAGTCATTAAGCGTCTGCCTCCGGCTCAGGTCATGATCCTGGAGTCCTGGGATCAGCCCCACATCGGGCTCCCTGCTCGGCGGGAAGCCTGCTTCTCCCTCTCCCACGCCCCCTGCTGGTGTTCCCTCTCTCACTGTGTCTCTCTCTGTTAAATAAATAAATAAAATCTTAAAAAAAAATTTTTTTATTTATTTGAGAGAGAAAGAAAGCGAGAGACATACACAGCCGAGGGGGAGAGGGAGAGGCAGAAGGGGACTCCAAACTGAGCAGGGAGCCCAGGGACGTGGGGCTCCATCCTGGGATCCCAGGACCCTGGGATCATGACATGAGCCGAAAGCAGACGCTTCACGACTGAGCCACCCAGGCGCCCCCTGAGGGTGGAGAATATTGAAGTGTATGATCCCATCCATTCTGACTGGGTTGCAAAATGATGATTCCAAATACCAAATGCTGGTGAGGTTCTGGAGGAGGCAGAGCTGCCGTGCAGCTCTGAGGGATAAATCAGTACACCCCCACTTTGCAAACTGGCAGCACCTAATCAAGCCAAACGTGCAAATACCCGTGAGCCAGCAATCCTACTAGGCGTATGCCCAACAGCATGCATCCATACGTGCACCCAGAAAGAGCCCAGGCCAGAAAGAGCTCTGCATCAGTGACTGGAAGGATCAGTAAGTGGTGGCATATTGGACAGCCATGCAAAAGAATAAACCACTACGGGGCACCTGGGTGGCTCAATCGGTTAATCGTCTGCCTTCAGCTCGAGTAAACCACTACGACAAACCATAATACAGACAATCTCACAAAGCTCACGTTGAGTAAGCGAATCCAGCCACGAAGAGCACATCCCATGAGATTCCACTTGTATAAATGTAAACAGCAAGCAAAGTTCACCTCTGGTGTCTGACGTGGGGACAGCACTTTCCCTGGGGCGGGGGGCGGGGGGAGGGGCACACAGGGAATCTCCTAAGGTGCTGAGAGGTTCTGCTTCTTGAGCTGGGTGGTGGTCACATGGATGGGTTCACTCAGGAAATCCACCCATCCATTCACACTCATGCTCTCTGCACTTTTCCATAAGCACGCAGTAGCCCAGTAAACAACGTCACAGGAGACAATCCCATGTGTGCATTGGGCAGAGAAGGACTTTGGAGGAGAGAGGGAGAGAAACCACCAGACCCCTGGAAAACATTGCTGGCCTCTTGTTTCCTGGATAAAAGAAAATGTTACAAGTTATTGGCACACCCCTGGAGCCTGATGAAGTTGATTTGTGAGCAAGATGGGCAGCCACCCATCCCCCTGCAAAACGGAGATGCTCAGGCAAGAAACACCATGAGGTCAAAGTCTAGACCCAGCATTCCCCCATGTCCTGTAGATGACCGCAAGCGCTATCTGAGCTCCCCTAAAGTCTCGCAGTTCTTCTTGGCCTCCCCTGGCTTCGGGGCGCTTTGCTTCTGATGGCCTGCACCTGCAGAAATGGAGAGGTGCCTGGAGGGTGCACCCCCAGGTGAACCCTTAGTCAGGGACACACAGGTACTTGAATATGAAAGCCCAGCTCCTTGGCCTGAGCCCGGACAAACCTTCTGGGGGACTTTGCCAAAAACCCTGGCCCCACTTGGCTTCTTGGTCTCTTCCGCCCTTGCCCCTCCCACCCTGGGACCACAACCCTAACGGATGACTTGCACGCCAATCACCATCTCAGGGTTTGCTTCTGGGGAACCTGACCTAGAAGACAGGGGAAAATGGATTCTAGCATCTCAGAGATTTCGAAATCTGAGAAGGCAGTGGCGGGGACTCCTGCCTCCCACATACATGCCTGAATATCAGGTTTCTGCAAAGGCCAGCCAGTGGCTTGCAACAAGCTTGCAAGCGGCTGTCATCATTTCCAGGACTTGCTATTACTCAAGTTGTAATGTTTTCTTTGGGTACACAGACATGCTTCCACGGGCAGTGCCCCAGGGCTGACAAAGCCTGCTCCCCACAGAGCCTTCTTAACCCATGTGTTGCTGAGCCTTAATGATTGAAGTGCTCAGCTGAAAAAAATAAAGTGCCAAACTGAGTTCTAGCGGTCTTCCTCCAGTTTGAAGGGGGTAAAGAATGGTTCCTCTCCGGGGCGCCTGGGTGGCTCAGTTGTTAAGCATCTGCCTTCGGCTCAGGTCATGTTCCTGGGGTCCTGGGATCAAGCCCCGCATCGGGCTCCTTGCTCTGCGGGGAGCCTGCTTCTCCCTCTCCCACTCCCCCTGCTTGTGTTCCCTCTCTTGCTGTGTCTCTCGCTGTCAAATAAATAAATAAAATCTTAAAAAAAAAAAAAAAAAAGAATGGTTCCTCTCCTAGAACTTCTGCAGTGTTACGGGTAAGCATGCACACTCTGGCCCTGGAATAGATCCAGGATCCACCATTTACCAGCTGCTCATCCTAAGTCAAGCCACGGGCCCTTTCTGCCCTCCGAATGTCCCCATCTGTCCAATGGACACAAGAAGGCCAACCTCTCAGGATTATAGTGAGTGTTGGTCAAAGATAATATTAAGTGGGAAACCGGCCTATGAAAAGGTGTTAAAGAAATGCAAAGAAAAAGTACAACTCCATCACAGGCTGGGCAAAAGTCAAGTCTCTCCCACTCTGTGGGAGCACAGTGGGGTACCCCGACTTCAGAAATGTGTCTGGTACCACCTACTAGAGGTACATCTACATACACCCCACATCCCAGCAAGCTCCCCCATTCCCAAGAGAAATAAGGGCCTGGATACACCCAAAGGCAAGTTCAAGAATGTCCACCGCAGCCATATTTATGACGGGCAAAAGCTGGACACAACCCACGTGTCCCTCGGTGGGTTGTAGCATGTAGAATATTCTGGTGATGGAATGTGATACAGCAACGAGAAGGAACAACCCACCTACCCAACAACATGCACAAGTCTCACAGACTCTGCCGAGCAAGGAAGCCCAATCAAGTTCAAAAACAGACAAAACTGTCTCAGTTCAGGCTGCTACAACAAAGTTCCCACAGACTGGGTGGCTTATAAACAACAGGAACTTATTTCCCACAGTGCTAAAAGCTCCAAGTCCAGGATCAGGGTGCCAGCATGGTTGGGTTCTGGCAAGGACCCTCATCCGGGGGTGCAGACGCCTTTGCCTAGAATGATCCAGCAATTCCACTCCCAGATAAGTAACCAAAAGAGTGGAAAACAGGCATTCAAACCAAGACTTGTGCATGAATGTTCATTAGCAGCATGATTCACAAGAGCCAGAAGGTGGAAACAGCCCAGTGTCCATCAATGGATGAACAGATAAACAAAATGCAGTCTATCCAGAGAGTAAAATATTATTCCTCCATAAAAGGAACAAAGTACTTTACTGCTACATGCCAGGATGTGGTTGAACTGCAAAATATAAGTGAAAGAAGCCAAACGCAAAAGGACATATATGGTAGAATTCCATTTAAATGAAATACTCGGGATCGCAAATCCATAGGGACAGAAAGCAGATGAGTGATTTTCAGGGGCTGGGGGGGAAAGGGAATGGGGAGTGGGTACAGGGTTTCAGTTGAGGGACAACGTTCTGGAACTAGATCGTGGGGATGGTTGCACAATTTGTGAATTACTTAGTGCCACTGAATTGTGCGCTTTAAAATGGTTCAAATGATAGATTTTATGTTCTGTGTATTTTGCCACACACACACACAGCTAAACACAGAGCTGCCATATGACTCAGCAGTTCCCCTCCTAAGTAGAGAGCCAAGCGAAGTGAAAGCATATGTCCACACGAAAACTGTCCGCGAATGTTCCCAGCAGCGTGATTCCTAACAGCCAACGGCTAGAAACAATCCAGATGTCCCTCAAACCATGATCGCATGTGTGAGCTTCCCAGGGCTGCCAAACCAAATTACCGCAAACCAGGTGCCTTGAAACCATGGAAATACATGGAAAATACATGGAAATGTACTGTCTCACAGCTCCGGAGACCAGATGGCAGAAATCGGGCATCGGCAGGGCCGTGCTCCTCTGGGAGCCGGAGGAGAATCCCTCCTTGCCCTTTCCAGCCTCGGTGGTGGCCCGCCGAGCTCGGCGTTTCTCAGCGTGTGACTGCGTCACTTCACTTTCGGCCTCTGCTGTCACAGGGCCATCTTCTCTCTGCAAATCTTATCAGGACCCCAGTCATTAAAGGCTCACTCCTCAGTACGACTGTGTTCAACTAGTTACATCCGCAACCACCCCATTTCCAAATAAGGTCACATTCTGAGGTACGGAGAGTTAGGATTTCAACATCTCCTCCTGGGAGGACCCAGTTCAGCTCATAACAATGGATACACACAACGTGGTCTGTCCATACAAGGGAATACTATTCAGTCAGAAAGGCGAATAAAACACCAACACCTGCGATGACACACAAAGCCCGAAAACATGATGCTGAGTTAAAGAAGCTGGACACACAAGGTCCTGTGGTGTGGGATTGCATTTATGTGAAATACCCAGAACAGGTGAATCCAGACAGAGTAGATTTTGGGGGCTGGAGGGAAGGAAAGAATGAGGATGGACTGCTGATGGGTCTGGAGTTTATTTTTGGAGTGATGGAAGTGCTCAGGAATTTAATAGTGAGAAGGGTTGTACAACATTGTGAATACACTAAAAACTAGTGGGTTGTGCACTTTAAAAGGGTGAATTTATGGTATGTCAATTATATCTCAGCAGGGGAAAAAAAGACTGTTAAGGGGTTAAAAAATAAGTTACAGACTAGGAGAGAATATTTGCAAACCACTTATTTAGCAAAGGACTTGTATTTAGAATATATATAAAAAAAGAACACTCAAAAATCCATTGGGAAAAAAACCGAATTGGAA
Organism: Mirounga leonina; assembly: GCF_011800145.1. NCBI lineage: Eukaryota > Metazoa > Chordata > Mammalia > Carnivora > Phocidae > Mirounga > Mirounga leonina. Next base: position 3,492,834 of record NW_023270763.1, read on the forward strand.
AATGGGCAAAAGAAACAAAAAGACATTTCACTGAAAAAGATAAACAGATGGCAAATAAGCATATGAGGAGAGTTTGACAATATTAGTCACTGGAGAAATGCAATTAAAACCACCATGAAATGTCACTACACACCTACCAGGATGGCTAAAATAAAACAGTGACAACTCCCAGTGCTGGCGAGGATGTGGAGAAACTGGATCCTGCACACGCTGCTGGCAGAAAGGTAAAACAGGCCAGCCACTCTGGAAAATGGTTTGATGGTCTCTCACAAAACCAAATATGCACTTACTATACAACCCAGAAATTACTCTTGGGCATCTGCCCAGAAATGAAAACTTACATGCACACAAAAACCTGTGCATGATTGTTCGACTGTTTGTAGCAGCTTTATCCATAATAGCCCCAGACTGGAAACAAACCCAGTACCCTTCAACAAACCCGTTACATCCACCACCATGAATGCTACTTAGCAATAAAAAGGAACAAACCATTGATACACATAATAACTTTTATGAATCTCAAAGGAATTATGCTGAGTGGAGAAAAAAAGCCAATCTCCAAAGGTTACATGCGATAGGATTCCAGTTATAGAACGTTCTTTAAATGATAAAATGATAGGGAAGGACAACAGATCAGTGGTTTCCCAGGGGCAAGAATGGAGATGGGGTGTGTGTCGCCATAAAGGGACGTCATAAGGGGGATCTTTGTGGTGGTGGTGCAGTTCTGTGTCTTGATTGTGGTGATGGGTACCCAGACCTACATGTGAGATAAAATCACACAAAACTGCACACAAACCCCCACATAAGCGGTGAAGCTGAGTTCTGCAGCTTTGTACAAATGTCAATTTCCTGGGTAGGCGACTGGACTATGTAATTATCCATGTTACCATTGAGGAAAACTGGATGTAGTCCCTGGGACCTCCCAGTATATATATTTTTTTGCAACTTCTTGAGAATCTACAATGTGTTCAAAATAAAAAGCATTTTCAAAGTAGATCACTTATTTATCTAGTTAAGTACTGCCTGGGCACTAACGGGTCGGAACAGAGCCCAGCCGTGAACAAGCCGTGTGGCCAGCCCCATTATGGCGGCTCATCAGCCGCGCAGAGACCCCAGGGTGAAACCAAACGAAGCATCAAATGTTCCGTGGAAGGCTGCATCCCTTTAAGATTCTGTTTATTTTCTAAAAGCTAGAAAGCCAGGAGTTGGTATTTATTGTTACGATATATTATTAATGATGTTTATCTCTGGGTAGTAGTATTACAGGTGGTTTTTATCTTTCTTTTTTGTTGTTGTTGTTTCTTTCCTGTATTTTCCCTTCTTCCCCCACAGTAAATCTGAATGCATTGTTTTTATAAGAAGAAAAAAATAAGTTACAGTGGCTTTGGTTGAAAGCCACAGAAAGTAACTCAAACGAATCTAAGCAAAAGCGAGTCCTGGCAAGGATGTTGGGGGTTGAGGCAAAGAGTGAGACTTGCCCCCCCAACATCCATTCTCTCTCTCTCTCTTCCTTCCTAACAGAAGCCTGGCTTTAGCCAGGGTGGGAACCGTGTCCACTTACACTGCCCCTCCCAGCTTCCCTTAAAACTCGGGGTGGCTGTGTGACATTGTTATAGGGCAGACCAGTTATAAATGGAAGTCCACTGGGTAAGATATTTTTTTTAAGTGGCTGACTGTGCCGGCAATGCCCTTTTGTCCCTCCTGCCTCCTCATTCCTCCTGCATGGAATATGAACGTGATGTGATGGCTGGTGCTACAGCAGCAGTCATGGCATTATGTGACCTTGAGGATGGAAGGCATTCGCTGAGGCTGGTCAGAGCAGAAAGACAGGAAGAGTCTGGGACAGTAGTGACTCTGTGGAGCCCCAGACCAGACCAGCTGCCTATCTGATATTTAAGCCACTCTTTTTCCACAGCCTGCAAACTCCTCCCTGAGCAATTCTGGGCTCACAGGACCCACAAGAAGCTGGAGAGCCAGGCTTGAAAACAGGCCAGAATGAAGGCAACTCAAGAGTTAAGAAGCAAGAACCACACCCACAAGGTTATGGGAGACATCCTCACCCACATGTGAGGATCCTCCTTCTTGAGGGAGTAGCTGGGTTCGTAAACAGTCACCTGTGGGTGAAAGCAAACCACATCCTTTCCTGGAAGCCAAGCTATAGGCTGGGAAAAGGAGAAAAACACCTAAGTCTATACACTTGCCTTTTAAAAGTCCCTCTTTGGAGATTCTGCTTGTCTCAAATAAAACATGAGTTATAAATAGATGTGCCCACATGTCTCCATCATGAGAGACTTCCCCACCATGCTGAACAGTAAACTTTGAGGGGCTGCTTGCGCCCACACACCCACCAGATAAGCGTTGCCCCCTCAGATGCCCAGGAGAACCTGCCTCCAGCAGAGAGCTGGAAGGACCACGGGCTCCGACTAAATATGGCATCCTATGGTGTTCCCTAAGGAAGAAGAGGAGTATTAGCAAAGCCCTTAGGAGCTCTAGAAATTCCATCCCGTTGTAACTGTCAAAAATCTAAGTGTCCCCAACCCCACAGGGGGCGGGGCCCTCATTTTGGCACATCCTAAGACCAAAGAAGGTCCCATAAGGGCATGGAAAAGAACCCCACTCATTTTGTAGCCTCTTTGTTCTTTTGCTCCAGCTTCAGTTTCCAGAAGAAGCGTCCAGCTGGGTCTGGCTTGGGTCATGTGACCCCCTGTGGCTCCGGGAGGGTGGACGCCTGACTCTAAACCCCACCCACCGCCACTGAACTGTCTCCAGTGGGAAAGAGACAGGTGATTCCTCAAGCAAAATGAGAGGGAATGGGTACCTGGGAAATACACCTTTTCTTAACTTTTAAAGAGATAAAAATTAGATGTTCAAAAGACAGAGTAATCTAAAACTTTCACTTAAAACTTTTTAAAAGAGAAAACCGAAGTTCCAGGGAAGTGAGGTGAATCTCAGATGGCGTGTCTGTGCTTTACGTGTTCAGGTTTCTCTGCCCAGGTGAATCCTGTGCTGAAATCAACCTGAACAATGCTGTGATTCTCTCGGGCCGCACAAAGATGAGTGAAGGGGTCCCTGGTGTTGACAAGTGCTCCGTCCAGAGAGGGAGCAAGAGATATAAGCGACAAACCATAAAGTGATTGGTAAGACCTGTTAAAGGTACCTGGCAAAAGCACCACAGGAGAACAGAGAAATGGGCTTGTTAATTTTGACCCTCAAGATTAGAGAAGGCTTCCTGGAGGAGGTGACCCTTGAGTAGAGGATAAGGATGAAGACCGAGACTTGGACCAAAGGATAGGGAGTTCTGAATGTCATGCTGGATTTTCCTGTGGAAAATGGAGTGTCTCTGAAGGTTTTTGAGCAGAGGGATAGAATACGGTCTTATCTCAGCAGGAGGGTAGAGATTAGATTGCCCCAGCGGGAGAGGTTAAAGGTCAGGAGACCAGTAAGAATGTGGTTGCAGTAATTCGGATGAGCCACGATAAGGGGCTGTTTTAGAGTCCAGGGAAGCTGTGGTAATGATGAGAAACCACATTCCAGGGAGCAAGACTGGGCAAGTCTTGATGAATAATTGGACATCCAGGGGGGTCAAATGGAAGATAATGCAAGATTTCTGTCTTGGGTGATCTGGTGAATAGCGATGCTATTAACCAATCTTGGGAACTCGGGAGCAGTGTGAAGGGGAAGATGATGAGGTTGATTAGGGTCAGGTAGGGTTTAAGATGTGTTAGAGACACCCCAGCAGAACTCCTCTACAGGGAGCTGGAAATTCGAGTCGAAAACTCCAGAAGAAAACTTTGGCAGTCATTACCTTGAGCACTGAAGTATGGGCTGCCTTTTGTTTGGTGGCTTTTAGGATCCTTAGCGGGCATGTGTGACGTTTATAGTTACAAAAGAGAATATGCTGTGTTTAAGGAGTGCTGATACAGGAGCCAGGCAGGGATCCGGGACATCGGGAGGATCACAGACGGGATGGCAGAACTGGCGTCAGTTCAGTTCTGGGCAGATCGACACGGTTACTGAGCACGTCCTCTGCCAGGCTCTGGGGGCACTGCGACACACAGGACGGTGACCGGGACAGATGTAGCCCCCATCCTCAGAGAGCCCCGAGGAGCGGGACAGTACCAGGAGAGGAGAGATAACATCTGTCCCCCACGAAAGACAGATTCTAGAAGCCACGGAACCCGACGTCTGGCTGGGCAAAAATGCTAAAGTCTTGTAAACCCTAGGACAAGAAGGGGCAAGCGGATGGTCCTTAGGGGGCCACCTGGATCCATAGAGACCATTCATACTGGAGGAAGCTCATCTCCCTTCCTGGGAGGAGAGACGAAAGAGACGGTGTGTCTGGGGTTGGCCAGACAGTTAGCAGAGGTCCTCAGGAGGCTCCCATGGGTGGGCTCGACAAATACCAGCTGAGGTGAGTCAAGCGAGACAGATTCAGAAGAGGCCAAAGGACCAAACGCAAAGGTTTGATTAATGGGTTGATGTCAAGCAAGAGAAAGGTCTTGAGACCCACAGTTCTCATGGCTCTGTCCTGTTTATCATTTTTCGTAAAAAAAAAAAAAAAAAACTAGGGAAATAGATACCAGCTCAGGATAAAGAAGAACTTAAGCAATCTGAAAAAAGAAATGGGAGACCCTTGGTGGTGGGAGCAGCCCCCGTGACCACCCTCCATGAACGTGAAGTCCCGGATGAAGGGCACAGTGACGTCCTTTCCAAACCGAGCGTCCCCCAGAGCCGCCCGCCCCACCGGCCACCGCGGTGCACTCAACACGTCTGCAGGTGCGTCCACCATCTGAAGGGAGGCACCCACCTCCTGTGGGAGGCGCAGGGTCTTTGCAGTCATCTGCAGCCGCCAGCGTCCAAATGTGTGCACTGGAGACAAGGTGCTCACCCCGCCCTCCCTCAGCCTCAGGTACTGCATCTGGAGAAGGCAGACAACACCCCCCTCATTGTTTTGAGGGTTCAGTAAGGACCGTTGTGTCCTTCAAGTGCCCGGATCCGCCATCTGTTCGAGCCAAGTACTCTGTGACAGGCTGGGTATCCAGCAGAGGGGCCACAAACAGACGATTAAAATGGGCAAATAATGACAGAGAGGGAGAGACCTGGGGAAAAGGGGAGCTGGGTCAGAACACACCTCTCTGAGCTTAAAAAAAAAATCATCTGTGCAGAGCCTTTCAAGCATGGCACCCAGTAGGTATCTAATAAAGGATGGTCCCTTCCCTGCACCAGCTATGCTCTAAATGGTGTGTGATTCTGCCCCAGCTGCTGCAAGAAAGCGCCACAGGCCAGGTGGCTTAAACCACAGAAATCTATCTTCTACCCAGTTCCGGCGGCTGGAAGCCCGAGGTCAGGTCCGGCAGAGCCTGTTTCTGGTGAGAGCTTTCGCCCTGGCCTGCAGACGGCCAGCTCCTTGCCGTGGACCTTACGTGACAGAGAGAAGCCCTCTAATAAGGACACTCATCGGACGGGATCAGGGCCCACCCTCAGTGAACTTCAGTGACTTCCTCGGAGGCCCCATGTCCAGATGCAGCCACGCTGAGGGGCCGGGTTCAACAGATGAATCTCAGAGAGACACAGGCATCCATCCATCCCCAGTGGACGGCTGACCTCACAATGCCCAAAATGATCTCCACGGCAGGTGAGCAAGCGGCCACTCCCGGCCTCCTTCACCGGGGCCCCTCCCTCGTCTTTCCAGCTGGTGAACTTGGTGGTGTGTTATGGCTTCCCCTCAACATTTCCCCAAGGGCCAATGGCAGCCAGATCCTCATGCCTCAGACCTGCCCCTTCACCCCCGCCGGCCCCCAAATTCACAACAGTTGAACTCAGGACCTCAACTGCTCACCCCAGACCTGGACACACTTCTTGAAGTGTGAACCATTCAAGACCCCCATGACCTGTCAGTGATGCTGATAACCATAACATCTACCACTTACTAACGTAGGATCATAATATCGAACATTGATCAACAGTTGGCTATGTGCTGTGCTAGGGATGTTCTGTGTATTCACCCATTTATTACTCACCCAACCCTGAGAGGTGGGTCCTGTGACTCATCCCCTTCCAGGGAGCCCATGCACCGACCCACCAGGTCACATGGGAAGGTCATGCGGGATTTGAACCCAGGCCATCAGGCCTCGATGCACCCAGGGAAGTAGCTCTGCCCCGCCCATCCGTCCAGCCGAGGAGTGGGGCAGTGAAAGGTCTGCCCTCCCCAACCTCAGTTTGTCTTGAAGTGTTAAGAAAATTCTAATAATTTAGCTAGTTAATTCAAAATATTATTTTTATGCTAAACACGCCTCTGTCATGGATTAGAATGCAAAATGCATGAGCATTTTTAAGATAAAGCTGGATGCTTCAGGAATTTTAGCAAGGCAAGCCCTGTGTTGTCCCTCGGGGTAGTGGGGGTCGGTGAGCCGGGGAGCCCTGGCTCTCTGCTCCCTGCTCCCAGCATCAGCTGCCCAACCCGCCTCAGGACTCTGGTCCACACTGCCCTCACCTGCCCCCCCACCCCTCACCCGCCTGGACCACCCCCATTCCTCCCCAGCACCCTCCCCTCTTTCCACCACCTCCAGCACCCGTTCCTAAATCACATGGGCCTGTTCTTTTTCTTCTCCTGCGTGGTTTCCAATCTTTTCAATAAAATCAGTGATTCTTTGCAGACAAGAGCCGGGCTGTTGCTTCTCCACATGACCTCGGGCCACATCTCCCACGTGGTGCACACCCCGGGGACACTTGCTTATTATTTTGGGGGTGGCTATTTCCTCAAAAGTCGGGGCCATTGCTGCAGAAGAGCTTATGCGCGTTCTGAGTGACACAAAGTTCCAGAAATTCTAGCTTTGATCAGCTAAGACTAGTTTGAACCAGTGATAAGGGGAAACTGTAGGGAAGTCTGTACAGACGCGGAGAGGGTTTGTCTCCAAATCACTGCGTGTGCTTCCTGCCCACCCGCTCTCCTCTCCAGAGCTCCTATCTATCCCTTAGATCTCGCCTCCCAGATGAGGTCACAGCCCTCTTCGATCTGCCCCTGAGCACCAGGAAGCTCTCCTCTGAGCACTTACTCATAGTTTACAGGGATATGGGTGAGGCTTGCTCACTGTTTTCTTTGCCTTGGATCTATGTCCCCAGCACTTAGCAGGCTGCTTGCCACACAGTAGGCAATCCATTAATTATTGCAGGTCGCATATTGAATGCTCCCCTGTTCTGGCCGATCAACACAACCCTCCTGCCCGAGTCCACCCCAACTGTCCTGCAAGAGGATGGCTCAGGGAGGGGTGCTTGCCTCACACTCCCCACGTGGCCAGGAAACTGGGGCACAGGCCAGTTCTGGCAATCACCGTCAGGGAGGAGCCAATGCGGTTTGCAGCTGCGGCCTCGTTCAATCCCCAGCCTGCACTGCCATCTCCAGGATCATCGAAGGGGCGGCGGACTTGGCCAGCAAACACAAAATCACCCTCCTAATAGGGGCTTTCAATCCAAGAAAGGTCGGGGCACTTGAGAAACATTCACTCATCATTACACTCTCTTTGGGGGGTGAGCAGTTGTTCAAAGCTACAGGGACAGAAGCCAGAAGCCCCAACATCCACCGCCCATCCCCTCCACTATGAGCTGGTGAGACCACAGGGCCAAGACAGGGAGTAGTACCCTAGACCTTGTCAAATGCCGCTTCCCAGGCAGTGGACTGGGGTGGAGCCTGAGAGTGTGTATTTCTAGCAAACCCCAGATGCTGTTGGTCTTATGCTACTGTGGATCCTCGATATTCAAAATGCGGTCCCAGGACCAGCAGCATCCGCCTCCGCATCACCTGGAAGATTTTCGCTACTCAAAATGCAGCCCCAGGGTGCCTGGGTGGCTCAGTCGTTAAGCGTCTGCCTTCGGCTCAGGTCATGATCCCAGGGTCCTGGGATCGAGCCCCACATTGGGCTCCCTGCTCAGCAGGAGGCCTGCTTCTCCCTCTCCCACTCCCCCTGTTTGTGTTCCCTCTCTCGCTGTGTCTCTCTCTGTCAAATAAATAAATAAAATCTTTAAAAAAAAAAATGCAGCCCTGTTTTGGCAGCACCCGCATCACTGGGATCTCGGGATCTCGTTAAAAACAGAGTCTGGGCCCCACCCCAGACTTCCTGGATCAGAATCTGCATTTGAACCAGTCCCCCGGGTGAGTCACAGACACAGTGTGAGATGCTCTGTTCTAGAATGTGGCCCTTGAGCCCATCCACACGTTGAAACAAACCATCAGGGCTTTAAAAAAATACTGATGTGGGAATTCCTAGAGACCCTAATTTAATCTCTATTGGGTGCAACCTGCCTATCAGGGCACTTGCGAACCTTCTCCTGTTATTTCAACATAAAGCAAAGTTTGAAGGCTTTGCTTTATATTAGAATATTTTCTCAATATTTTATTTTAAAATAAGGTCATATTCTGGTTTCTAGATATGTTCACCATTGCTGGGGTATTGTAAATTTTAGGCCCTTCTTTGTCTATCTTGTATGTTAACCAATATTTATCTAGGTTCCTGTTATCTTTTGATATTGTTTATAAGGTTTTCTGTAATACATGTTGAATTATGTTTGTTGAGCTGTCATTAAAAAAAAACAAAATATCGGGCGCCTGGGTGGCTCAGTTGTTAAGCGTCTGCCTTCGGCTCAGGTCATGGTCCCAGGGTCCTGGGATCGAGCCCCGCATCGGGCTCCCTGCTCCACGGGAAGCCTGCTTCTCCCTCTCCCACTCCCCCTGCTTCTGTTCCTGCTCTCGCTATCTCTCTCTCTGTCAAATAAATAAAATCTTAAAAAAAAATTATTAAAAAAAATATCTTCTATTCAATTTTACTAATTTTTTTCTTAATATTTATTGGCATTTGTTTTATCCAAGGAAGACATATAAATGTCCAACCAGCACATGAAAAGATACTCAACATCATTAATCATTAGGGAAATGCAAATCAAAATACAGTGAGATACCACCTCGCATCTACAAGGATGGATATTTTTTAAAATGGAAACTAGGAAGTGCTAGCAAGGATGTCCAGAAACTGGAACCCTCCGTACATTGCCGTTGGAAATGTAGAAAGGTGTGGCCACTGTGCAAAACAGCCTGGCAGTTTCTCAGAAAGTTGAAATGGAATTTCCGTGTGACCCAGCAGTTGGCAGTCCCAGCTGTATACTCGGAAGAATTGCACACAGGGCCTCAAATACTTGTAGGTACATGTTCGCAGCAGCATTATTCTTAAGAGCCAAAAGGAAGACACAGCCCAAGTGTTCATCAGCAGATGCACATTAAGCAAAATGTGGTCTATCCATACAATGGAATACTATTCGGCTACAAAGAGGAATGACGTGTTGACTCACGCCAGAACATGGATGAGCCCTGAAAACGTGATGTTCAGTGAAAGGAGCCAGCCAGACACAAAGAATACTGTATGATTCCATTCACAGAAGTATCTAGAATAGGCAGGTCCGAGGAGACAGACGTGTGTGTGTTCGTACGTCTCTGCAAGAAGCCATGAGCTCCCAGAACCGCACCGCGGCTCGCTTGGACGTCCTCTAGGCCTACTCCGAAGTGAGTCGGGGTCCTTCATAACCTTGATTTTGTCAAGAAAATTTCTGGTGTCTTCCAGTTCTCAAAGAGAGAAAATCATTCATACAGACTTTGCACATTTTTTTTTTAGTTTATTCCTGGGTGTCTTCCCCTTTATTTTGTATGGTAAAAGGGATCTTTTCTTCCATTGTACTTTCTGGGGAGCTGCTACTTGTATATAGGAATATTACTGATTTTTAAAAAAAAAAATGCATCCATCGTATGGTAATTTTCCAGTTGTTGCTTGGGTTTCTAGGTATGGCTCATGGCATGCCCAAAAGTTTTAGGTGAGTTCCTTCTTCTAGTCTTTCCCAAGCTATGTGCAGTGAAGGACCAGGCTTTGGACCTCTTCCCAGTGTGTTTTGTAAAACAGATGACAAGTCCACGGGATCCACTCTCGGATGTCATTAAAATGTCAAATTCCTAAAGAAGTTCCTAAACGTGTATTTCTGTATACTTTCTGGTCACAGACATGTACACAGTTGGCAGGCCAGGAAAGGTCCACAGCCTCACTCTGCGTATCACTGCTTTAGCCCAGTTCTCTAACAGGGTGAGATGCTCGCTCTCTGTGCCCAGGTACCAAATTCTCTTCCCTACTGCAAAGTCCTCAGCAGTGATGATGCAAAGTACAGGAACCTGGATCAGTAAGTTCCTTAGTACCTGGTGTGTGTGTAACAGACTTTTTATGTCTAAAACCAGAAAAAAAGGAGGAAGAAAGGACAATATTCCAGGGATAGATATACAGAGAATATCAATGTTGAAAGATACACATAGGGGCGCCTGGGTAGCGCAGTTGGTTGGGCGACTGCCTTTGGCTCAGGTCGTAATCCTGGAGTCCCAGGATCGAGTCCTGCATCGGGCTCCCTGCTTGGGGCGGGGGGGGGGGCAGAAAGATATATGTAGATACAGATATTGATACAGATTTTCTCCAAATTTGGAGGATTGGGAAGGAGCAGGAGGAAGTTTAGCCAAAACTAGAGTTTTAAAATTCTGAACAAATTACAATTTGGTGGGAAGAGAAAGCTGTTTTTAAAAATAGGTCTTCTGTGAAGATGCCTCGCCTTACTCTTGCTTCGTGGGACAAGAGGCTTTAATGGCCTAATCGCTCCTGCTGCAGGAGAACTGTCCCCACGTCTGGGATCCCGTGGCTACACGTGCCCACCCACCCCCCTCCCCACGTCTTACGAGATCCTCAAGGCGCCCTCAGGACGAGCTGCGTCTGGGACTCCAGAAGCTGCAACGCTCCGCTGTCAGGGGGACGGATCACATGAAGTACGGAGGCTGGGGGTGTCTTCCTGGCAGATCCTCAGGGTCCACGCCCAGCTGGGCTTCCCCACCCTGTCGGCCAGCAGCGAGAGACCACTTGTGAGCACCGTGCTGTGTGCTCTTCATTCTAAACTCCACTGCTGGTGCCATTAAGGAAGGATGTGCTACCAAAGGGTGTGGCCAGCCTGTCCCCACCTGTCCTCTAAGAGATGAGCTGTGATTAAACACACATTTTAATAAGGACTCCTCACCAGGTACCAGTGGGACTCCACAGCTGACTAAAGTCTGGCACGTACCACCTCTTCAGCCCATGGCAAGCTTGCGTGAACCCGGCGTTGAATCCACCGACTCCTTCCACAGGACCTACCGAGCGCTTCCGGTGGGTAAGGCCGGCGTGGGTGCGGCTCTCGGAAGCGGGCAAGGCACGGTAAACCATCAAATGAGGCTCTGAAGCCAATGAGACAGGATCACGGAACAGACGGGCTGCGTGCGACTTCAGGAGGGGATCGTTCTCCGGGGAGACATCTCAGCCAAAACTAGGTCCTGCAGACCCAGACCCTGAAGCCCCCTTCCGTGTGGCCGGAGCAGAGGCCGTGGGATGGATGCGGGAGAGAGGGCCCAGCTCCAGGTCCCACTCTGCTCTGCCACCTTGGCCCCGTCACTTCACCTTACACATCATGTTCTCCATCTGTAAAAAAAAAAAAAAAAAAGCTAAGATCACCTGTAGTGATTTTATTTTATTTATTTTTTTTAAAGATTTTATTTATTTGAGAGAGAGAGAATGAGAGAGAGCACATGAGAGGGGGGAGGGTGAGAGGGAGAAGCAGACTCCCCACCGAGCAGGGAGCCCGATGCGGGACTCGATCCCGGGACTCCAGGATCATGACCCGAGCCGAAGGCAGACGCTCAACTGACTGAGCCCCCCAGGCGCCCACCTGTAGTGATTTTAAAACATGGCTCCCAAAATCATGGACACCCCCTCCCCACCCCCCCAGCCCACCCAGAAGTGGATCCGTGTCCCCTGTCCTTGAATCTGGGCAGGTTTCGGATTGCTCCACCCAACAAAGTACGATGGAAACGAGACTACGTGACTTTTGAGGCTACGTCCTAGAAGGCCGTGTGGTTTCTGCCTGGTTCTCTTGGCGGGCAGCCTGTCCACATGAGAAGTCCGGCTACCCTGAGGCCACGGAGCTGAAGGAGCCACAGGTGGGCACGCCCAAGGCAGCCCTCCCTGAGCTCCCAGCTGCCAGCCACACGAACCAGCCGTCGGGGGCAGCCAGCCCCCTCCAGCCTTCAGATGCCTGCACTCCGACCCACACCAGATGGTACCCACGTGAGACCCCGGGTGAGAACCGCCTAGCTGAGCCCTACCAAACTGCGGGCCAACAAAATGATTGCTTTACACTAGCAAGTCTGAGGGTACTTCCTGTAGTTCTCGTAACAGGAGCACCCACCTCTCTGCCTTCGTTTCTTTTTTTTTTTAAGATTTTATTTATTTATTTGACAGAGAGACACAGCGAGAGAGGGAACACAAGCAGGGGGAGTGGGAGAGGGAGAAGCAGGCTTCCCGCTGAGCAGGGAGCCCGATGCGGGGCTTGATCCCAGGACCCCGGGATCATGACCTGAGCCAAAGGCAGACGCTAAACGACTGAGCCACCCAGGTGCCCCTCTGCCCTTATTTCTTAAACCTCTCCCTCACTCACAAGCTCCTACTGCCTGGTCTCGTCCTGCTCCTCAGACACACCAAAATGGTTCTGTCCTCAGGGCTTCTTGCACTAGCTGTCCTCTCTCTCCCGAAAAATCCTCCTTTCCATCCTCCACCCCACCCCCAATCTTCCATGGAAATCTCCTTATCTTGCAGGTCTCAGCTCAAGCCACCAGCACTCAGAGAGTCCCTCAGGCGCACCCAATCTAGCTTAGATCCCAGGTCCCCAGCAGCCTTATGGTTCTTCCAGCACTTCCACCAACGGACATTTTGCTGCTGGTGTTTATTGACTATGCCCTCTGCCAGAATATAAAGCCCAGGAGAGTCTTTTCCTGTTGCGATCACCTGTGCATCCCCTGGTCTTGCATAATGTCTAGCAGAAAATAAGCATGGATCTGTGTCTGTTGAATGAATGAATCCACGAGAAGGAAACAGCTGTGTGCAGAGGGAACGGCAAGGAGCAGTGGGGATGGTGTGTTCTAGGTAAGAAAGGCGGCTAGTTGAGGCTGGAGGGGTTCGGGATGATGTGAGCAGGGATGAGACAGGTGGGGTAGAACACAGAAAGGATATCGTTGGGCAGAACTGGGGGTGATGTTGAGTGGGGAGGATGTAGTAAAACATACACTACACACCATTTGCCATTTTAACCATTCTTCAGTGCCGGGTTCAGGGCATGAAGCCACGGCCACCACCATGCGTCTCCAGAACTTTTTCATCTTCCCAAACTGAGACTCCGTCCCCATCAAAGAATTCCCACCCCCTGGGCACCTCTATTCCAAATGAACGTGCCTATGTTCGTGGACTCCTGCAGTAGTCGTCCTTCCGTCTCTGGCTTCTGTCACTCAGCCTTATGTCCCCTAGGTTCACCTATCCCTTAGCTTGGGTCAGAACTGTCCTTTTTTATTATGATGAAATACACCTAACAGAATTTCCTTCCTTGCTTTCCAAGGCTGAGCAGCATCCCACTGCGTGTAAACACCACATTTTGTTCAAAATGCATGGGGGCGCGGGGCTGCTGTGTTTAAAGGCTCTCCGGGGCGGCCACGTGGGCCACGGAGCGCAGCCGGGGCAGGTCCAGGGCTCACCTGCCCGACCTGCCAACGGTGGCCCCTTCACAGGCGAGGCCCCGGCTCAGGGCACCCGGGCGGCCTGCCGTGGGACGCAGCCCAGGAAGGACGGGGCAGGGCCTGGCAAGGCTGCAGCCGCGGAACCCAGCTCTTCCCGGCCGCCGCCCTCCCCCTCCCGGCCACACGTCCCCGCCCCGGGCAGAGACGCGCCCCGGCCGCCAGTGCGCTTGCGCAGGAAGAGCCGCGCGGAAGGCGCGGGGCGCATGCGCGGGAGGCTCCGCTCCCCGGGAGTCAATCCGCCATCCGGGGTTTGGGCCCCGCCGGCAGCTCTGTTTATAAACACACCACACGGCCACCAGCGAGGGGAAACCCTAAAGGTAGTGGGGTCAGAGGCTAGAGGTCAGCAGGGATGCCAGCGGGGAGTTTGATCCCTTCGCCGTCCCCGGCTGCTGGTTACACGGTGTGGCCGGCTGGGCCGCCTTCCCTCCGTCGGGGGCTGCCGGGCGCGCCACGTGGTGCGCACGTGGTCCGGTCCCAGCGCTGCGCCTCCCTTCCCCCCACGGCGCCAGAGGCCCGCAGCGCCCCCTGGCGGCGGCCCCGGGCGCCTCACCGCACGTCGCGCCTGCGCACAACGCGTCACGACGCACCTTCCGGCCTGCGCGCGAGCGGGGCGTGGGTCGGTTACGTCCTCGCGACCACTGCGAGTCCGCCGCTCCCGGGGTCCCGGCGGGTGGCGGGGCGGGGCCGGCGCGCCCAAGGTCACTCGCGCCCCGCCGGGGAGGCCCTGGGGCCCGCGGCGGGCGGGGGCGGGGCCTCCTGCGCCCACGTGGCGCCGGGGGCGGAGCGCTCGGTCGCGCCGCCGTCCGCCGGCCCGACTGTGCTCTCGCGCGGCGGCCCTGCGGGGGCTCGCGGGCTGCGCCGTGCGCGGCTCGGGGGGGCGGCCCCGCCGCCGGCGGGCGGGAGTGCGGAGAGGCGTGTGCGGCTTCTCCGGGCGCCTGCCGGGCGCCCGCTGAGCCCTGGGCTGGGCTGCCCCCGCCCCCCCCCCCCCCCCCCCCCGGCTGTACCCCCGGGGCGCGAAACGCCCGGGGGGCCGGCCCACCCCCGGAAGGCGGCCGCCCCCCCCGTTTTTTTTTTTTTTTTTTTCCCTTTTTGCCACTTTCCTCGTCAAGGCTCCCAGGGGCCTTGCCGCTGCCGGTGGCCCTGTTAAAATCAGTTTTCGCCCACCTCAGCATCCTCTGCCAAATGCCTACTGTGTGCCGGTCGCTGCTCGGGGCTCCAAGGCGCCTCTGAACCTGGTTAGGGTGTCGGGGGAGCCAGGGAGTCCCCCCCCCCCCCGATCAGGCCGCCGGGACCCTGTGGGTGCGTAAGTTTAGTCTGAGTGTCGCCGACAGCAAGCATGGGCAGCACAGCGACGAGAAGGAGTGATGAACCGCAGCCTTGCTCCTGAATCTTAGAGCCCAGGGGTGCGCGGAGGAGGCCTCTGCCCGCTTTCGCTGGGCTGCTGTACCCCGGCCAAGCTGCAGTTCACGGTCTCCCCGCGACCTGGCAAGTCGAGTCGCCTGCCAACCTGCTATTTCCCCAACGAACACCAGAAAGTGTCATCTGCGATATGAGCCTGGTTGATGATACGTTAGCAAGTAAGACAGAAACGAAGCCAGAAAGACCTCAGAATTTCATCATGATGAGAGCAACTCCTTTGCCAAATTCGATCGTGCTTTACAAATACAGTTTTTCCTCAAGGTTTTATGGCCTTAAGTCTAACTACATTGTTAATTTTCTCTATTACTTTCTTTTTTTTTTTTTTTAAGGTTTTATTTATTTGCGAGAGAGAGAGAATGAGAGACAGAGAGCCTGAGAGGGAGGAGGGTCAGAGGGAGAAGCAGACTCCCTGCCGAGCAGGGAGCTCGATGCGGGACTCGATCCCGGGACTCCAGGATCGTGACCTGAGCCGAAGGCAGTCGCTTAACCGACTGAGCCACCCAGGCGCCCTGGGGTTGATTTTTTTTAATTTAATTTAATTTTATTTATTTATTTGACAGAGAGATAGAAGAGCACAAGCAGAGGGAATGGCAGAGGGAGAAGGAGAAGCAGGCTCTGCACTGAGCAGGGAACCCGATGCAGGACTCGATCCCAGGACCCCGGGATCATGACCTGAGCCGAAGGCAGTCGCCCAACCAACTGAGCCACCCAGGTGCCCCTCTCTATTACTTTCTTAAGTCTAGATTGGGGGTTCGGTCAGATGGCAAATATTTTAGGCTCTGCCAGACACATATAATCTCTGTCGCATATTCTTTGTTTTGTCTACCCCTCTTTTCAACCTCCAAGCTCTGAACTATGGAATTTTCAGATCCCCACAATATAAATATTCCTCTGATGGCCAATTTCAGGCTACCAACGTGGAGTGTCTAAGTGCAGGGTTGAGAATGCGATTTCCAGCATACGGATCCAATAGATGTAAATAACCTCAAGAGCATAGGTCATGGTAGGATAATTGGGAAGTAATGTGTTTTGAGACCTTGTTGTCAATAGTGCTGATTTTGCTGTAAGTTTATATAATTTAATTTTTGATAATATCTGTTTAACAGCAGGCCCACAGAATTCCTGAAAATTTAACATTTGGTTCTCATGAGCCAGCTCCAGCTTGGCACTGGTCTTACCTCTAAGTGGAGATGGGGGTGGGTAGGTTAGGCTTCTGGGTTGGTGGTCAATGTTCAGTTTCTTCACCTGGGTTCCACTTAGGCACACCCCAAGGGGACCCCCAGTGAGTCAACAGCCTGTATCATTCCCCCACTTCTGAGTGTGGGCCAGACCAGTCACGTGCTTCTAACCAATAATAGAATTTGGTGAGAGGAGTAGGATGTCCCTCCCTTGACGATATCATGTCATATGTGAAGGATGATGGATGTCACGCCCATCATGCTCATGTTCCTGGGGTGACTGGAGACAGACTCTCCTGCTGGCCTTGCAGGAGCAAACAGCCAAGTGAAGAGCCCCTGGATATGACCATGTGGCAGGAGACTGTGGGCAGCCTCCGGGACCTGAGGGTGGCCTCCAGCCAGCAGCCAGGAAGAAGCTGGGGCCCTCGGTCATGCAGTCACAAGGATATGCATCTGCTGGCGACCCGAATGAGCTTGAAAGGGTCGCACCTCCAGAAGAGAACAAAGCTCAGCCTGTACCTGGATTATAGATAGCCCCATGAGACCCTGCAAAAGCCAAGCCCTGGCTCCTACCCCACAGAAGTGGAAGTAAGTGCATTTTTTAAGTTCCCAAATTTGTGGTCATTTGTTAAACTGCAGCAGAAAGTGAGCACATCATTATTCGTGAGATTTGTGCCCCTTTCTTTGTGTTACATTTCTCAATTTTAAAAGGTTGCGGGGAGGAAATGTACACATTACACAATAAAAATAGCAGGAAAGAACTGTACGCACGTGTTGGCCAGAATGCTCTTGGACAGTGTGACTCTGAGGAAACTCACGGTGGGTTTCCATTTGGGGTTTTTTTCCTTCCCCCTAATGACTCACTGTCCTCACTGCATGGCCTGTCCACACTGAAGTGGGCATGAGGTCAAGAGCTAGGCTCGTTTTCACCTCTGTGCTAGAGCTCTCTGCCTGCCTGTGTGTCTCAACACGTCCCCATGTGCCCCACCTTTAAAGCGTAGATGACTGTAGTACCTGCCTCGGGTCACAGCTGGACAGGATTTGGTGAGGCAGACGTTCAGTGGACCGTGTTCTGTGGCCTTCACCCATTATGGAGCCGTCACGGGGCAGGGGGCCAACCCCAGCTCTGCACCCAGGGGGGTCTATACTGTGCACGGTGAGTGATTCAGGAATCTAAGCTGGTCACTGCCGACCACTCTCTGAGCCATCGGAGAGAGGTCAGGCCTCCGGTTGGTGGGAGTTTCCGGGAAAGGGTTCGTCCCTTCTGAGATGCGGCTGTGAGAAGAGAGGCCACGGGAGGGGGGGTGAGCTGTGTGGCCATGGGGCTTCCAGCCTGCCGCAGGAAGACAGCAGAGCTGGCCTCACTGTCAGCTGAGGGAGCTGGAGCCGTGGGGTCGGGCCACCCCGAAATTCCACCTACATCCAGAGCCCAGCCGTGTGGACTGACACTTCGGCGTTGTTTAGACCATCTTGAGTTTTCTGGCACTTGACGGCTGAACTTGTGTCCTCATTAGGTCGTGGCATAAAGCTGTACCCTGGGGAGGGGGGGGCATGAGGGACAGCAGGCGATGGATGTTGGATTCTGTGTCCGCAGCTCCACCGGAGTTGGGCACGGCGGGCGTGGCCCTCTGGCCACCATTTCAACGTGGCTAAAGCCGTAGGAGGCTTTCTGTGTGCTGGCTGCCGCCTGCCGGCACCTTGATCTTGGACTCCCAGCCTCCAGACTGTGAGAAGTCAGGGTCTGTTGTTTATAAGGGGCCTGGGCCGTGGTATGTTTGTTACAGCTGCCTGAGCTGACTAACATACTCCCCACTTCAACCAGTACGCTCCGTTGCCTCCGAAGTCTTGTCACGGAGCAGTTCGGTGCTGGGGCGAAATCACCAGTGGTCATGTCAGCATCGGGCCTCCCACAGAGGCAGAGCTGGAGGGGCTCTGCAAATGCTGAGCGCCTGACTTTGGAATTTGCACAGGATGCTGCCATCCTGCCTGGCCTCTTAAATGAAGGGAAGGGGTCTGGGCTCCGAGGAAGGGAAACGTCCCCGTTGCCCCTCACTCTAATGTGACTAGAACAACTCGCTGATGCCCCCATTCAGCCTCAGGGACAAATGCACCCAAGGAGCTTCAAGCTGGTGGGGCCACGGTTTTCGGTTTTCGTTTTCGGGCCTGGGCCTCCTGCCTCTTGCTTTGCTTCCTGCTTTAGCTCCGCTCTGCCTTGCCCCCTCCCTCCCACTTCCCAAGCACTCCCTAGATTCTCTTGTGGTCGTAGGAGCCTTGTTCCCGATCAAGGCTTGTCTTCTGCTCCCGGCCACAGAGGCCTGGAGGCCTAGCCGCCTTGGCGCCTCCGTGGAGGAGCCCTCCCACACCCCCCTTCCCCAGGACCACACGTCCCCAGTGCTCTCCCCACTGATGCCTTTGCTTTTCTCTTGCCTGCGGGATCTCACGAAAGAGAACAGAGCCTCTGGGCCCCAGCTGGGCCCAAGCACTTTTCGAAGCCCGCTCTCTCCCCTTGCCAGCCAGACTCCAGGGCCCCCCCACCCCGGAGGAGAAAGCCCCTGCTAATCACACTGCCCAGGGTGCAGGCAGATGAATCTTCCCAGGCCGGCGCGGGTCACGAGGTTGGCCTGGCAGGGATGAAACTGAGCAGGCCCGAGGACCGGACTCCCAGCCGGCAGCCCCGTCTCTGCTTTATCGCCCGTTTTCTGCCAAACAAAGGCCCTGCCCACCCTGGGAGCTCACGCTGCTGCTCTGTTGAAATCTCGAGGTGGTTCCCTATTAATCACTCCCTTTGGTGCCTCGGAGGCCAAAAAGAGTCAAACAAAACCTCTTTTCTAAGCAGGAAGAGCTTTGCAGAGTCCTGAGCAGAAGGATTCCCCCACCGCTCTCAAGTATAACACTAACAAGATGCTGGGGCCTCCCAGACTCACACAAACAAACAAGACTCGCTGCCTGGCTGCCGGAGGGGGATTTGGAATGTGACCAGGTCCCCCGTGTGCGCCAAAAGGCTCCATGCAGGAGGCAGGCCCAGTGAGCGAGCAGTCTCGCCTGCATGCAGCCTCCTCCCTATTGTGAAAACCAAGAAACACCCAATTAAATGATTTTTTTTTAAGTAGACACATACTAGGAAGATGGGAGGGGGAAAAAAATTCCATTTCTCTCCCTCCCCTGCCATAAGCTTGACTCTCAACTCCCATGTCTGTCTTTTCTTCTGATGTCGCCGTTCTGCATTAACCAATAACTAATACTGAATTATTCATTTTTCTATAAATATGAAGTTTGGCTTCTCTTTATAAACAGACACACCATGGCCAAACAGCAAACCATCATTCACCGAGACAAGTCTTCATTTCCCAGGGAGCAGGCCTCTTATCTGTGGGCCAGCATTTGGATTGTCCTGTTGCAGAGAGAAATGGCATTTTTGTCCAGATGCTGCAGCCCCTATCAGGCACGAGGAGCAACAGTCCTCGATTTTTATGCCTCTGAATGGAAGCACATTCTTTTTCATAAAAATTTAATTTAAAAATAGAAAGAAAGGGGAAAAAGCCGGAGCAACAAACACTGGAGTGCCATCCATTCGCGTGAGGGCAGAAATCCATCCAAAACAAGTGCATCATATTAGCTTGGAAAATCAAATGAATAAAGAGACAACAATTCATTGGAAAGGCATCATCCTTGGCCCAGCAATACAGGGAGCGTACTTCAAAGTACAGAATTTGGCACACCTCAGACACAGCGGTCATCTTGTGAATCTAAAACAGGTTGGTACAGACGATAGGAAGGATGGGGTGGGGGGAGACACATAGGATCATCGCGCTGGGTGATCAATAGGGCGCTTCAACCCAAGAGGGCAGACACTCTCCTCACAAAAATAATAAACCTGAGAAACAGATTATGCAGCTTGATTTGTGGTTAGCAAGGCCTGCTCATTCCTTAAATGTTAATGGAATTAAATGACTGGAACGTATCCATGTTCGGAGTATGGATAGTCCAGCCTAGCACGCACTGGAATCAGATAGCTTGGGGGGGCGGGGGGGGGGGGGGGGAAATCCTACCAGGGCAGTTAAAAAGTACTTCTGCAGCCTCGCTGTTGTGAGGTTTGTTTTTTTTTTTTTAATTAAAAAAATGACACTCTTAATAGGAGAGTTGATTATGATAATGGCTCTCCAGTGCTTCCTAAGGATCCATCATACCAGTTAAGGGAGGAAATTTAAGGTACAGCAGGGGGCCAGCTCACTATTATTCCAGGAAGGGCTCAGGCACTTGATGGCTCATCTTTTTGAAAAATGCCACTAATAATTAGAGAGTTTTATGTTTCACTTTATGGTTTGTAGCACAAATCAATGCACAGGTTTCCCCCCACCTCCCCCCATACACACACAAATCGGCACATTTCTCCCACCCCATCCTCCTCGATACAGGCTTTTTTTGCCCCCCAGCCGAAGAAAAGACCAGAAGGCGGCCAAGCCTCTGACCTACCTTTGCAATGCGGCACAGAACACTGAGTAATGTGGGCACTTAGGTTTTCCACTCTCCACTTCCCCCATGAGAGTCCTTCCCAAGCACAGATTTATGGTGTTTTGCAAAAAGTCATTGATCGATGCATGCGTTCTGCAGTTATTTAAAATGATGTCAACTAAGAACTTTTAATAACATGGGGGAAATACCATGTAAAGTGAAGTGACGTGAAAAAGGCAAGACAGGAGACAAAGTGTGCATGTGCACGCTCAGGGAAATGCGCCCAACTATTGAAAGTAGTTAGTGGTGAGATTAGGCGTGTGACTAGTTTCTTTTTTGTAAGTATTTCCTGATTTTCTCCAATGAACATGTATTGCATTTCTAAGCAGGAGAAGTGTCATTTTTTACAATGAAATGTAACAGACACTGGAATGGCTCTCCAGGATTCTCCCCCCACCCCCCGCCCCGCCCCCACCATGCCACCTTTTTCCTGATGATTGATTCCTGTGGCCTGTTCAGGTCCCCTTAACTCCATTCTTGCTGTGCTGGTTTGTTGCTTGGTAACAATCATTTTTACCGATTGCTTGTTTCTCGTCGGCACTCGTTAATGATGCTGCATTGCAGCGCTCTCTGCTGCAAAATGATCTTCCGTCCGGGGCAATAAACAAGACCATCTAACCTCCTCAATTATCACACCTTCCACCTTACGAGGCATGAGTGCTGCTGCCAGCTTCCCAAAACATTGCCTTTCATCAATGTCCCAGCAAGAATAACACCTTGAAGATTCGAGGGTCCTAGTTTTTGCTTCTATGCCCAGGCGTGAAAATCCCTCCTTTTAACTCACCCCTGTTGTGCTGCTGGTTCTCAGTGCCTGTTCTTTGCCCTGTCGTGGCAGGTGCATTCTGGCTGCCTACCTAGCAGCTCCCTCCCAACCCGTCTCCTTTTCCTGCCCAGACAACCCCAGTTTTGTCCAGATACCCACTTCCTATCGGCTGCCGGAGAAGTGGGGCCCAGATCCTAAGAGAGGATCATGACTGAGCTAGGAAAAGCATGGTGGTGGGTCCCACACCCCTTGCCAGGCCGTGGTTTGGGCACAGGTGTGGAGGGTAATTTTGGCCAACAAGACCTGAAGGGAAGTGGGCTGGAGTAGGCGAAAGGTGTCTTTGTTCCTAAAAAGGGATGCATGAAGCAAACCTGGTCTCCGGATCCTGGTTTGGGAAGACAGGGGGCCTAAGGCCCTGCAGCCACCTCGAAAGCACCAGAGTCAATACATCAAGGACATAAGAGCCACATGGTGGAGAGATCCTTGAGTCCTCGGTGGCACCACAGAGTCACTGAATTGACACATCCTAGGCCCACCCTTTCTCCTAAGTCCTTACACGTGAGGTCATAAATCCCCTCTGTGTCGGAGCCACGTGGGGTTGGGTTTTCTGTTATTTACAGTTAAAGCCTTCTAACTGAGCCAGTGCCAAAGCTAGACGTGTTTGCATGATGTGGATCTCCTGGTCACCGTCTACGGAGGTGGCTCACATGTCCTGGACTATCCAGCACACTCACAGTTTATACCGTGATCCTGGTACATTTTCAACAAGTGCCCCATTTTACTCTCCAAAGTGCCCCAGTTTTGGATGATCGATGATATGGTCATTGTTCTGGGTCGAGCTGTGTCCCTCAGATAGTCATATGTTGAAACCCTGCCCCTAGTACCTCTGAACGTGACCTTATTTGGAAATAGGGCTGTTGCAGATGTAATTCATTAAAATGAAACCATACGAGAGGAGGGTGGCCTCTGATCCAATATGACTGGGGTTCTTATAAAAGGTAAATTTGGAGACAGATCCTCCCCTAGCACCTGAAGAAGCACATGGCCCTGCACCTCCATCTCAGACTTCTGGCCTCCAAACTGTGAGACAACAGATCTCTGTAGATTAAGCCACTTGGTTTGGGGTACTTTGTTTCAGCAACCCCAGGACACTCATACAGTCATCCTACCTACAGGCTGTGTCTGAGGAGGAAGGAATCTCTTCCAGCTGCCACTGATCCGAGGTATCAGCACTTGAGAGGAGCCTTGAGGAAGGCTGGGACATCAACAGGCCGGGATAGTGTGTGGAGAGAGGGCCTGGCACATGAGCCAAATTACAGGCAACTGTCAACTCATCCTGACCCAATGAGATGGGGACAAGGAAGAGTCCGACTCAAGGGCACTTGACACTCCTCTGAGGGGAGGAATCCTGCCATGAGGGTCAGAAGCAGAGTAGGTAGAGCATCCCATACTGTGTGGTCTTGATCCAAGTATACACAAATATCCGGAGGAGACAACAGAATGCTCAGAAACAGATCCACGTACCTGTGAGCACTTTATGTGTGACAGAGTGGGCCCAGCAGAGGTGTAGGTGAAAGACATAGTTTTCAACCAGGGGTGCTGAGAAGATTATGTACCTACACATCTGTGAAAGAAATGGAACCCCTACCTCACGTCATAGGCAAGTCAACTCCAGATGGATCTGTGAATTAAATGTGAAAGGCAGAGCTACAGACTTTTCAAAGACACTCTAGGAGAATTATCTTCATGACTGTGAGGTAGGGAATGACTTCTTAAGTCATTAAATGCACCAATCATAAAGGAAAATAGGGACAAATCAGACTAAATTAAACTCAAGAAGTTGTTCATCAAAGTGTAGCAACAGAAAGAACATGAAAATGAAAAGGCCGGTCTCGGAATGGAAGGAGATAACTTGCAACAGGTACAGCCAACCAAGACCCATTTTCCAAATACTTAAAGGGCTTCAAACTGATGAGAAAAAAAACAGATGACCGAAGAGGAAAATGGGTAAGCGGCTGGTACAGGCATGGCACATAAGAGGCAGTCTGGATGACCAGTAAACCTTTGGGAGAGGTGTTTCACCTCATCAGCAATCACCCAAGTACCCCTTACAACCATGATGAGGCATCTTTGTACCTGCCAGGCTGACAAAAATTTAAAAGTCTGACTGAGCCAAGTGGTGGCAAACTTATAGAGCAAGGGGAGCTGGAAGACACTGTAGGGGGGAGTGCAGCTTGGTGCAAAGGCTTTGGAAAATAGTTTGACATTATCTAGGAGTTTTGAATGTTGCATATCATGTGACCCCAAGTGTACTTCCAGATACATAACCGAGGACAGTGGTTCTCATGTGTCCCCTGGGGGGCTTCTGGGCCCCACTCCCAGAATTTGAGTCCAAAGGTCTGGGTGGGACCCCAGAATCTGCATTTATAACAAGGCCCCAGGTACTGCTGACACCACTGCCCTGGAGACCACGCTTTGAGCAACACTTAGAGCGATGTGTGCTCATGCACTCTGGGTACGTAGACAGGAAGCGATCATAGAGTCATTGCTGAAAATGTCCGTCCACAATTGAATGAATAAAGAATGGTGTATTCATACAGGGAACACTAGAAAGCTTTGGGAATGAGCGGACCACCACCACTTGCAAAATATGGATGCATCGTCCAAACAATTTGAATGGTTCCTTCCTTTGGGTCTCTGCCTGTAAGCTCTGTCCTAGGGAGGCTTCTTTACCCCCGATTCCTCCACCCCTTACTGCAGCACCTGTCTGCTATTTTTCTAAGAGACAACTCATTGAGACCCCTCAGAATCACCAGCACTACCCAGCCCCCACCTCACAAATCAGACTTTCAACTACTCCAAGCTCCTAAGCTCCAATAATTCCAACCTTGTTGCTTTGTCCCCTGGGGTGATATGCATGTCATTTTGTTGCCACCTCCAAGAGACACTGAGTTTGCTCTTTACCCTTTGGTTACCTAGTTCACAACCCTATACCTAGTACACAGTCCTTTTTTTTTTCTTCCTTCAAGTTTTGTCTGTTAAAATAAGTCAGTGGCTCTTGTCTTCATGCTTGATGCTTCATGGTCGCCTCTAGAATTGAGCCCACACCCCATGCAGCAAGAGGGGGGACAGGCAAAGGGGACACGCACTGGCCAGCAGCCTCTGCCACTTTCAAAGAGCCTTCCTGGAGGATGGCCAACTGTTCCAGTTTGTCCGGGACCACGGGGTCTCCCAGGATGCAGGACTCTCATCGCTATACCCAAGAAAGTCTAGGCAGACTGGAATGAGCCGGTCATCCTGAGCCCCATGACCTCTGATTAAGCACATTAACCACAGTGACATTGTGGAGCCGCCCCCTTGAGACGTGATCTGGCTGGGCTCAGGCCCAGCCCAGGCAAAATCGGAGTTGTGCGAATGAGGAGGAAGTACAGAACAGACATGGAAGAGGCTGTCAGTGGTTCTGCCCTTGTAACTCCAGACTGTGATCATGAACCACCCTGCACCGCCTGTGAGCATGTGACAGCCAGTGGAGCCTGATGGTGTCCTCCGGTGGACGTGCAGCCCCATCTCCTCGTTCAGACACCGCTTCACTTCTGGCAGCCTAGAGAGGAGAAGTCTCTCCACCCTGGAGCGTTGTAAATCTTGGATGGCTAATTAAAGTCTGTAGGTGAGGGGCTGGGCAGTCAAGGGTGGCTGCTGAGTCATCACGGTCACCGAAGAGAAACATGAAGGTTTTGTAGAAGTTCCATTTGTCTCTCTGTGCATAGGCTCAAGCATGGCTTTTCCCAAGTGGGAATCAGCGGTTTACATTCTTAGTTTTGAGAGAGGCTCAGGGATCTTGGGTCCTGTACTCTTTTTTTTTTTTAGTATCTTCTATTTATTTGGTGCTTTTCTCAGACATTAACTATCATTTTATTCTAGGTTTATTCTAAATATCCTCCAGGACCTGCATTTGCTACTCTTGGCGTGGTAAGAAAATGCTTGCCAGGGAGGATTTCCAACCTGGTAAGTGAATATGCCCTCTCATTTCAAATTCAGCAGCTAGCTCCTCATTCTCCATGGCACTGATAAACATAAAAAGAGGGAAGCAAAATGATGTCTTACAGATTTAATCCTTTTTGATTAGCGTAAGCTCTGTAAGACTCTCTTAGCCAGCTTGTCTTTCCCTTTGAATCCTTGATTGGGTAAATGGTGGAGGGGAAATATGATAGGTGGGTACCAGACAGCCAGGGGATGCTGGGCTGTGCACATTTCACATGCATTCTGTGGCCTCCCCGCGCACATCAGCTGCAAAGGTACACACAGAACAGGAGGCCATGTCTCATCTGCTTCCAGTAACCCCAGCGCGGAGTGCGTCTGGTCCGTCCAGCCACACTTTTGATAAATGGCTGGGAGTTGGGCTGGAAGCCAGGGCTTCTCGAATTCCATTTCCTTCTCTAGGCTACAAATTTCTTCACAGACGTGGGAAGCTGCGTTCACTGTTTCCTTTTCTCCCACTTCGAAACAGGGACTGTGGTCATGTGCGTTTAGAAGCGGGTAAGAAACAGGCAGCCGCTCCCTGTGGCCTGGAGTCCGTGACGTCCAATCTCATTTTGTCTTGCTGCGTTTGGCTCCATCGTCTTCCCTGTTCAGACCTCAGAGGATTTCTGGTTGCACTCCTACACTTGGGTCTGTGGGTTTTTTTAAGCTTGAGTTCCGATGATAATTTTAGGTTGAAACATATGAAATTAGTGACCGTGGGCTGCAGTTGACCTTTCTTGAACGGCAGTAGTGATCCAGCCCGATGATGAGCAGCATGACTGAGATCTGGCTTATCTACCAGGCGCTGCACCAAGCCTTCTACACACAGGACCCCCCCATCTAGCCTGGAGGTTTACGGGAAGTGGGGAAAATGAGGCATGGGGTGGGATCGAGTAACGTGCCCAGGGTCACGCAGGTAGTAAGTGTGGGAGCTGCACCTGAAACCTGCGGGGGTTGTCCACGCACCCACTACACCTGTGTGCCGTCAGCTCTCCTAACCTCAGGGGCAGAAGCATATTGTCACCTGTGTGGGTGACGAAGCATTTTGTAGGAAAGATTAAGGGACAGCTTTTTGCCTATGTATTTTAGAAAATTCCCCTTCAGCTAATAAATTTCAGCAATTTGCAAGGAGCAGGGGGTACAGAGAGCCCGAGTGGGCTTTGACAACACCTTGGTCTGGGAGCTAAACCAGCCGCGGCCCTCAGGTGACCCCCTTCACTTCTTTAAACTTCTGTTCACTTGTCTACACTGTCAAACGGGGCGGTGATCATGCCTTCACGGGGTCTTTTAGAGAATGAAATAAGATAGTCGAGGTGCTTGCACGGCGCCTGGCACACAGCAAGAGCTCAATAAAGGTTAACGGAAATAAAGTATGATGCAGCGAATTGCCAAAGGGAGAGATCTGCTTGTGGGACTAGTCTGGTTAATTTTTCACCAGCAGCTTCTGTGTGCTGGGACGAGACACATCGAGCTAAGTCTCCATCCTCCCCACTGTCGAACCAGGACAACAATGGTCTCTAACCACCTCCCAAGGATGGATGAGAAGGTGAAACTGCAGGGGTCATGGAGAAGATCGTGCACTCTTAGGTACGAGTGAGACACCGAGAACGGTGAGACTGGGACCCCTAACCCACCCTATCTGAAGGATAGCCCCCGGGTTACAAATAGATGTGACAGCACCCCCCTCCGTTTTGGTATCTGCTAGCAAATCGGATTAAAACAAAAACAAAAACAAAAAAATGACTTTGAACAGAACAGAAGCAAAGTATTGTTTTAAGACATGAAAACATGATCCTTAACATGATGTGGGCGGGATATTTCCTGATACCTAAATTTGCATCTTGTTCTGTCTGCATTTATTTCTGGAAGTAGCCAAGCCTTGTGTGCCCTTGTTTGGGGGCAGCTGGAATTGCAGAACTGAAAGCACCAGCTTCCAGTTTGGAGGGTGATGCTAGAGCCTCCAAGGAGAGAGGAGAGGGAAGGGTCCCAGGAGGGGCACTCAGGCTGCCCCAAGATGCTTTCTCCTCTAAAGTTTTCCCTTCTTACCCATTTCCCACGCACAGAATCATCCATCATGGATGATCCTGCTGCTTTCACTAAGCACCTGGCTTGCGGTTCATCCGTATTGTCCCACATATCAGCAGTCCCGCCTTGTTAGTGCTGATCGCGCTTGATTGTAGGACTCTACCGGTTTAAAAAAAAAACAGTCAGCCCACTGGTTGATAGACACATGATCGTTTTCAGTTTGGGTTTCATGAGTAATTCTGCTCTAGACATTCATGGAGTGGTCTTCGGCATGTGTGTTCATTTCTCTTGAGCAGGTTCCTCGGGGTGGAAGTGCTGGGTTGCACCCTGAGTGTATGTTTAACTTTTCACTAGACTGTTTTGCCAGGTGAGGCCTGGCTGCACAAGGGCGTGAGGGAGCATTTTGGGTGGCAGAAACATTCTAAATAATACCGGAAGACTGGACGGGGTGACAGTTCGTGAATTTGATACGGAGATTCTACCTCCATAAAGTTGTTAAAAAATGAGAATCTGAACACCGGCCAGAAACGTGGTCATATTACGGCATTGTTGGGATTCTTTTATGGGTGATAATATCGTGGTTATGTTGGTTGTTGTTGTTTTTTTTTTTTTTAAGCAAACTCTTGTAGAGATACACACTGAGTTACAGGAAATGATATAATGCCTGAGATTTGCTCCGAAATAACTCAGGAGGATTTGGGTGGCTTATTGATGAAACAAGCCTGACCCGACGTGGATTCTTGTGGAGGCTGGGCGACGGGTCCATGGAGATTTATTTTCTTATTCTGTCCTCTTCTCTACATGTTTGATGTGTTTCCATATTTCAAAGTTTGCAAAGATGCACTTAAGAGTCTCTCAAAAGAGCTGAATTGGCGGAGTCCTCCAGTGGTCACTGACGAAATGAGGTTGGAATGAGGCAGTGGCTACATATTGTTTCTGCCCGCTCAGCACACCCTCCCCCTCCCAGACCTGGGCCCAGAGCCCCTGCCAGCCAATCAGCCGCCATGTCCTGGGCATTCCTGCCCCGCTCGGCTGGTGTGGGATGGTGCAAGAAGGGGAGAAGCCTGAGCTGATCGATCCCCATGGGCCCCCGCCACCCCCACCCCCCCGGGCCGAGAGAGCAGCCTTGGGGTGATGCTGCCATAAATCCCCAGGACAGCTGACTCCTGCCCTTTCCGGAAACCTGCATCTTGGCTTTTTTGGTTCTGTGAACTGCCCAGCAACACGCCGATAAATTCCCTTCGTGTTTAAGTTGGCCGTCGTTTGTTTCCGTGGCTGAAGACCAAAGCCACCCCGGGGCAGACACAGCTCGTGGCTCGCCAGACACTGCATGTTCCTTCGGCGTCTGCACTGCCCTCCCGTGGCGGATTCAGCTCTGGGCGCAGGCCCCCTGGACACTGCGACTTGCACAAGGCGATCTGACAAGTAAGAGTGGAAGGAATACACACGACACAGAGACACCAAATTGAGACCTAGGAGCCCTTGCTCTGCTCAAACACAAATCGAAAGCATCGTCACGAAGACAGAAACATCGATTGGACCAAAGAAGCGTCACTGGCCTCTAACACACCCCCCCGGCAGAAATATAATGGGAGGCACAAATGCAATTCTAAATTTTCTAGGTGCTGCATTAAAATGGTGAGAAGAGGGGCGCCTGGGTGGCTCAGTCGGTTAAGCGACTGCCTTCGACTCAGGTCATGGTCCCAGGGTCCTGGGATCGAGCCCCGCACTGGGCTCCCAGCTCCGTGGGAAGCCTGCTTCTCCCTCTCCCACTCCCCCTGCTTGTGTTCCCTCTCTCGCTGTGTCTCTCTCTGTCAAATAAATAAATAAAATTTTTTTTAAAAATGGTGAAAAGAAGTAAGTGACATTAATTTTAGTATTCCCTTTATTTAACCCAGTATATCCCAAATATTATCATTTCAAACTGTAACCCATATAAAACTATGAATATAGTAATAATATGTTGCTTTTTTTTTTTTAACTAAGTCTTTGAAACCCGTAGTATGGTGTATTTGACACCTGCATCTCAGTTTGGATCAGCCACATTTCAAATGCTCAATGGCTGCCTGACCGGTGACTGCGTGTTGGAACCGCAGGGGCCATAAGCTGTCCCTCAGGTATTCCTGCCCGTGTTCGGGATCGTGAAGCCTTAGAACGGCCACCACATCGCCACACCGTAATGCTTCACGGACTGGGCTCTGACTTGAGGCCGGGAAGCCTGGCGTGACGCCGTAGATGCACGAAACCTTCGCTGAGAAGCAGAAACGGAGCTGCTGAAGGATCACTTACAATCACTTCCCGTTTCTAGTCCTGCGCGCCAGGGGCAGAGATGCCATGGCTCTGGCCCACGTTTCGCGAGGAAGGTGGAAAATGAACAGCTCTTCTCAGATGCCTCAGAGAAGCCACACCAGAGAGACAGCGGACGCAGAGAGCCACAACCTCCCAGAGCGCGAGCCCGAGAACAGGAAGCACCAGGGGAGCCCGCAGGGGCAGGAAAGCCACCCCTGCATGATGCGATGCTGGACACGTCTGAGAGCTAAAGACGCTCACTTCTGGGGGTCCTGGCACTTTCTCAGGTTTCCCCACCCCATCAGGTCTTCACGGTAAAGATCAGAAAAAAATATCCCCTGGCACGTCCATCGTGCAATGCTCTTGCAGTACGTCCAGAGCGCTCTCCTTTGCAAGACCTGCCCGGCTGAGCAGCTTCTGGGGGCTTCCGTGGAGCTGGCCTTCGGGCTAAGAGTCTTGCTGTCTTCACTTCCAAGTCTATTC
Organism: Mirounga leonina; assembly: GCF_011800145.1. Lineage (NCBI taxonomy): Eukaryota > Metazoa > Chordata > Mammalia > Carnivora > Phocidae > Mirounga > Mirounga leonina. The sequence goes on from NW_023270763.1 coordinate 3,523,189, forward strand.
TTATAAAGCACGTTGCGTTTCTCGGAGTGACGTGAGTGAGTTCGTGAGTGTCTTGCAGGCCTATTGACGTTCTCTTTTAAGCTCTCCCACAGGCCCCTAAGTCCGTATTACAGCAGAGGATGCCCAATAACTTGTCCACGGTCACATGGCGAGCTCCAAAGTCTGTGCCCCCTCCAGCGTCCCTCCATGCCGCTCTGTCTTAACTGGCCACTCCACCGTCCAACCAGCTCAGAGCTGGCCTTCCTCAGACCGCTCCCATGGTTATCACCTGCAGATTGTCGGGCTGCTACAGAGATGTGTGGAGCGTCTCCTCCTCCATTCCATTCCTCTCCTGGTGGCCACACTCCTTTGGGGTCCCCTCCTGTACTGAACTGGGCTGACCTTGTAACCACGGGGATATTGTAGAAATGGCAGGGTGGGGCTTCTGTGGGTCATACAGAGACCTTGCAGCCCCCGCTCTGCTGTCTGTTGGATCCCGCACTCCGAGGGAAGCCAGCCACCATGTTGGAGGATGCTCGAGCCGCCCTGTCGGGAGGTCACCCAGCTGCTAAGGGATGCAGGCCTCCAGGCAGCAGCATCGGCGAGCCGCCCGGTGCCTGAGCTTGCCGCCTCAGAGGCGGATCCTCCAGGCTCAGGCAGACTTCCTGAAGAGGCAGCCCCGACCAACATCTTGACAGACACAACCTCGTGAGAGACCCCCAAGCCAGAACCGCCCAGGTGAGTCTGCCCCTTTTTCTAAGCGCCAACACCAGGGTATTCCGCCAAGAGTACTTTCCACCCGTGCCCTGGTTTCAGCAATGTCCTGTGCTGTCGAAGTCAGACACAGCTGTTCCTGAACTGGTGTTTCAGGAACGTAGGGTGGCTGGGGGTGGTAGGCTGTAAAAGAAAAACAAGTCAGCCTGCTCCCCGGGAGCTCTGGACACAGGGCTCACGTCTCTCGGGTTCTTGGGCTGTGGTCTCAAATGAGCAAGGAGGTGTTTCTATGGAGGATTGTTCTCTCTCTCTCTCTGTCCCTCTCTGGCTGTCTTTCGCAGTCCTGCCCAGTAATGGCCAGAGGTCCCGTGGCTGCATGACGTGAGGCCCTCGGGACTCAGCAAAGAGGCAGGAAGCGGTACTGGGGCCGCAGGAAGGATCCCAGAAGGCTGAGGCTGTCGCAGGAAGGGACACTCAGCAGACAGGAAGAGGATGAGAAGACGGTGGTCTGAGTTCCCCAGGCATTCATGAGCTCCCACTCCTCGAGGATGCTGGTGTGGACCAGCAGCTTCCAGACTTGGAGGCCTCTCCTCCTCAGCCCCATCCTCCTGCCTTCAGACTCAGCCAGCTCTGGGGCTCCATCAGCCTCCGGGCTCATGCTGGGGTCCTGCTCTGCTGCTTTGCACATATCTGCCCCAGACCAGGAGACCAAGTGAAAACCCCTCAGAGCTGTTGGGGGCCCACCGTCGCTTCTTTGTGGGTCTTGTGCAGCTACTCCGTCCCTGGCATGGTTCCTGACTTGGGAGGATGAAGAGAGGAGCGAGCCAAGACAGTAGCCCGGCCACACCCCAGCCGGCGGTCAGCACGGCAGCCACCTGGCTCTCCAGATCCAGCACCAGAAACATGGCCCATGCCACTGAGGAGTGGAAAGTTTCATTTTACTTCATTTTAATTAGAATATACATAAAATACACATTTTAATTAGAATATACATAAATAGCCAGTTGTGGCTCGCGGCTTCTGATTCGGGCAGCGTGGTTCTTAATCTTTGTTTGGGGGTCTATAAACGCAAGCTCTGTAGAGTTGCTGTTCTAATTTGTAAAAAGATACTATTTACACAGAGTAAAATTCACTTTTTTTAGTACACGGTTTTGCTACTTTTGACAGATACACAGGGTCACACAATCGCCACCACAATCACCCCCCCCCCCAGAAAATTCCCGCATGTCATTTTTGGGTCAGCCTCTCCGCAGACCTCCGGCCCCCAGGCACCCACTCCCCTGTTTCTGTCTCTACAGTTGTGCTTTGCCCAGAATGTCCTACAAATGAGGGCACACCCAGTGCGTCCGGGGGTTCCCCCGTGCTGTTCCACGCGTTCGCACTTTGCTCGTTTTCATCGGTGCCGTGAATTCCATCACGTGGCTGTGCGGCAGTTTGTTTATCCACCCCCTGGCCGAGGTTCATTTGGGTGGTTGGGCTGTTTCCAGTGTTTGGTGGTGAGTATTTGTGTACAGGTCCTTGTGTCAACACAAGTTTCCGTTTTGCTTGGGTTAAAGCCTAGCGATGGGACTGCCAGCCATCAGGGCAGTCTGCTGAACTTGATGAGAAACCGCCAGACCGTTTTCTCAAGCGCTCGCTCTGTTGAGGAGCCTGCCGTTGCTCATAGGCAGGGACGGTTGGCTTCATCATTTCCTTTAAGTAATTTTAATAGGTGTCTAGTGATATCTCCTTGTTGTTTTAACTTGCTCCTAACATGCAATGAGGTTGAGCCTCTTTTCCTGTGCTTGTCTGTCATCCATATATCTTCTTGGATAAATAATCTGTTCACATGTTTTGTCTTTTCTTTCTTTCTTTTTTTAATGGGCTCTTTCTCCAGGTAGCTCATTGCCTCTTTTCAACACAGACTTACTTGTCACCTCCCGATTCAGCCTACTTCTCTTGTTGATGGTTTAGTACCTTGGAGTTACTTCTGTTCCTTTCTTTTTCTGCAGCCAGCTCCAGAGGCTTCTATCAGGGTAAGAGCCTGGATATCGTAGGATCCAAAAGGTTGACAAGGTTCTCTCTGGCAAGCCATTCATTGCTCCTTTTTTGAGTGCATGCTTTGTGAAGCAGCTTCAGCATGCCCTCTAGACCTGGACAGAGTGAGACAAGAATTCAGCATCTCGTATTTTGGTTCTTCAGTGGTCTTTTACTGGCCCTTCTCTTGCGCTCTCTGCTGAAGCTATCAGTATATCCAGTGGCTTGCTGTTGGAGGAAGGAATTGCAAATGTTGGGGTGTCTGGACTTCGCAAGGTCACTGGGCGTCAGCCCTGCAAGCTCCTGGTGTTATCACCGTGCAGGTTCTTGCTCCTCGGGAAAAGAGTTGTATAGCTTTGTCAGTCTGTGCGTAAGCCTTCACATTTCATATTAAGTGCAGCCAGAGGGGCCTGGAGGTACATACGCATCTCTTGTCCTCAAACAGACCTGGCATTAAAAAGCTAGAAGTCACCTCAGATGAGCCAGAAGAAAGAACCTTGGAGGTTACATGTAAACCTCTCACTCTTAAAAATACAGATACCGTTGGAAAACACACCACATGAATTTTACCATCTTAAACATTTTAAGTACACAGTTTGGTGGTGTTGCGTACATTCACATTATTGTGCAACCGTCACCACCATCCACCACCAAAACTTCTTTATCTTGCAAAACCGAAACTGTCCCCATTAGCTCTCCATTCTCCGCCCCTCCGCCCAGCCCCTGGCGCCCACCCTTCTACTGTCTCTAAGAACTTGACCACTCTCGGGAATCTTACAGGACTTGTCTGTCTTTCTGTGGCTGGCTGATTTCTCTTAGCACAGCGCCCTCCAGCTTCCTCCACGTGGTAGCAGGTGTCAGTCGGCTTCCTTTTCAAGGCTGAGCGATATTCCCTTGGCTGTGCATCCCACACATGTCGATGGAAATTTGGCTCCCGCCTTTTGGCAATTGTGAATAATGCTGCTGTGAACATGGGTGTACAAATACCTTTTCAAAACCCTGCTTTCTGTCCTTTTTGGTTCTATACCTAGAAGTCCAGTTGCTGGATCATATGGTCCTTTTATGTTTAATGTTTTGAGGAACTGCCATATTGTTTTCTCTAGCGGCTGCACCATTCTACCTTCTTACCACGAGTGTGTATGTAAATGCCTTTGGATGACATAAATATTGCTGGAATCCCCCAAGGTCTGTCCACCTCGCTCCTTCAACACCCCCTTGCCTGGGCCACCACCTTCCCAACTGGCCCCTCACAGTCACTGACCCCTTTCTGATCCAGGCTTCACACACAGCCAGTGATTCTAATTCAGATATGTGGGTCTGCATGCTGCCCTTCTGCCCACAACCCCTCACTGGTTTCCATGGCTGGTGGAATGAGACCTAAATCTGTACATGACCCAAATGGCCCTTTAGGCTCTTTTGCCTAATCGGGTTCAGCTGACATGGTTGCTGTCGCTTCCACCCCCAGGGACCTGTCAATCCCCCTGAAGGTGCCACCCTCCCTTCCTTAACACATGCTGTCCCCTGGCTGGAATGCCATCCCCCAGGCCCCCAAACCCTCTCTTCCCCCCAAATCATCCTTGGGATGTGTCATTTCTTCCCTAAGGATCCCTGACCCCCTTTTTACTGTCCTCCTCCCTCTGTCAAGTAGGTTCTCTTGTTACAGCTTTTCATAAAAATGTGTTACTTGCCCGCCCCCCAAACACTTGCCTATCTACGTTTGTATCTATCTATGTATTCGCTCAGGTGATGATTGGACCAATATGTACTGCAGGTCCAGCCGGAAAGTGAGTAAGCAGGCAGGCTTCCCACCCCGGGGGGGCCCATCTCCCTGCACCCTCGCGGGTCATGACCCAGCAATGCCTCGCAGGCCTGGCGACCTGACTCAGGTCTGCGGCTCCCACCGAACGGTCAGCTCCACCACGGAGGGTCTGGGTTCTCACACTCGATAATTATTTTTTTTTTTTAAACTTTATTTATTTATCTGACAGAGAGAGAACAAGTAGGCAGAGAGACAGGCAGAGGGAGAGGGAGAAGCAGACTCCCCGCTGAGCAGGGAGCCCGATGCGGGACTCCATCCCAGGACCCTGGGATCCTGACCTGAGCAGAAGGCAGCCGCTTAACCGGCTGAGTCACCCAGGCGCCCCCCTCGATAATTATTAAATGTTGGAAACGTTGCCACCTTTCTTAGGGGACCCGGCTGAAGGAGGAAGGCATGACCAGCACACTGGAGCACTAACGGGGTCCGAGCCCCGATGCCCCACTGGCCGGGCATCTGCCTCCCCGATGAGCCAGCCGGGCAATGGTTTTAAGGGTAAGGCGGTTTCTGCCGCCCTTGAGCTGGTGCCCGGCGTGGGTCCCCCCAGGGGTATCTGAGCTGGCTGTTTGTCGAGCGAATAAACGACTCCAAAAAGGCACACAGGGCATGAGGGACCGCAAGCATCTTTAGGTAAACTTCAGTTACAGTTCGAAAACCCTTCTTTCGGGGGCTCGAGTTCAGGGTGGGCGGAGGGAGGGAGCGACTCGGGCCCCGGAGCCTGCTGAGGTCGCTTGTCCCTGTCCCCAGTGAGCCGGGAGCAAAACCTGCCAGTGAGATTTCCGCGGCTTCCCCTCCGCGGTCCCTCCAGGACGCGGCGGGGGCGGGGGGGGGGCGGGGCGGGGCAGAGCGGCGCGGCGCACACCTCCCCGGCCCGCCCCGGGAGCGCCGGCGGGCGGGGCGCGCGCGCGCTCGGCCTCCGACTCCGCTCCGCCGCGGTCCGGCCCGGG
>NW_023270763.1:3529060-3706083 GCF_011800145.1 Mirounga leonina
GACGAGCTCTGAGCTGCGCTCAGCCTGGACAAGGGGGTCCACTCCCGACCTCCACCCTGCCCCGGCCTTGGGCTCCGAGGGTTTCCCGGGCCCCGCCTGGCCTGCACCATAAGGGTCGCCTTTGCCCCTGCCAGGCCTGCACCGGAGGACACCCCTGACCCTCGCCCGGCCTGGGTCCCGAGGGGCTGCCCCACTCCACAACTGGTCTGAATCCCGGGGTCGCCCTTGCATGCACTCCTGAGAAGGAGAGCATCAGGTGGTTTCGGGGGGGGAGGTGTGCCTCCCCCCACTCCCTGCAGTAGGGGCCAGCGTCTGAACGGCAGTGACTTGGGCTGGCCAGGGCCGTTCCCATCCTGCGGGCAGGGGGCCAGGACAGGAAGTGCTCTCTTCTCAGTGTCCCTGAAGACGAAGCCCCTGGGACAGGACAGTGGTACCCAGCGCTCGGGCCTTCCTAGCACAGCTGGGATTCCTGGGCCGGAAGGGGAAACAGCCGGGCATGGGGGCCAGGTCAGGGAGAAGGCAGCCCCCGGCATCCCTAGGGGTGGCTGGGTCACCAATGCCCCAAGGGTGCTTTTAGGGACATTCACTCTCTTTCTCTTATCTTCTGGTTCCCATGTCCACTTTTCTCCCCCATGGGCTGTCCCCTATGATCCTTGCTTTCTCAAGATCTGTTGATCAGGAGAAAGCCTGTTTACCCTGCTTCCTCTTCGGGCACTTTCTGTTTCTGTGTAAGTGCCTTTAACCCCTCACTAGTGTTTATATTTCTCCAATGGGTTTCCTGTTCCACACTTGTCTCTGATGGTCTCATTATTCTTGTATGAGAGAGCCCAGGGGATTTTTGCTGGGGTGATTCCCAGCGCCCAAAGCTTGCTTCTGTAAACTTCTCCCCTCCCTAAGGTCTTGGTGTGTCTGGTTGTAAATATTGCATCGAATGGTTTGCCAGTGCAGCATTAACAGTGACTCACTCCTGCTTAGGGTGTGAGAGGGAGAGCATACCTTTATTTTACGAACGTGAAAGGTATGTATTTCGTGAAAGGTATGTATTTCGATAAAACCGGGGCTTGGTGAGTAACAAAGTTATTCTGTCCAATCTTTGTTACTATTTTGTTCTCTTTTCCATAACCCGCTACATCTCCAATCTGGGCCAGTAAATACATTTCAGGGCCAGTCCCTCCTCTCGTGAGAAGGTGACAGGCAAACAGCTTCGTCCCCTCCCTGCCCCTGGGCTCTTAGAGGCCTGTTCTGCTAATGCACCTTTACATAATTCAGTCGGATTTGCAGAGCTCCCTGCCCCTCTGTTGAGTAGGTGCACTCCTGACTGGGGCCTGGCTCACTGAATCCAGAGCACACTAGCATCTTCTCTAACTTAAGGAGAAGGAATGCCAGCCCCCCGAGGCCTCGGATCATCCTCTGAATAGGCCAGTTCCAGGTCCGTTGTTTATAACGTGTGGGGGTGTTGGTGGCCCCTGGCAGGTTTGCGTCAAGGGGCTTGGCTTCTGGGTGGGCACGTCGCAGAGCGCTGTGCTGTGACCGACAGCCTGGGCACTTGACCGCTCTCTGACTGCGTTCGTGGCCCTGCTGTGCCTGTGTTTGCCTTCAGCCGTGCTCTGAGCAGTCTCCACGTAGGCAGTGATGTAAAATTCACGAGAACAGAACAAACGGGCAGAAGGAGAAACATGGGGGGGGGGTCTGTGTCTCCCTTCCCCCGTTTGCTTCTGAAAACTGGCAAAGCCTGTTGACTAACGCGTTTAGCGGTTTGAGCTAGGTGACGTTTTTTCTGTTTTAGAGAGCGTAAACCTGAGTAGTCCCGGATATGGAATGGGCTGTTGTAAACTTCTTTTTAGCTCTAGGTCAAGGCTCTTGGGCCTATCATGTGGAAAACAATCAGGAAATTTTCATGAATTCAGTGCAGGGAAGTTGAATGTGTACGTTTTTGTCACACCAAAGTGGGAAATTCATTACTGACCTTTAAAGAAGGGCAGCAGTTACTGCTCGTTTCCTCTCAGGCGTCGGTACGTGGTTTTACCATTAATATTTGAAGCTATGAATTTCTTCACCATAAATTTAAAATTCTTACTGTACTGGGCATTTCGTGGACTTGGACTTAGTGGAGTATGATGCATGAGCCTTGGAGCTTTTTTTTTTTTTTTTGCGTTGTGGTGATATGCACGCCCTTTCCCGCTGGGTGACATCTGTCCTGGGAGGCATGGCACGCACCGTCCACTCCCAGGGACAGCTCCCACTGTGCTGTTCCTCCCTCTTTCCCACTCTGGAAAGGGTGTGCTTGAGAGGAATACCAGAATTTACCCCCATTTGTTACTACAAGTACGTCTTCCCAAAACTTCAATATTTTTGAATTACTGGCGGGAAGACAATTCCTTGTGATGCCTTCAGAGCCTGTCTTGCTCTCCTACAGTGTGGCCGCACTGTGCCGAGTCCCCTGGACCCTCCCAGGGAGGGAAGTACACATCGTTTGTAACTTAGCCCCCGGCTCACTTGACTGGGCCCCGAGCCTGGCGTTTCTCCCGGCCCGTGAGCTCCCTGAGGGCTGTGTCTCTTTCCCTGGAGACACAGGGCAGGAACTGTGGGGGGGGGGGCACAACTGAGTTGTGTTTGTTGAATGAACATGTGAGTAACTGAATGAATTTGCAGCTTCCGCAGGGAAAGCAATGTCATCAATTTCACGTGGTTTTGGAGGTGGCGAGTCAGCTTCCCCTGGGACATGGAGACGGCCCTCTCCGGTTATAGGGGTGGGTGTGGTTCGTTCGTGTGACTGTAGTTCTTTATACCATCCAATTTGGAATTTGATGTAGACGTAATGTGTGAACTACACAGAAACAGGCCCATACACAGCCCCTCACTTGCTCGTCCCTTTTTTCCAGCTTTTTTTTTTTCTTAAACACGTGGACTACTTGATTGATTACAGTAAAAACAAGACTTCTGTTTGTGGTAGCCTCTGTGAGTGGTAAGGTCATGGGATTCTTTCTTTTCTTTTTACTTTTCTGCGTTTCCCAGACTTTCTGTGATGAACATGGCTCTTTTTTTCTTTTTTAACACTTTCTGTTACGGAAAATTTCAAACGTAAAAATAGAGCAGTGAACTCGCACGTAGCTGTCCCTGGCATCAACGGTTAGCGTGTTGGGACCTAGCTTTCTTTACCTTTGCCCCCGCTCATCTTTCCTCTGGCCCCCAGCGACCTGGAAGCAGATCACAGATGTCACATCATTCTGCGTGTAAACAATTTTGTAAAAGAGGAAGATCCTTTTTTTAAGAAACCTAATCACAGTGTCATGATCACACCTTACAAGTTAATCGTAATTTCTTACTTGTCATCAAACATCAGTCAGTGTTCACATTTCCCTTGCTGTCTCACCAATTTCTTTTCTTACGGCGTGTTTGTTTGGATCAGGAACTAAATCAGGTGCAGACAGTGTGATTGGTTGGTGTCACTTACATCTCTTGTCATCTGTAGGCTTCATCTGTTTCTTTATTTTCCTCGCTGAAGAGGCAGGTCGTCTGTCCCATATAGTTTCCACCCTCTCTGTTTACGGGTTGGATTCCCGTGGTGTCCACTTCCTGTGAACGTGTTGTGGGACCTAGAGATTTGATCAGACTCAGGGTTGATGTGTTTTTTGCCAGAAACTGCCTCATAGACGCCAGAGCGTGTGTCTGTCAGGAAGCAGAGAGGTCTGTCTGTCCCCCTAGCACCTTTGGATGGTCCTTGCCTGGGTCGTGGCCGTTATTCTCGGCCGCACGGGTGCACTCCACCCCCTGAAGGACACGTGGAGAGTGGCCCGGGAGAGGGATCACAGCTTCTGCGTGTGGACCTTGATGGAAAGTGCCTGCGACCCCCACAGCTTTTTACTATGTACATGTTTGTTTTGTATAGTTTCTCAGTGCTCTTCCAACTGGTCACTTGAAAAGTATGGAATTAGTTGGTAACCGCCACACAAGTAGTTATCAGATTGAAGTCATTTTGAAATTAGCTGGAAACTGCCCCAGACTTGGTGAAGACAGCAGCGTCCAGGCAACAGTAACTCGGTCGTGGCGGGGTCGGCCCAGGAGCGGGCCTGTGCACTGCGCGGGGTTTGCCCTGCAGACGGGACAGGGTGTCAGCTCAGCCTCTTCCAGTGGCCCAGAGGGGGGCTGTGCCGGCCCCGGGTACACACGCGGTGCTGCGGGGAGGTGTGTGGGGCTGGGCTGGGCTGGAGAGAAGAGCAGTAGCCGGAGGGGCCTCTGAGGAAGAAACGTTTCGATCTGGTGCCCGTTTGGACGTGCAAGCTGGAGGAATGAGAAAGGCCGCGTGAAGAAGCTGGGACCCTGGGAGCAGGAGTGGCTCAGCGGAAGGAAACGAAGCTGTAGGTTCAGCTGCGTCGTGTCTGGAGAGTGTGGCCAAAACCCGGAATGTGCATTTTCACTAAATAAACCCTTTATCCTGGTTTTCTTGCTTGTTGACAGTCACTGTGGATCACATACATTTGTCCAGAGTTACTCTGTCGTCTTATTAAATGCTTACTTTAAAAGGGTTTATGGGAGTGTAGCGACTTGGGAGCTAGGACACTGATCTTTGTTAATGAAAATATGGGCCACTTTCCAGCATTTAGTTCACACCGAGGTTTTTGGACTTACCACCTTTATAGGAAAACGTATATAGTATTTTAGAAATCAGTCTATGAGAAGGATGTTACTTATCATGACATGTGGCTGAATTGAATTTATAATAAATTTAGGAAAGCCTTTGTTGTGGATAAAGGAAGATGATTGGTGGATGCTAAAAGGGTATTCTGTAGAGTTTTAATGATGTTCACGGTTAATGCTTTCAAAAAAGACATAGTTCTGTTTAAAATTATGTGCGAGATGAAACGAAAGCTTTTGATTTGGAGATACAGTAATTTACTATTTGCTGTTTTTGCATCTTGTGAGTGTCAGGGGATAAACTTGGTAAATTAGTGACAACTAAATTACAGCAATGCCTCATCTCCATAATTACCCTACATTTAAAGCATTTCATATTAAAATGAGAGGATTATAGACATGCTTCTATTTTGATTTCCTGGAAGTAGGCCCTTGCATTGTGACTCGCTAGGAGGTTTTGTGGTTAACGCTCGGGGCCGCTATCACTTTTTGCAAGTTTCCGGTTTTCTGGTAAAAGGTTCCTGATGGATTTGAAGGACAGAAGATGGAATCTCTGGTTGTAAACGGATTTCGTGAACGGGTGACGGGAAGCTGCGAGGGCATGCCGCGAGCCGCCCGGGAGCCTGGACCGAGGCTGTGAGGGCGGCAGGTGCGTCTGGCCTGTGCCTCTCGGGCCCCGCCGGCCCCGGGGCCCTGCTTCTGGGGGGCCGACAGCAGGATGAAGAGGAGTTAGTGCGGGTCCTCCTGTCTTTGGGCAGAACAGTTCTGGCACTAAATCATGAGCTGATTGCAAATGTGTGGCTTATCTCTCCTACGGATGCTTTCCGGGAGGCACACAGAAAAGAGATGGGTGTTTTTATAGGTGGTTTGCTTGAGAAGAAACTTTTCCCCCTTAGTCATCTGTGACATGTCTAACCATGCCCAGAGAGGCACAAGCTCATCTTGCGTTTATTTCCTTCGTGGGGAGGGCTCTCGTCCTTCCCCACGAGCGTGCAGAGCGGGGCTCGGACCGCGTTGCCTTCCTGCTGGAAGCCACAGCAGCTGCCCCCAGCCTGTGGGGCCTCCCCGGCCCCTCAGCCCAGGTCCCTGCATTGCTGACGGCGGCCCACCACCTCTCCCCTCCAGCCACCCCCCACCTTCGTCTGTTTCAGCGGGGTGTTGGGGCCAAGAGCCCTTTCACACCCTTACCCGTTACTGAGAGCTTTTGTTTGTGTGGGGTTTGTCTGTTACACGCACCACATTAGAAATTAGAACCAAGAAGTTAAAATATACATACTTATGAACCCATTCAAAAACAGCAATCATAAACCTCTCAGGAATAATTGTTTATGAGAAAATCACTGTTTCCCACAACAGAGAAGCTTAGAATAGGGGTATTTGTTTTTTGTAAGTCTCTCACATCTGGCTTGTGGAGGGCAGCTGGGGTCTGCTTGTGCTTTTCGTCTGTGGTGCTAGGTTTCAGTTGAGCACCGGGAGAAAATCCAGCCTCACGTAGATACGGGGCTGGGAGGGGGAGCTGTTCGAGTGGCCGTTCAGATGATGGTGGATGTCGTCCCTCGATGCCTCACCAAAACTTGGCAGGCGGTGGTTTCCTGTAGGTCACTTGTGGTGCCAGGTCTGAAACGTCCTCAGTGGGCTTTTGGTGCTCCGTTGGGTTAAAATCCATTGCTCTGTCTTGCATTTTGAATAAATCTTTTATTACCCATGCATGGTTTGTTACCTCGTGCATTGGTTATTAAGGGAAATATTGATTGAATTACGCAGATCTTCTGATGTCAGTATGTCTTACTATATAAAGAAGCATATTTTATTTTTGAGTTGGTAAATTTGATCCCCCTCGAACTCAACAGATCATGTTTTTGAAAACAGAAATCTCCGAAAGGATGAGGCATTTTGATACAATTTTATTTTGAAATTTGCTTTAAAAGTTGAATTGACAGTATATTTTTATGGAAATAAAAAAAAGTATGTTGTAGTCTTTGGCCTTATTAGTACTTCATAACATAATTTGGCTTACATTTAGTTTTTTTGGTTTTTTTTTTTTTTGGTATGTGTGGTCAGTGCGTGATGACTTCGGATGGGGCTGTCCGGCCTGTCCATTATTTCTGCACAGCCACCCTGTCCCTCCTCACTGGTTCCCAGGCGACACCCCTGCTGTTTCCCTGCAGCCCCGGGCATGCCCCCCCACCCCCAGCAGGCAAGGACAAGGACCTGGGCCCAGAACTGCAAGTGTCCACAGGGGGTCTCAGTGACAAAGTAGACGTGTTTTCATGGAAATAGTCCCTGTTTGGGATGTCTTTTGAAACCCTTCTGAGCACACTTCTCAAAAACTGTGCCGCTTTTGATAAACATAAACATTCCCTCCCTCCCCAGTCTCCTGTTTTCCTCAGTAGGTCTCTTTCTTCTCTCCTCACGGTAAACCATTATTACAGAGGATAAAACTGGTCTTCTGTCTTGTAAAGCAGCTCTGCGTTTTGTGATTTGTATCAAAAGAACAAAAAGTACTTACTGTTTTTCCAAATGGACAGTAGAAACATCAAGTGTGTTCTGACTCCTCCCTGGCCCTTCTCACAGACTTGCGCTGCTCCCTTTCACGATCTCCTGGGTTTAGAACTGTCCTAGTTGGCGTTGTGCCAAGCCCTCATGTAAGATGGGTCACGTTGATGTGACGGGGGCGTCCGTGGCGATGAGTGGCGTAGCGAGCTGCCCGTGCCCGGTGCTGGTGAGCTGTGTGTGACTCGAGCTCACGCACGTGCAAGGGCAGCTCCTCGAACCACTTGTCCACCTAAAACCTTCCAGGAGAACTGCCTCCGGTCACGTGATTTGGCTGCGGTTTACTGGTGAAATTTGGGATCCTTCTGTATGCTAGCACGAAGCTGTGGCTGGAACGGTCAGTGAGAACTAGCTTGTGAACCTGTTGACCCTTCGGAGCTGATTTAGGAATGTGAATGTGGAATCTGATGGCGGAGCAAACAGGTTGCAGGCTGTGAAGTTACATGAACGGGAGAAGTTTGCATTCGTCCACCCCCACCCTTGGGGACATAAATATATCCGGTCAGCTTGGCAGGTACATCCCTGAAGCTGGGAACAGTGACTCATCACAGCTTGAGGAAAACATCTTTCTCTTAAGAATATCCACCTCCCTTTGGTTGGGTTCCCTATTAACTAGGAACATTTATAGCCCTGCCTCGGCTCCCAGTGTGCAAGAAGACTACTGAATATCTGGCTTTCTTAGCAATTATATTTTTCTCTGCAAATTGCAGTATGAACGGATTTTCCACACCTGCTAACCCTCAGGTTAGCCAACAGGAGATCTCACAGAAAGTCAAGAACTTTTTGCAGTGATAGAAATGTTGTCTGTGCCGCCCAGGATGGTGGTGATAGTCGTGTGTGGCCGCTGAGCATTTGAAATGCAGCTAAGAACTCAATTTTTAATTTTTAGTCTGTAAGTTCATTTAAGTTTAAATAGCCGCACGAGCTGATGGCCTTGCAGAGCTTGCAAGTCTGGATCCCCAGTACCTGGCTGTGGCCACTGCCTCAGTTTACACCATTCACCTCCGAGGCACAAATGTTTTCTGCAGTATGCTTTGAGGTGAGGAAGACTGACAGGTCCGCTCTGGGCTTGGGGCTCAGGCAGATCCCCTGCAGTTCCCCGGGGTGAGGTGAGGAAGCAGCCAGCCGTACCCTTTGCGAAAGATGCTTGTTGAAACGTCTTCTATCTGAATAGGTTGGTCATTCTCTTCAGTTTCTACTACTCTGGACTGCAGATAAGTGAGAATGGACAGTTTCCATTTCCCCCTTCACTACCCCAGGAAAGAAGCAAGGGACCCAAGAGATGATTCCTGTGGGTAATTAAGAGAAGAGACACATTTGCTGGCGCAGGGAGACATTTTTTGTGATTTGTATCAAAAGAACAAAAAGTACTTACTGACTGAGTAAGTACTTAATGCCTGAGCCACCCTAGGGGCACCTGGGTGGCTCAATCATTAAGCATCTGCCTTCGGCTCAGGTCATGATCCCAGGGTCCTGGGATCGAGTCCCCCGTCGGGCTCCCTGCTCAGCAGGAAGCCTGCTTCTCCCTCTCTCACTCCTCCTGCTTGTGTTCCTGCTCTCGCTATCTCTGTCTCTGTCAAATAAATAAATAAAATCTTTAAAAAAAAAGGGGGGGGGTCAGGGAGCCTGGGTGGCTCAGTCGTTAAGCGTCTGCCTTTGGCTCAGGTCATGATCCCAGGGTCCTGGGATCGAGCCCCGCATCGGGCTCCCTGCTCCACGGGAAGCCTGCTTCTCCCTCCCCCACTCCCCCTGCTTGTGTTCCCTCTCTCGCTATCTCTCTCTCTGTCAAATAAATAAATTATTTTTAAAAATAAAATAAAATAAAATAAAAAAAAACTCTGTGGCCCTTTCTAGCCCTGGATTTACTGTGCATATTGGTTATCGATAGATTACTTTTGAGTCCGGTTCCTTTATGAACAAGTGCACGAGTGTTCTGTGTTTGCCTGTCCCGTGTGCTGCCTACGTGGACACCTGCTCGTGCCGGGTGGCGCTTGGCAACGTGGCTGGTCCTTCTGTGGTGTGACTGTGGTTCGCGTGCTCCCCTGCAGGGAGCTGCACGTCCCACGAGGGCAGGGCTGAGCTCTCTGCACAGCGTTGTGTTCCCGGTGCCAGCAGAGTGCTTGGCACTTGGAGGACACTGAGCATTTGTTGAGTGGATACTGACTTCTGTACACAGTCTTCTGTGGCTGTTGCTTGTTGTAATGGATCAATTCTAGCATCTGGCTCACAGGGAAGTCCGAAATCGGTGTTTCTCATCAGTGGTCCAAAAACGCGTCCTTCGCGTGGCAAATCAGGGACCCAGGCTGGCACCGTGCGGTGGGTCACCGTCGGTAGCTCGGCTCTCCAGGGGGCAGGAGGGTTGTGCGGAGGCGAGTTGGTGGGCGGGTCCCACTTCTGCCCGTGTGCCCGTGACCAGAGCTCAGGCCAGGGCCACTCCAAGGGAGGGCCACGTGTCCAGGAAGAAGAGGAGACGCTCTGGAGAGCTCAGCACATTTCGATCTGGGCAGCAAACTACGGGCCTGCGGGCCAAGTCCCGCCAGACTCTTGTTTGTATAAATAAAGTTTTATGGGAACACAGCCACGCCCATTTGTTTCCATGGGCTCCGTGGCTGCTTAGTTGAAACACAGACGGTGTGGCCTAAAAACCTAAGACATTTGGTGTCTGGCCCTGTATAGAAGCAGTGGGCAGACCTCCCTCCACGTCACTGATACATTTTACTGAGGCTAATCCCCACCTCTGTAGTGCTGGTTTTCTTCATATGGAGCTCCTGTGCTTCTTAATGTGTTATGTTTAATTCTAGGTGTTTCATCTGTTTGTTTTGGGGATGGTCAGTATGAATGGGATCTTTTTTTCCTTATTATTTTCAAAAGGGTTGGTGTTTGCATGTAGGGAAGGTGGGCCGTGTGTGTGTGTGTTTCTTTTTGTTGGTATGGGCTTTATAATACTAATTTATTTTTAAAATTTTACACTTTGAAAACATTTCAAACTTCCAGAAAAGTTGCCAGACTTGTTCAGACTAGTTCATATAACTCCTGTCGTCAGCCCCGATTCACCCATTTTTAACATTCTGCGGTATTCGCTTCAGTATTTCCCTGCATGTGTACATGCTATTTAAGAGTCAGTTAAATGTGCTATGCCCCCTTTTCCCTTCGTACTAGGGAAATTAGAATAAGGATATTTTCTGGAACCAAAGCCTGGTTACCGAGTTCAGGAAGCCGGACTCAACTCTGGTGCTGCTCTTTAACCCACGGCCTGGGGACCAGCGCTCTCAGCTGCCCCGGGAGCATCCTGGCAGCGTCCAGCGTCCTGTCCGGTGTGGAGCCTCTCCAGTCTCCTTATTCTGGGACAGCTCCTTGGCCTTTCTTTGTATTGACCTTGACATTTAAAAAAACAAAACAGGACAGTTATTTTATCAGCTGCCTCTCAAATTAGACTTGTCTGAATAGACCGAGTCCTGATGAGCTGGTGAGATTCGGGGTAGGGACCTGGGGCTGGAATGCTGGCAGGAGGACACTCACCCTTCTCAGGGCATCTCTCGGAGATGCCACTGGCCTTCCTGGTGGAGTTCACGTGGATCACTTGGTTTAGGTATTGGTGGAGCTTCTCCACCCGATAGTTACTATTTTTGTTTTTGTAGTCAATAAGTAATTTTTGCCATTCAGTGCTGGAATAAAATATTTATTTTGTATCCAGTCACAGTTACCATCTCTCCTAACAGTTTTTTAAATTGACTTTTTGCATGCATTTTCTAGGTCAGATTTTCATCTGCAAATGATGACTGTTTTGTCTTTCTTCCGCTCTTTTTTTTTAATCCCGTTTCTTTTTGTTGCATTGTTGAATTTGCTAGAACCTCCAGATAACACAGAATAAATACCATGATGGCAGGCTCCATTCTTGCTTCCAGCCAGACAGGGAAGGCTTACGTTTCAGAGTAAATGCAGCTTTGCTCAGAAGCTACTTTCTTAGGGCAGTCTTCCTGGTACCGAGGTGAGTCCTGTGGGCCGCACGCCCCCAGCGCCCCTGGTCTCGCCATCCCACTGTTACTGGAGGGTTGGTGGTCTGTTTATCTGACACGCTCTGGTGTCGGGGGCAGGACTGTGCCTTTCTTTCTTGTTGCTGTAACCCCAGCACCGCCAGGCTGGGCCCGTAGTTGGCACTTTGTAAGTTGGTGGTGGGGTAAATAAAGACGCAAACAGGAGAGGTCTGAATGCAGAAACAACCTGGCAGAAGTCAGTGATCAGAGGTGATAGAAGCTTAGAGTTTAATAGGTGTGCATCTGGGGCGCCTGGGCAGCTCAGGGGGTTAAGCGTCCGACTCTGGATTTCAGCTCAGGTCGTGATCTCAGGCTCCTGGGGTCGAGCCCTGTGTTTAGTCTGTGCTCAGTGGGGATTCTGCTTTAGATTCTCTCTCTCCCTTTGTCCCCCCCGCCTGCTCACGCACGCACTCCCTCTCTCTCTAAAATCAATCAATCAATCTTTTTTTAAAATTAAGTTAAAAAAAAGTAAAAGGCCTGTGTCATCACCCCCCAGCTGGGTGCCCTTGGGTAGGTGCCCTGTCCTCAAACTCCCCTTTCCTAATCTGTAAAATGGGCACGCTACCCACTCACTGGGCATTTATGAGAACGAAACATGGCGTGCCAGAGCGCTGACCTCGGTGTCTGGCGCACAGTGCACTCCCCACAAGCCACGTCATCACCATCACTGCCGTCATGGTGACCGGGGGGGGCGGGGGGGTTGTTGTAACCTGTGAGGCATCTGGGTGTCGGAAGCGGCAGGGAGGCGTTGCAGGGTCTGGAGCCGGTCCCGGTGCAGTAGCCTGGCCCCCCACTTACAGCAGAGGCACTGACAGGGCGTCACCCAGGACGGCCGTCTTTCTGGGGTGGCTGGAAGACGGGCTTGGGCGGGCCACGGTCCCTCCTGGCTCCTGAGGGGGTACAATTGGAGCGGAATAGTAGGGTTTGCTCTCTCGTATTTCTCTGAGCTGCTTGCCCAGAGGGTGGGGATTTGAAAAGATGAATTCAGGTTTTCCCTTGAATCTGTGTGAATCACCTTCGTGGGGCTCAGAGCCCAGCTCGCACTGGACGCTGAGAAAGAAGCCAGCCTCCCATCAGTCGGCTCCAGCCCTGCCCCCGTCCCCAGAGGAACAGTGAGGAATCGGGGATGCAAGCCTGCTCTGGGTCAGTAATTTATATGTATGTCCAGGCGTTTAAAAACACGGACAAGTACAGGAAATAATCTAACATGTGCTTGGGACCCATGAAGAATTGACCCTCGTTCACATTTTGCCATGTATTTCCAGTAGAGAAACATCTCGTCGAGGGGCCCTTGCCCCCGTGTCTCTGTCCCTTCTCCAGAGGCATGGAGCCCCCGTTCTGTCTCATGGTTCCCCTGTGCAGAGCCGGTCCTCTGTTTTAGCGGTTGGGGGGTGGGGGTGTCGTAAGTGTTCTCGTTACACTGTATGTATTTTCCACTTCTCCAAAAGACTGCTTCAGAGGTGACCCTGTCAGACACAGGCCTACACCTGTTTCTTCTTAGTCCTGGTGCTCGGATCTCAATGCTTCCTGGCTCTGCAGTCTGTCTCCTACCTCTCACTCATTCTCTGGGCTCTCAGTGGGCCGGCTTCCTCTCAGCCCTAGCTCTGCTCCTCCCTGGTCCAAGGGGGCTCTGGGTTCCTTGTCCCGTCCGCAGGCTCGTCTCCAGCCCATCTCCCCTGAGCCTTGCCCTATGGGGTGCCCCCACCGGCACCCCCATATTGAAACTAAATGGCGTTGGAAGATTGCCCTCAGCACCCCCCACACACACACACTCCCATGTCCAGGTGGTTCCTAAGGCCTTCGATTTTACTTTCGCTTGCAAGTGGGCACTCCCTGTGTGTTTGGTGCTGTGGGGCTGGAAAAGCAGAAGGAGCAGGACAGACTCCCTCTTTGCCTCTGTGAATCAGGAGGGAGACTTCATAATCCCAAAGAGCGAGTGTGTGGTGTCATTTCAGGGGGTGCAGGGTGCAGTGAGGAAACCAGAGGACATGTTTGACAGGTGGATGGGAGGACCTTTCTGGGGAAGTGATATTTTAAGATCTAAACTACAAGCAGGAGCTTCTGATGGGAAGCATCAAGGACAGGGACTTTTCCGGGAGTGGGGCCTGCAGGTGCAGTGGCTGTGTGTGTGTGTGTGGGGGGGTGAAATTCCAGAAATTGAGAAATTGACCTCAAGGTCCCCCGGGAAGGTTCGAAGGAGAGGAGTGATAAGTCCAGCGAGGCCACTGTGGGGGCCACACTCAGGCACAGGGACCAGAGTGCTGGCCGTGGCCATGAGGAGAGGTCAGTAGAGTCTGCAGGGCTGGGTGATGGGCTGGCTCTGAGGGCGTGGGAGACGGTGTGTGTGTGTGTGTGTGTGTGTGTGGACAAATCCCCAAAGCCCCCGAGAGATGCCCCCTCTCCTGGACCTGGAGTCCCCACCTCGCACAGGGCTTTCCAGCGGTGCCTGGCCTCATGGTGCAGGAGGGAAGAAAATGTACATAAGATTTATGGAGCCCATGAGACGAGGCTGGATTTTATTCACCTGAACGGTGGGGACAGAACAGCATTGAGAATGATTGTTTCTTTCTGTGTGGCAAAACTAAAAGCTTGTGTAATGAAAGCAGTTGAGCCGAGGGAAGCTCCGGGCAGGGGCTGTGGCTCCCTGAGAATCCGAATGCTGCCTGGACGGCAGGAAGGCCCTTCTGGACTCCAGAGACATTTTCAGCTCATCTTTCCAGATGCTGTGACTGCGTAATGATAAATGAAGGTGGAGTCGCAGCCTGGTTTCATGGGGGGTGGGAGGGGCAGGCGATAGTCACCTGGGTTATTCCTGTGAGCTGAGCCCGCTCGTCTCTGTGAGTACAGAAAACCTCACAGTGCAGGGAGGTGTGCGTGTGCTCGTTGCTGTTTTGAGAGTATCTGTCCGCGTGTTTGGGAAATTGGCTGCTGCTTGCTTCATAAAATACCATGGGGGTAAATTCCTCCGACAGCTAGCGATGCGGTGTGGGCTCCAGACCCTGCCCTTGCAGCCTTGGTGGTAGCGCAGAAAGCCTCTTGGCTCGGAGGATCCCTGAGTCCTTTGTGCGTAACGGGGGCCGCTGTTGGAGATTAATGAGCTGAGGTGCAGACCGCAGTGGGGTGGTCCAGGTGTCACGGAAGAGGTTGGTGTCGGGGACCGGCATTTGCTGGTCCTCTGCTCACGCCCCGGTCTGCAGTTTCTCCCGCTTGCCCAGGCCTGTGGAAGGCGGCGGGGCAGCCAGGCCCCCCCGAGACTGATCTTGGGGAGGGTGTGCGTGCTTGTTTCCCTGGCCCGCGGGCCCCCGCTGAACATCTCCTTGCCGACCCCACTCGCACCCAGGAGACCTGGGCTCTGGCTCACCCCGCCACTTCCAAATGGAGCCCAAAGAATGTGTCTCCAAGCTGCTGGGAGCTCTGTGCATGCCAGGGCTGTCCTCGGCCCTGGTCACCGTCTGCCGAGAGAGACAGACGACCCGGCCACTGGGACGAGAGGATGTGGATGCTAAAGGCCTGAAGGCTGGAGCCACACAGAGGGTGTCACTCTGGGGCCCTCTGAGGGTGACTGCAGGCAGGCCAGGGACAGGGAACAGCAGGTAGGACAGAGCCAGACCGGCATGTTCGGGGAAGGCAGGGAAGGAGGGAGGGGCTGTCCCCGGCTGCATCCTCCGGTGCTCAGGGCCCCGTGGGCTCCTGCAGCTATGCCCTGGGCAGGGGTCCATGGCTGGAGGGGTGCTTTCCTCTAACGCACAAGACAGACGTCCTCTTCACTCTCAGGCCAGGTGTCGGACTGTCCCGACCTGGGGGAAGGCAGAACAGCTTCTCTTTGGCCTGTTCTGTGTATTGGCGCTTCCTGTAAGATTTTCCCTAATACTTACTCTGATTTATGAATTTGTGTCAGTCCCAACGAATTTAAGTTTTCTAAAGTAGATTGTTTTTGATTTGTATTTTAAATGCCAGTGAGATTTGAGATGGGGCCTCGCTGGGCAGTTTTAACTGAGCAGGGGTGGGAGCACAGACTGAGCTGCCCAGTCGGCCCGCGAGGAAGTTGCCCCGTCCTGTCCTGTCCTGTCCTGTCCTGCCGTGAGAGGTGGGGCAGCGCACCTGTCAGCCCCTCCCCGCCCCGGCAGCTCTGGCCCCCTCAGCACTCCCTCCCCGGCCCCGGCACTCTCCTTCCACTCTCCGTTTCTGGGTTGGCCTCCTCTTACTGGGGCTGTCGTTTCCACGCCCTGCCCAGCTGAGCCTGTGCGGCCCTTTACCGTACATGTTCGCGTAGACCTGCGACTCCTCAGCGGCCCCCGCCCCGCTGCGTCCCTGCTGCCTGCCTGCTCTCCCACCAGCTCTTCTCGGCCCTCGCTGTCCCCTCTCTGGAGCACCGTCCACCTTCTTCCACGTGGTCGTCCCAGCGTCACTTCCTTGGGGCCCAGTTGGGGCACTCGTTGTTTGCACACTCTGCATTTCTTCAGGATATTAGTGTTGTTCGTAATTGTGTATTTTTTAGACCTATTCCCCTCCTCCCCTCCCCACTTCCTGCCCTGTTGATCTGGAAGGTCCGGGAGGGTGAGAACCATGGCGCGGAAGCATTTCTGCTTGTAAGGTTTATCTGGGCCCCTGCTTCCCCGCTGAATGTGTGGCGGCAGAGGAGAATGGGAGTGCCCCCTCCCCGCCTTCCTTGACCCGGAGGTGGCACGGTGGTTTGAATAGTCCCCTCCTCCCTGTGCCCATGTGGTCGGCATCTCTGGCCGGCCAGTTCCAGCACTGCTCTCATGAGTCATCCACAGGCACGGGGACCCTAGTGACACATCCAGCCCGTATTCGGGGATAATTAATCCTTCAAGTTTCTTGTGTTCTGATTCGCCTCTGACCTCTGAGGGGCTCAACTGTAATGCCGACACGTGGAGATTTGATGCACATGTTCATATTTGCTTTTTGTCATCAGTAATTTTGTCCATTTTGTATTATAACTCTACCTTCGTCTTTAACTAGTTCAGAGGGTAATTGCATTTTGCTCACAGTCACCGATGAGGCCAGGGAGTCTAAGATGTGTTTTTAACAAGGTAACTGAAAAAATGGGCAAAAATTTCAAAGTCAGTAGCTTTCTATAGGAGCAGACAGTTATCTCTCAGAGAATCCATCTATCCAAAATGACTTTTTTCCCAGAGGATTCCAGACTGCTAATATGGTAATTAGCAGAAAGCTCAAAGTCTTTAGTTCTAAGTTTATTTGGGATTTTATTTTATAAGCCTGCATTCTGTAATTCTTGAAAGTCAAAAATTATTGGTGTTGGGCGCCTGGGTGGCTCAGTTAAGCGTCTGCCTTAGTCTCAGGTATCTTGGGATCAAGTTCCGCGTCGCTTCTCCTTCTGACCCTCTCCCCTCTCTCTCAAATAAATAAGTAAAATTAAAAAAAAAAAATTGTTTTTTGGTCTAATTTCTTTTTGAAGGAGCCAGTTTTTAAAAGAAAGCCCCAAGCAGTGCTCAGTAACTTCTGTGTTCTGTATTTCCTTTACTGTTTGAGACTCTTCGGTATTATATCTGTGGTCCATGCTTACAGAAACTTTGGGAAACTCAGGAATGTGGAAAGGCGAACAGCCACCACCCAGTGTTTTCCTTGTGTCTGCTTCCTTTTTAAAGGAAGGTACTTTGCTGAAATTGGGTATTTACAATTTCACAACTGCTGGTGATGGGAGTCCTCTGGTCAGGGCTGTGAGGCGCCCTTTTTTATGTTAATGTCTGTTTAAATGAGTAGGTTAGGACCGCTCTGCCCCACTAAGCTGGGAGTTCACCTCTGCCACCACCCTGAGGCTTCCAACCAGAGGGAGGCCCCGGGCTGGCGGAGGCCCCATAGGCAGCTCCTGGCTCTGCTTTCTGTGATTCCCCCTTATCAGGAAGGAACCTCTCCACCCGTCCTCGTCCTCGGCAGGCGGCACCAGATAAGGCTAGTGGTAACCAAATGCAAAATGTGATTGCTAGTTTTTCCTGAATTGTTTTCAGAGTGGGAAAGCTTAGAAGAGGTCCCAGTGCGCCAGGTTACGGACCTCTCACGGGAGAGCCGTGTTTGGGGGGTGAGCGAGGGACTGTGCCCTCCGCCGTAAATGCCGGCTGGGTCACCTTTGGCCCAGGGGCAGGGTTGGTGCTTTCTTCGCCTACCTGGGCAGCTCCCTCTCCGGAGTCTACAGAGACATGCCACTTTTCTTTAGCACTTTTAATTTGCAGGGTCCTCAAATAAGTTTATTGAAAGTGAACAAATAACGCAACGGTTCATGAAAAACTCTTCCCCAGAAATAACTCAGCTACTTTACACCCTGAATGAACTCCAGTGTGCTTTCTTTGTAAAAATGCGGACGAGAACCCCAGAGTCTCCTGCCTTTGCCCCGTAAGGGACTAGATTCTGTGGCAGGCCCGGCGGCTGGCAGGGAGGGAGAGATGCTTTTCCCTTCTCCCCATTTCCCGTGATGCCCCGAGTGCCTATTTGCGTATCAAGCACGCAGACACGTTGGAGGCAGGTGCCACACAGATGCGAAAGGAAAGAAAAGAGCCTGGGAATGTAGGCTTCAGGGGCCGGGGAAAGAGGGTCTGCTCAGTTTTTATTTCAGAGAAAACCCGTGCTGATGAATAGGCCATCAGGGATCCATGGATGTGGCTGAGCGTGCAATTTACATAACAATTAAACTAGTTCAGTAGACCCGCTGCCTCTGAAACCAGGCCTCTCCCTGCGCCAGTCTTCGGCGGTATTAATCTGCTTTATGACCCACTTTCCCCAGATGGATCATTTCTTCTCCGCAGCACTAAATACGCTTGGAGACCTGGGGTCTGCGCTGGCGGGCGGGCGGGCGGCTTTAGAGCGCCTGCGGCGTGTTTTCTGCTCCCTTCCTGTGCCTGTCTGGGCAGGGCTGGCCAGTCACTCTGTCTTTCCCGTCCGTACGTCCCCGAGCGCCACACGGTCTTGCCTGACTTCCGTGTGTGAATGTGTATTTCGCCATCCATCCTCAGATTTTCACACGTTCTCCCAATTTTGAGTAAACACGGGGGAGGAGACTGTCCAGGACAGGCCCTGGGTCGGATGAGTTTGGAAGGATGAGGTGTTTCCTCTCCGGGGCCAGGTGCGGGGCCAGGTGCAGTGTTGGGCCAGCAGGAACTAGTTCTCTGAAGGGCCTGCGTCTTGAGCCAAATAAAGGCCTTTTCACATTCTGCGTGGTGCTGATTCTACTCTGCTGTGTTTTGTTCTGGGCTGTATCCAGGATGGCAGAGAGGTCTCTCAGACGAAGTCGTGTTGCTTTGTAAACATCATCTGGCTGCCAGCGATTATCCCAGCCTCCCCGAGGAAAACCGGATGTGCTTCCTGACTCTTTGATCCAGCTTCTGTGTTATCAGTGGCTGCCAATGGCTGCTAATTTGGGGGAGATTAGCCCCGGGGTAAATCGGAGTGGATCTTGGAAAAAGACTGCTCCCTTAGGAAAGGTGGGATCGGTTAAAAGCTAACTTGACCTTAAACTATCTAAAGTAAGTTTCTCAGTTTAGTATGGAATTTTATGTGGCAGAATAAGGACAAAGGTGTCTAGAGTCTAATAAACTGGTGTCATAAAAATGTAGCAATTTGCCCCTGGTGGTGTAAGCTTCAACTTCTTTTGTGTGACCTGGGAAAGAGCTTTCTCTGAATGTTCCTGTAGTGAAGCCACAGCAGCCTGGGTCTGCGGGCTGTGGGGTGCGGGCCGTGGGGGGTGCGGGCCGTGGGGGGTGTGGGCCGTGGGGGGTGCGGGCCGAGGGGGGTGGGGGGGGGGGGGGGGGCGGGGGGGGGGGGGCGTGTGGGGTGTGCAGACTGTGGGGTCTGCGGGCCGTGGGGTGTGGGCCGTGGGGTCTGCGGACCGTGGGGTGTGCGGTCCGTGGGGTGCGGGCCGTGGGGTGCGTGGGCCGTGGGGTCTGCGGGCCATGGGGTCTGCGGGCCGTGGGATGTGTGGGCCATGGGGTGCGGGCCGTGGGGTCTGCGGACTGGGGTGCGGGCCGGGGGGTGCGGGCAGTGGGGGGTGTGGGCCGTGGGGTGTGCGGGCCGTGGGGTGTGCGGGCCATGGGGTGCGGGCCGTGGGGTGTGCGGGCCGTGGGGTCTGCGGGCCGTGGGGTGTGGGCCGTGGGCCGTGGACGGTGGGCTGAGGGTTTAAGTGCTGGCCACGCAGGAGTGGCTCCAGCTCCTCCTGGCTCCTCCCTCTTGCAGAGTTCGGCAGGTACTGGTGGCTGTAATACCTCGAGCCCGATCCCCGCGTCCCCGGTGCCGTCTCCCTGCTGTTCACGGCCTCCAGTGCCATTTCCAGTCCTTGTCTCCGGCCGCTCGCACCTCTCCGCCCCGGTCTTGTTTACCAGGCTGGGCCGAGGCCCTTCCCTGTGGCCGCTCGCCCTCCTGGTCGCTAATGCAGCGTCTCTCAGGTGGCTGTGTTTCTTTGCTCCCTGACCAGGTCATGGGCCCTGTCTTCCAGGACAAACTATCATTTATTTTTCTTCTCAGGGCCTGTGAGGAGCGGGTGCTTAACAAGCACCTAATAACTGTTGGTGGTTGAGTCACAGGCGAGGGGTGCACAGTGGCCTGGACCATCTCTGGGCGTGCCAGCTGGCGACCTGGTGAGCGCAGCCCTCTCTGCCACCACGGGCTTCACCCCCACACTTGGACCCCGCCCGCCAGCGCAGACCTCACCCCAGAACTCAGGCTGTCCCCTGTGCACACGGATGGGTCTTCCCAGCACGTGGGCCCGGTAGTTAGTTCTGTGGCAGGCACGTGTGGTCGGCTGGCACCAAAAGGTGAATTGAACTTTGGTAAAGTTTGGACTGATTTTGCCACGTGAAGTTGCAATCACACGATGATAAATTGAGATTGTGCTGTTGGTCTGGACCTCTGGGCAGGGCAGCTCCACACGTGCTCAAGGCTCAGTTGCCGGCTGCGGCCAGGGCCTCTGTCCCCGCTTGGCAGCGGGACAGGCTGGCATGGCTCCCACCAGCAAGCGCACAAGCCCGTGCCTGGCGCCGTGGGTATGATGCTGACGCTCCCAGAGAGAACACCAGGCAGGAGGAAGTGGTCCTGTAAGATTAGATTGTCTGCTGCGAAGCTGACTCATCAGCAGCTCTGATGGTTTTCACTGTTGAAATTGTTCACAAAATTCGGTTTCTTCGCTTTTGCACCTGAGGAGGTAAAAGGTCAGGGCTTACACAGGGGCTGTCATTGACTGTTTGGATAACTTGATGGCCTGGGACAAGAGACTCATCCCCCCCAAGCCTCGGTGTCCTCATCTGTAAAGCGGTGCAGACCCAGCTTCCTTTCTGGGCTGACGGAAACCTCGCAAAGTGCCGGGTAAGAGTGTCCGGCCTTGGGACCTGCACGTGCCTGACCCACACACCTGGGCTCCAGAAGCAGTGGCCTCAGTCCTTGTTTTAATTGACAGTTGAATTAGGGACGAGGACTGGGGGTTTATGTAGAGAACTGTTTTATACTTTAAAAAGCAGGTGGACGCCGGGTCTGCAGCCCCCTCTGAGCAGGACGTCTCTCACTCGCTCCAGAGAGAGGCCTGGCCACCCGGCAGCGTCACACAGGCCTGTCCCCGCAGCGTGTGCAGGTCGAGACTGCTTTCAGCAGGAAATGAGCTCAGGTGGAGCCACTGGCCTCTGCCGCATAGAGTTAGTGCAGCTCCGTGTCCTGGTCAGCTCCCGTTTCGTGGTCTTCGTGGTGGTGGTGTTGGTTCTCGTCACTGTGCTGTCATCCTGGTGTCTTTCCTGCTCTGTTCTTCCTCTGTGCAGAGGTGTGTGTCCATCGGCGTAAGCCCTGGAGCATCTGTTAGGTCCCGTCCTAGCCGACGGGTGCTCGGGACACTGGGCTGCGGGCCGCAGACTTGAGGCAGACTCTGAGCCGCCGAGGGCTCTTGAGAACATCGAGAGCTGAGGGCACCGAGAACCTGATGGGTGGCAAAGCTGGGACTGGATCCCTCCTCTCTGACCCTTGGTCAGCATTGCTTTTGCTACGAAAACAGGTGTTTCTGCAGGGCGCCGTGCCTGAGACAGAGTTGACTGTGGCTCAGTGAGTGGCGGCGTGCTGGTGTCTGTCCGGCAGGCGCCTCCTGCAGTGGGAGGCTTTGCCGTGGGCAGCCTCCGTGACGCAGGCACAAAGGCCAGGGGCTCATGTGCGACACCGTGCCGTGCGTCTGTCAGAGGCGAGGCTGGGACAGAAGAAAGCAGTAGGCGGCCCCTGCGGGAGGGGAGGGGCCGCCGCAGGGAGCAGGCATCCCTGTCTTCAGGGTGCTGGCCCAGGAATGGCTGACACCCCCCACTCACGTTCCCTCGGAGAGAGCTGGCCTGGGGGGCGCCCACAAGCACACAGGCCGCTGCGAAGGGCTGTTGAGCCGTGGCCCTCGCTGAAGAGATGGTTTTGGCAAAAGCGGCAGGCACTCCAGCGAGAGAGCCGGCCTGGAGGCTGAGGAAGAGGGACCCGGGGTAAAGGAAGACCTGGTGCTCTTAGTGGACCTCAGACGTGTTGGCCAGTGGAGAGGGTGGAAAGGGTTGCTGAATTCTGTGGCCGTGGCGAACCGTTGGTGTTCAGAGGGGGCACGTGGTGCGGTTAGCAGCGCCATGAGGAGCACCAGTCGGCAGCAGCCCGCGGGGGCTTGGAGTGAGGTGGCCACGAGCCTGGAGGACAGCAGTGATGATGATGGTAGTAACTGCACTTACTCCTGGGCCCATGGCGTGTGCACTGGCCGGAGCGCGTCACCCAGGCTGACCGACCGCTCTCCCCACAATCCCGTTTGGCAGCCGAGGTGCCACCATGCTTCACAAAGGAGGGACCTGGTTTAGAGACACGGAGTCCCTCCCTGGGGGCACACAGCAGCCAGGCCGGGCCCCGGGAAGTGAACGTTCAGACATGCTGTCGACGAGGGAGCACTGTAACCTCGGGGAGAAGCAGGCGGGCTGGAGCCGCGAGCTGGCCTTGAGTGCAGCCGGGCTGGGCGTGAGATGAACTGAGCCTCAGAGTGGGGCAGGGCCTGTGGGTGGCAGGAGATGTGCATTTGGAGGGAGGCAGGCAGGAGGGCGAGGCTGGAGCTGGGCCGTGCGCGGAGGATGGCAGGCGATTGGGGCGCCTCGGGAGCCCTTTCCTCCGAGGACATCCAAAACTAGGCATTCGCGTGCTTGATATGTAAGGGCGCGCCTGCCGGCTCTGCTGCGCTCGCTGGAGACCCTCTCCTCTGCTGCCCGTCCCTTGATGTGCGCGCTCCAGCTGGAAGCGTGGTGAGCGCCGTGACCCAGTGTCCACTCTGCGCGTGGTACTGAGTGATCCCGGCTGAGGGCGGCCCGCTCCTCTGAAGACTCGAGCGTACTCCGTCCGAGGCTTTCCCGGCACCTTCCACCTTCCAGGACGGTCTCTGCAGACAGTGGAGGCACTGTGCTCACTCCTGTTTGTCCATCCAGCAGGGAGGAGGGGCGCTCCCAACAGGTGGGCGAGCCCCCTTGTTGTGCCTCCCATGCTTCCTCGGGAAGGGGCGCTAAGGGTTGACAAAATCAAACCACTGCCCTCTGTGAAGTCCAGATTTATTCTCTCACCTTGGAAGTGGTCACGTCTGTCTTCAGTTTCAGCGTCCCAGCTCTCTGGCTTCTCGCTTCACATCTCGGGCTTTCTCTCCTCTTCCTTGCTGATCTGTTCCTCGGGTAGGTGACATTTAGCGCTGTTTGTATTTCGGAGTGCATTCACATCCATTTGTGGTTAGACGCTGCTCAAGCAGCCAGCGCGAGATTTATTGACACAAAGCAGGGTTGATGTGGACGGAGTGCTTGGGAGGGGGAAGGAGGAGTCATGTCTCTCGGTTCTTTTCTGTTTCCAGTTGACAAGACATGACATTTATTTTTAAATTGTGCTCAGAGCTCTGTGACTTCTGCAGAACTCCAAGCAAGATTTCATTTTTGAATTATGGTAAGGACGGGGATAATGGTCAGTACTTCTGAGGGCCACTCTAGTCCCTGTCAGTCGATGAACTTCACATCTAGATTCATAATCAGATACCTTGGTTCGGGTAATTTATCCAAGTGGATTTGTGACTTAAAAAGAAAAATTCTCTTCCTGGCCTATTAATTTGATAGTTATTTATGTTTCTAAGTAGTCAGCAAAGTTATTAACTGTTCTTTAGCCGATTGTATAAGCTTAAAGTAGTGAAAAGGGGTTCTTTCGTGTAATTATTTCGGGATGGTTCTGTGCCGGTCCCTGAGCTAGGCCCCAGGCTTAGAGGAGGTCGGGGCTCCTGCCTTCACCAAGCTCGGTGTATCGGAAAAGTAATGTGGGCGAGAACCAGGAGACTGTGCAGCCCACGCAGTCGTCCGCTCCAGGAGAGCCCGTGGGGGGTCAGCTGCCAAACAGAAGATTCTGACAGCCACCGTCCATTTGCTTTCTCGCTCATCTTTGAGATGCTTCTAAAGTCACCCCGTTCTGACCACGGAGAAGCACTTGATTTGCGGCTCACGGGTCTTGTCACTTCCACAGAGTCGGGACAAGGACCGAGGTGAGACCCTCTCCTCATGTTAACCTCGTGGAGTTTGAGGGGAAAACCTCCCTTTACCTTCGCTGTCTGCTAGACATGGCCCAGGTTCAAGATAAGATCCAGATCTTACATTTGTGTCTAAAAATAGGGCACTTTTTTGCTTGTTTCACTTTTACAAGCACATTTTACAAATTTTGATTTTCATGTTTTCTGAAGAGGAGGTGTATTCCCACAGTACAGAACTCAAAGGGTATGCAATCCTCAGTCTTTTCTCTTTCTTCCCGGCTTCCCTCCCTGCTAATCTGTTTCTGGTCTCTCGTACAGGAAGGTACAAAGTAAGATCAAGTGTCCTTTCCACTCTGACTTCCATTTCTCCAGAGAGAGCCGTGCTTGGCGTCATGTTTTCATGCACACTTTCAGAAAGCTTGTGTGCACGCAGAGGTGTGCATAGAGCATCAGGCTGCCCTGCGTCTTCGCTCCCTGGCTGCAGACCCAAACCCACACAACAAAATCACGCTTTATGTGGGGGTAAAAAGGTAGCTTTTCTGGGCAGCTGAGTTTCTTGACTGTGTCTAATACAGAAAATAATCCAAAGGATTACAGATGGAATTGTGCTGTAGCGTGTGGGTGTCTCATTTCAAGTAGCGAGCGTAAATAACGGCTTCCATTTGCTGGCAAAGCGTGTCTCTGAGCGACGCTGTTAGCGTCGGGCTGAAGCTTGACGTGGGCCAGGCCCAGGCGAGATGGTCTGTGCACCGCACTCTGCGGACTGGCTGGGACCCGGGCGTTCTGGCTGGTGGCAGAGCTGGGGATGCCTAACCTGTGAGCAGCTTTCTGTTTATCAACACTCAGCTTTTGACTTGAGCAGAGCCAAGTTAGAAATGAATGGATAGGATATTTTGAAATACTCTGGTGTTGCGAAATATGAAACTTTGCAAGTTCTTTGTTTCTGTCTGTAACTGACTGGTAGGAGCTGGGTCTGGCCGAGCAGCTTCGCGGGGCATACATACTGGTAAGTCGTGCGTCCTTGGACCGCTCACAGCCAGGCGCTCCACCAAAAAGAGTGCTCCTGCCCACAGCCAGTTCTTTGAAGATAAAGAAATGGAAGCAAGGGGCGCCTGGGTGGCTCAGTCGTTAAGCGTCTGCCTTCGGCTCAGGTCATGATCCCAGGGTCCTGGGATCGAGCCCCACATCGGGCTCCCTGCTCAGCGGAGAGCCTGCTTCTCCCTCTCCCTCTGCAAAAACAAGCCTGTTCACAGGCTAGGAGTTGCCAGACTTCAGCCTAGACCCCGCCACCTGGAATCTGTCATTAAAGGACGGGCAAGATAGGATGCCTCTCTTGAGGTGTGCGGGAAGCCGTGTTCGTGTCTGAGTGGTGTTCTGACATTCCCCAGTGGAACCCGCGGCCGTGGCTGTCCACGTTGTAAGAATGCACAGACACATGCCAGTCTGCCTCCCCAAGAGCGCCCACGCGTCCCCGCGGCAGGGGTGCCCGTCGGGCGGGCTCAGGCCAGGCACACGTGTGGGGAAGGCATACGGTGCAGATGGAGCCAGGCCTCCAGCAGCCCGTGAGCAGAGCGCCAGACCCCACTCTACAGACTCAGAGCTGGCTTACGGAGGTGAGGCATGACAGCGTTGGCGCGTTTTGATTTTTTTTTTTGATTAATGAAAGTTACAACTGGTTGTCGGTTTGTGTCTGGTTTTTGAGATGACGCAGCTCCCTGGGTGAGAGGGAGGTGTGTGCTCTGTGGGGCACACGTGCTGGGACCGGGCCCCGCGGCACCCCCACCCGACTCCCCCCACCCGCCGGCGCCCCGCAGTGTCGCTCTGGGCGCCTGTCTCTTCATCTGTAACAAGGAGAGTGTGAGCCGGACTCTAAGTCCTGTTAATTCTGGAATGTTGATATGTCACTCCGGCCTTAGCTTTAGCATGCTAGCCCACGTTCCCTTTTGGAGTCACTGGTATTTTCCCAGAGCGTGAAGAGCCCAGCCCTTGAGTTGGTAACGTGTTTGAGTTCTGCTCTCGGCGGTGCTGAGGGCTGTCAGATTATTTTTTCGGTTGTAAAAGCAGTAGAACATTAAGCATTCTCACCTTCTCACCTCCTCTTCCTGATAAATGTGTACAGACACTGTTTGGTGTGGATGAACTGGCCATAGTTTTTTTATCTCCCTACGCGGTACTTCGTTTTGAAATAAAGGAGTGTGGATGCTCCTGCGTGCATCACAGTCCAGAGCAGGGTGTGGGTTGCTGCCCAGGGGGACCCTGTCATCAGTGTGACTTTCCCCAGGGGTTCCCAGCTCCCCCAGCACATTTTTTATCTTGAAATAGTTCACAGGAAGCCGTGACTCCGTTCGGAGAGGTCTCCTGTGTGCATCACCCAGTTGCCGCTCCCCGTTAGACCTTCTGCAGCCGCAGGACGGCGTCAGAGCCGGGAAGCTGACACACTGTGGGCGTGCTTCTGTCATGTGCCTGCCGCCTCCACCGAAACACACGACCGTCCAGCCCCTGCACAGTCCTCCCCGGTGCTGCGCCTGGAGCCACACCCAGCTCACGCCCGGCCCCTGCAGCCACGCGTCTGCTCTCCTGCTCTGTAGTTTGGGATTTGGGGTTTGCTGTTCATCAGCACCGCATCGCACCTTCCGTGCAGGTGTCTCCTGCCCCAGCAGCCCGTGGCCTCTGTGGCCGAGGTGACCGGGCCCTGCCAAGCGGCCTCCTCCCTCTGTTTAACCCTCGCCCACGGAGGGACATCTGCCTGGCCCAGTTTGGGGGCTGTTACCCATAAAGCTGCTGTGAACAGTGATGTTCAGGTTTCGAGGGGACGGGAGCTTCATTCCTCAGTGAAAATGCCCAGGAGAGTAATTGCAAAGTTGTACCATCGGCACATGTTTGGGTGAAGACACTGCCAACTTACGATCCACGGCACTGCGCCCCCATCCGTTCGCACCTCCGCTGCGGGAGACTCCATTTCTCCCTGTCCTGCCAGCATCTGGGGGGCCCTGGTTCTGACCGTAGCCTTTTGGCCAGGGGCACGGCAACGGCTTGGCAGGGTCTTCACTTGGCGTTCCCTGCCAGCCAGGGGCGGTGTTGTGTTCATCTCCTGCGGCTCATCCACCGTCTGTGGAACCCCCTCACCGACGTGTCTCCTCGTGCTTCCTGTCTGCATTCTCACCCAGTGGTTTGGTTTCTGCTGTTGAGTTTTGAGTGGTGTTGACGCCGTCTAGGTGTGAGCCTCTGCCCGGCGTGTGGTGGCGGGCCCACGGGCCAGCCTGCAAGCCTCTCGTCCCCTGACTGGCACACACGGAGGGTTTTACTGTTGGTGAAGTCCAGTTTGTTGATATTTTTTCTCTTTTATGGACCATGCTTTTGGTGTTGTGTCTAGGAACTCTGAACCATTAACTAAAATAAATAAATAAAATTAAAAATTAAAAAAAGAACTCTGCACCAAGCTCTAGCTCCCAAAGTCTTTTTGAAATTTGAATTTTTCCCCCGTAGAGAATGCATCATTCCTGCTGACTGCTTTCAAGACATAACGAAAAGGTCTTCAGTGTTCAGAAGGTGGGCATGGGTTTCTTTGCATTTACCAGCTTAGGATTCATTCACGTTCTTGAATCTGTAGGTTTACCTCTTCTGCCAGATTTGGGGAACTTTTTAGCCATTCTTTGTTCCCCATCCTCCCACGTGCTGGTCTCCTTCTGGAGCTTGGATGACGTGGATGTTCGATCTTTTGTCGAAAGTCCCATGCGTCCTGAGCGTTTCTGTCCATCCTCTGCTTCCACGTGTCTGTAATTGCTTGTTGGAGTGTCCATGGTGGGCACTCTACAACCCCTGTGGCATGATCCTGACGTCACCGTCGTCCTGTTGGCAGCTGTTCTCATTTCGTTTGAGATCTTCTGGTAGGACAAGTCGTTTTTTAATTGAAACCTGGACATTTGGAGTATAATGTTTGAAGACGTTGGATCTTATTTAAATCCTGTGTTTCATCAGTTCTCCTCTGATACCACTCTGGTGGGCGAAGTGGACACACCCCTCGTTCCTTTCTTCCCACGTGGCCTCCATGGGCCCTGAGGGTGTGCCCAGTGCACACGCGTCGTTCCCACCCCGGGTCAGCCTGCCTCTCGCTCTCTGCATGGCCCATTGTCCCCGAGTCCTCAGGGGGAATGACCTGTTCCCTAGACTCTCCCTCAGTGGGAACGGTGTGAATCCCCATCCGCAGTGGGGACGGCCTGGGTCCCTGGCCCTCAGTGCACGTGGCGTGTTTTGCAGGGACTTGTTTCCACCGTGGGTCTGTGGCTGCCTCTCGGGCCTCAGCAGCACAGGGCCCGTGTGTCTCCAGCCTCCCTCTCTGTGTGCAGTGCCCTGTCTTCCTTGTCACCTGGCTCAGTGTCCCTCCTCCCTTGATAGCCACGTGCTTCCTTCGAATCAGACAGATGCCATGCAGACTTGTATAAACTATATGGTGCATCTTCATGTTCAGGTGGGTCTTACGTTTCTCCGTGGTGTATCTCTGTGAGTCATCATTCGTATGTGAGATTGTACGTAACTGTCTGCCGGGAGCACGCTCCTGCCCAGATCTAGCTGTGGTTGATCATGAAGCAGCGAAGACTCACGCGGGGTCCTGGGCCTTGTGGGGCCTTGCACCATGTGGCCTTGTGGCCTGTGGTGGTGATGTGACGCCCTCCCTCCCCCATGGCATTCCCTGTGACAACCAGACCTATCTCCTCTAGGGAGGCGGTGTTCTAGAAAACGGCCTGAATCCTAATCTTGAGATGATGCAGTCATTAAGAATTTTCAGCTTTGAGAGTGAGAGTCATTCCAGCCCTCCAGCCATGAGAATCCTGGGCTGACAGCTCAGAAGCAGCTTCCTTCTGTTCCATTTCGGCGAGCGTTGCCGTTCCTCCTGCATGTCAGGCCCCGGGATACCATAGTGAGCAGGAAAGGCCTGGCCCCGGGCCCCCACCCCTGTGGTCACAGAGCGCAGCACGCCCCGTGAGGACAAGATTGAAGGGCAGCAGAGGGAGGGTGTGGGGCCACTGTGCACTGGGACAGAGGTGTCCTTGCTGAGCATGGCCACCATGCCGAGGGCCTGCGTCAGGCAGAGGTGGGTGCGGGCATTCCCGGCAGGGCGGCTGACGGACAGAGGGCGCATCGGGGAGGCCGGTGGGGCCAGTCCTGTGGGGCTCCCAGTTTGCGTTTTCTTCCAAGAGCTGTGGATGGTTTCTGAGGAAGGACCTGATTCGATGTGAGGCTTCATGAAGTGCATCCTGCTGGCATGCAGAGAGCAGAGGACAGGATGGAGTGGGCACGGGAGCCCTGGAGGCTGTCCAGCCGCCCACGGAGCTGGGTCAGCGGGGTGCAGGAGGAGCCGAGTTTAGTGATGAGAGATGTTAACCCCGGCCAGGCTTGCACGCTCCAGCCCGGCAGCTGACGAATGTATGAGTTTTGGTGGAACTTAATACTATTTTAATTGTTAACTGAAAAATAGCCCGGAAATACTTAAACTTGCCCTAAATTAAGCCTGAAGAAAAGAAAGCTTGCTCACTGCCAACTTAGAACTGTTGTGAGCTGTCGCAGGATGGCTTTCTTCCTCGAGTGGCATGTTGCCGGCAAACCTAGAAACATCGGTGTTTCCTCTTGCTTTGATTGGTGATCCCCGCTCAAGATAATAAACGTGACTGCGTTTAGGAGGCACGACAATAGTAGCTCACCTTGGACAGCGTGGAAGACATCAGTTAGGTGATCCCCTAGGTTTTCAGCAAAGGAGCACAGGAAGATTGTGGGACAAATAAAACCGGGAAAACGAGAGACGTCCATACTGTTTTCATTTCAGAATTGGACTTGAATTTCAGTGCAGCCCGTGTCCTGCAAGAGCTGGGCGCAGGCCCCCCTCTCCCAGGGGAGGTGAGCGAGCTGTGAGCAGAGCAGCTGCCCTGCGTCCCCGGGGGAGGCCCCACCTCGCCCACGGAGACCTTGCTGAAGAGGCCTGCGGTGAGGTGGGGGTCGAGTCCTGCTCCGACCGACTAGTCGAGGGAGTCGGGGTGTGTGCCCTTCCCCTGCTGCCTTCCCGAGTGTCCCCGCTCCGGTGACCGTTCATGCTCTCCTGTTCCAGTAACTCTCCAGGGTGGTGCCTGATTCTCATTTTAGCCTCTTATGTGTGTTGGCAGTAGTTCCTTAGCTGAAGGAGTGTTCTGTGGGTAGGTTTTCCGTGACATCTTGGCCAGAGGATGTCTGGAGCCCCCGTTGGTGACAGTGCTGGCCGCGTGGGGTGCTGCTATGATCTGGGCGCAGCAGACATGTTGTCCTGAGGGGCTGCAGAGACGGCCTAGGGCTCGCTTGTTACACGGCAGTACTCTCTTGTGCATGTTGTGGGAGGTTTTCAGTGGCCTTTCTCTCAGAAATGTGATCTGCAAGAATGTTATGGAAACACGATGGGCAGGCAGTGAAGCCGAGAGGGCAAGACCGTGTCCCAGCCCTCCGCTCTGTCCCCGCTCCTTCCCCTTTCTCCTTTGGTTTGGGTCCAGCTCCCAAAGAGCCGGGTCTTGCCCACGAGCCTCGTATGTAGAGCTGTCTGCTGAAGGTGTGTGGCCAAAAGTACACAGTCCCCCATGAAGAGCCCCCAGAAGAGGTGGCAGGCGCAGGCGTCCTTGGTCGCTGCCATCCCAACAAGAGCCTTTTTCAGCCTCGTGGTCCTAACTAACACGTGCTCTCTCCGAGCCTGGATCCTTCATCTGTCAAAGTGAGGAGCACAGCGGATCCGTCTTAGACGATGCTGTGGAGGTCAGCGATCCGGTGCTCAGAAGTGCACCCCATTCCCACAGGACATCGGTGCTGCTCCCCCAAAGTCACAGAGGCAGTAAATGTAGCCCAAGATGGTCAACATCGCCTGAAAACATGGGCTTAACTTGTCTTCTCGAAGCTGTTTTGCTTTGTTTTGAATGTGCTAAGCTGACTTCTTTCGAGGAACGTCTTTGGATGACGTTGCTGGTGAGAAGCATACTGAACACGCAGATAGAGCCCATGCCGCTCCGTGCCTGGCAGGCCTGCCCCTCCCCAGCTGATGTGCATGGTGCCCTGTTGCTATGGTGGCATCACCCTGGCTACAGCGTGAAGAGGGGGTTCTTACAGGAACCGGGAAGCATTTTCTTCCTCTTGTCCTCTCTTTCAGGCACATACTGTTCAAAATAATCACCATTAACTTTTAAGAAACATAAGTGACCTGGCGTTTCCTGCTTCTTAGGTTTTCTGGGGCCATTGGCATTTTGGGTCCTTGATTGGTGTGTGTTAAAGTCCTACTGCGTATTGCCAGACGAGCTCCCTGCTGTGCACTGGACTGTTTTTGAAACTCGGCCCGCCCTTCTGGGATCCACCATACAGACGGTAGTTCAGCTTTTTCTTCAGTAGGGAGCCCTGGCTTATTTTCCTTTCTAAAACCAAGCAGTTTTGTTTAATCCAAGATGTGTAAAGGATAAGAGGTTTGCACCTTGCTGTGTGTGTGTGTGTGTGTGTTCGGGGTAGTTCTCCTGCCTCTATCACAGACTGCAGTTGAGGCCCAGCTTGGCTCAGCAAATATCAAGCCTGCTTCTGTTTTTCTGTCCCACCATTCTTACCAAGAGGCTTTTATTTTCAAGGTAACCTCCCTGTCCAGGATGGTTGCTGGTGCACCGGCCATCACTGTTTCATCCTAGGCAAGAAGTGGTGGAAGAGATGGGCAGTTCACGCTCACTTGGTAGCTCTCTATACGCTTCTTCGGGGACTTTCTGCATGGGCTGCCCATGAGGTTCCATTTGCTTTTCATTGGTCAGCTCCCAGTGCAGAGACAGCTGGGAAATAGTCTTTTAGCTGGGGCATGGGCACGGAGGAAAAAGTGGGGGGAGGAAGAAAGGAAGTGGGTTCAGGTGGGCGCCCCACCTTGTGCACTTGCTTCAGCAGGAGCTTGCCCGGGCCCACCATCCTATGCACCCCTGCCACCCAGCGCACCCCTTCACCTCGCAGCCCCCACGGAACCCCCTTCACCAGCCTTGCCTGTGTGGGCTCCTTCTGTGACTCGGCTCTGTGCCGTTTAAGGCTGCTGGGAGGTGGGGGCTGCTGATTGTGGGTAACAGTCATGAGCTTCTCCTCTCACGAGAACCCCCAGAGGACATCACCCCTGTTTCCCTTTTGCTGCAGCAGAGGATAGAAGAGGGCTTGCGAGAGCTCCATCGATCAACTGGAGGGTGCTGCTCTGTATGGTTTCAGCGTGGTGCCCCTTCCGATCGGTTCCACGGCTGTGCCTGAAGTGAAACCCAGCTTGGGGTAACTTCAGGAGGGCAGGAGAGCGCTTTCCCTTTCGCTCTGGGGCCATGCAGCTGGCGCCTGAGCCTCCCGGCCCGCCTGTCCGCTCGGGGTGTGCAAGTGCGCGGTGCGCCAGGAGTGGGCCTGGACGGGGGTTTTTTGTTTTTTTTTTTTTAAGATTTTATTTATTGGACAGAGAGAGACACAGTGAGAGAGGGAACACGAGCAGGGGGAGTGGGAGAGGGAGAAGCAGGCTTCCCGCTGACCAGGGAGCCTGATGCGGGGCTCGATCCCAGGACGCGGGGCTCGATCCCAGCACCCTGGGATCATGACCTGAGCCGAAGGCAGACGCTTAACAGCTGAGCCACCCAGGCACCCCGGGCCTGGACGTATTGTGCAGAGTTCTCGAGCTGCGTCAACTGTGATAGCTTCCCAGGCCCACCCGCGGGCTTACAGTTCTTCGGGAAAGTGGCTGGACGCCAGCGCGGTTCCCAGAGAGCAGGGGCAGAGCCGCACTCGCCCGCCGGCGGCCCCCCCCCTCCCGTTCAGCAGAGCTGGCTCCCAGCAGGTTTTGCCTTGTGCCTGGTCGCATTTTCCAAATTAGGAAAGTGAGCTGAGCTTGGCCTTGATAAAGCCAGGATGTGATTTCTCAGAGCATTCAGACGCGTCCCTGTTGTGTTTTGACAAATGGAACCTTAAAAAAACACCCCAGCAAGGACGATTTACTCTTTGTGGAGGAGAACTGGAGGTTTCTCTTTGCGGGTTCTCTCTCGAGCTTTGCTGCTGTCTTTGGGTTTATCAAAACGGAAGGTCTTGAAGCCTAACTTGATTTGGGCAGCGATGCAGTGTGGGGTGGGTGGCAGGCGGCCTCGGGGGTTTGCCTGGAACATTGCTGTTCTCGGCAAGCTCACGCTTCCCTGGAGAAGGACACGCCTTGCCGCAGACCTTCTTCCGTTGGGCGCTGTGGCGGGGACGCCGTCTGGCAGGCCCCCCTCCCAGGCTCTGCCTTCAGCTTCTGAAAGCATGTCCTCTGCCAAGTTGAACAAAATTGAACTTGGGCCTCTTTGACAGAAGTTTCCAGAATCCAGAAGATAAACAGGCAGAGCTGATTTCTGTTTTGTTTTCTGTTTCTCTGCCCCTTCTACAGTTCAACAGCTGCTTTGTCCCCAAGTCTTTCCTTTCCGCCCCCATTTTATCAGGGTGGTAACATAGCAGCCTTCTCAGAGCTATCCTCAGAGTACACGTATTTAAATAAAACTAGTGTTCAGAAAAGTGGGGTGTTGTGGTTAGTGTATCTAGAGCCTTCGGGGTGTGGTTCCCTGGCACACTCACTCACAGCAGATACTAGGGGTTTTTTTTTTTAAAGATTTTACTTATTTATTTGACAGAGAGAGAGATCACAAGCAGGCAAACAGGCAGGCAGAGGGAGAGGGAGAAGCAGACTCCCCGCGGAGCAGGGAGCCCGATGTGGGGCTCAATCCCAGGACCCCAAGATCATGACCTGAGCCGAAATCAAGAGTCAGGTGCTTAACTGACTGAGCCACCCAGGTGCCTCTTAGTTTTTAACTATTAGTGCATTATTATTGAATTTTGTGTTAAGGTTTAGGCAAAAGATCTTTGATATTTGCAAATTATTCTTACATGGAACGTCTCTCCTTCAGTGCCACGTCCCGGTGGCTGGCAGAGTCCTACCTGACCCGTCCTAATGTCACCTGGATGTCGTCCCCCGTGGGGTGGGGGCCCGTGATCTGAGGAAGGGCAAAGAATTTTGAAGGGTAAACGTGACCATTACTTACTGGGTGGTCACTTCTCTTTCTGTCGCACCGGACTCTTTCCTGGGGCTCCCGGTGGCTTGCTCCCTTGCCCGAGTGCCCAGTGCTTCAGGAGAGGAGGGGACGTTCAGATGGGGCCATCCGGGCCCCCGTCCCTCGATCAGGTGGCTGTTACAACAGGCAGGTACCAGTCGCTGCACAGACCACTCCCCCCCATTTCAGTGACACCCTGCCCCTGGCAGCCTGACCCGAGGACCGCCGGGCTCTGCGGGTGGAATGTCTCCAGCCTGCCAGGCGGTGCTCTGGGCCACCACCAACGCTGCCATCCCCACCTGAGCCTCTTTAAAAAGCGTGGACGTGGATGGCAGCGGCCGAGTCCGCGGCTCCCGGGCCTCCACAAGCGATGGAGCGATGGCCCTCCCTCGCCCGCCGAATGTTCTCGGATTCTTTAGCCGATTGACTGTACTAAACACAGTGAAGGTGTACGCGAGGTGAACCTCTAGTCCTTTCTCTCTGGCGACTGCGCGGCACTCCTCTTAGAACGTACCTCCTCCTGCCTCCTACCCATACGCTGGTTTCTACACCCTCACCTCTTGATAGACTTTCAGTTCCAGAATAGGTCGTGGTGACCTTGTCGTGGGCTCCGACACACACACGCTCCGTGTGCCAGGAGGGCAGAGCGGCCGCGATGGGGAACCTACACCCTCAGGAGCTGGCAGGGTGGTAAGCAACCCTGAGCCGGGCCCTTTCCTCGTTAGTTTCCCAAACGTGCCCAAGAACGAGGCTTTTGGGGGGGGAAGAGTCTCCCGCCCACGGAGAGCACAGATTCTGGGGCTCTCCCCCACGCAGATGACACAGTCACACTGTAGAAGTCACCACGGATCCTGCAAGTGATACTGTCGAAACGACCACATACTCTTGAGTAACGCCGTAGATGTGAGTAGGAGTCCTGTGAGTGAAACTATAGAGACGACCTGAATCCCCTGTAGCTGGATTTGGTCGGAATCTCCTAGGGACAGGATGTTGCTCCTGAAAAAGGGGGTGAAATGAAATGGTTCCGAATGGACCAGGAACCCCAGGGCATGCCTCCTCGGCCACCTCCTGCAGAGGGGTGCCCGGGACTGCCGCGAGCCCCAATTCGCAGGCCGTGCGAGGCGAAGGCATGTCATCGTGACTGCACCCAGCTGGTGTGCAGGGGTCTCCCTTGCCGTCTCTACTCGGGGGCTCCTCAGATGGGGGCTGAACTTCCATTTTTACCAAGGAGCCCCGGCTTTGACCAGGCCTTTGGCTGCATTTCTGACAGTGTTTTAGCGTTTGTAGCAGAGGGACTTGAGTATCCTGCAGTCTTTTTTCTTTTTTCCCCCATAAAAGTAGTTTTGGCCTGATTGTAAAAATATTGTTTACTTTTTAAAAAACAGATCATAGGAAAACACATGAAGAAGAAAGCAGGGCGCCTGGGTGGCTCAGTGGTTGGGCGTCTGCCTTCAGCTCAGGTCATGGTCCCAGGGTCCTTGGATCGAGCCCCGCATCAGGCTCCCTGCTCCCCGGGAAGCCTGCTTCTTCCTCTCCCACTCCCCATTGGTGCGCTCTGTCTCTCTTGCTCTCTCTCTCTCTCTCAAATAAATAAAAATCTTTAAAGAAGAAAACAAAGTTAATTTCTAAACAAGAATTATTTAAGTTGCCACCCCCGTGTTGTTGCTGCACTGACCAGAGCTGAGCGTGTGCACAGAGCGTGCTCCCCAGCTGCCATGGCTGGCCAAGGTCACAGCCTTGTGAGTCGGCCAGCCCAGGAAAGCAGGGCTGAGGGGTCGGTTCGAAGGTGGAGTGAGCTGACGAGTGGTCAGGATCACAGCCTCGGTTCGTGGAGGAGGGACGAAGAGCAGGCAGAGAAGGTTGGGTTTTGAGGTTTTGTTGGGGTGTCAGGGACCGACAGAGCCAGAGCCTGGTCAGGGGCAGTGGTCATCCTGCCTTCCCGAAGCCTCGGCCATCTGCTTCCCTTTGCTCTTCCTGGTTCGAGCTTGTATTTTGATTCCTGCCCTATTGGTCTGCCTGTGATTCGCACCCCCTCCACCGATGGCCCCTAGCTTCGCCATGAGGGTGGTCCCCACGGCCTGACGAGCCCCTGTGGCTGCAGCCTCCCTCCTGCAGTTTTGGCTCTTCTAGCAAAATGTATTAAGTTGTTAGTAAAAATAGGTG
This sequence comes from Mirounga leonina, assembly GCF_011800145.1. Lineage (NCBI taxonomy): Eukaryota > Metazoa > Chordata > Mammalia > Carnivora > Phocidae > Mirounga > Mirounga leonina. The sequence continues at coordinate 3,565,012 of NW_023270763.1, forward strand.
CTTTAGGCTAAAAAAAAAGGTGGTCAGAATCCCTTGATTTGGGGATTGTATATGTAAAAGTTTTTCAGAACCTTTTCCTGAACAGTCTTCTTTTTCTCCTGAGTTCTTACGGAAGTCAGAGCTTCTAGCTCCTCTGGCTTTCTAATTGCAGACCTAGGTATGTGGGAACCGCTTGGGCCGGCCGAGGAATGCTGCCTCCTTGCCTCGGCCTGGAACGCGGTGCTGGAGCAGGGCAGGCAGGGAGAGGCCGGGCTGGAGGGGCCCTGCAGGTTGTCTGTGGAGTCGTGTTCCACGGGCCTCCCAGCCTTGCTTCAGAGCTAGAGGCCCGGCCATGTTTCCACCTTTCTCCGCCCAGGTCTGGACCCCAGGGCTCCGTGAGGTTTCCGGAAGACCTGTCGTACCTTGCAAAATTCAAAAGGACTCGTTATCAAGTATTTGCTCCTGCCCCCAATTCTTGAATGTTTTATTTCTTAAAGGACATGGTAACAACGCTGGAAGAATATTTTGATAAAAGAGGGGGATCCTGGAAGGCCACGCCCACCCAAGGCTCTTTCATCCCTCTCTCCCGTCCCCTCTGCTTACGAGAACACCTATGTGCGGTTGGCTGCTCGCTGTGTGCTGGGCCTCACGCTCAGTGTCCTCGCTGCATCTGGGCTCCTGCCGCACAGAGACCTCCCAGGTCCCCCCCACACACACACACACCATCCCCACAGCCCATTCTCAAACCAGGCCTGTCTAGTTTCAGATCCCACACCTTTCGCCATGACTCCAAGCCATTTGGTCTCTGCATTTATCGCCATCACGCTCCTCTGTGGGGCAGCACTTCGTGAGCGTGTGGTATGCCTGGATGCTGTGTGTGCTGTTTAAACTGTTCTGTTTAATACTCCGAAGGACCTTGTGAAGTGTGCTCTGTAGTTACCCAGTGCTCCTTGATGAGGAAAGCAGGCCGGTGCATGAAGAGATTTGCCCAAAGATGCACGGTGATGAGGAGTATCCTTCTAAATGCCGCAGAATGTTCACCCCTGAATACACACCGTAGTTTGTTCAGCGGTTCTTCCCCATAGGGAGCTCTTTAGCTGTTTACAGTTGGGTTAAAGTTTTGGTTTTGGTAACCGAGGTCAAAGTAACAAGGGTGAAGTTGATTTTTTTTTCTGGATGTCATAGTCTTTAACGTAAGCTGATACAGCAGTTCTCAGCTCTTTTCTATTATATCGTTGTGTTACCCAGTGTCCGTTTTATGGCCCACTGTGGCTGCTGCAGCTCCTGCCATCACACCCGCATCCTGGCCATTACGAAGGGGAAGATGTGAAGAAGACGCTCTGTTCCTCCTGAGGGCATGACTGTTTGCATCCCATTGACCAGCACAGCCCCTTGGTGCAGGAGAGGCAGAGAAGCATTGTCTTTAGATGGACAGCTGTGTGTCCAGCTGAAACTAGATCACTGTAGGAGCAAGAGAGGATGTGTATTCAGGGAACTAGCTGTCTGTCACAGTCTGCCTTTTGGCCACCCACATATTTGTGTCCCTTCTTCCAAAATAAAAACACTCCTCCCCATCATCAAAGGAGGCAGTCCAAGTCCCACTCAGTGACTGCGCCCCATAAAATGCAGGATTTCCGGTGACGAGCACGTCCCTCATCAGGGCATTCCAGGTGGTCCCTCTGTGAAATGCTGAGCCAAGTGGAAGGCAGGGGAAGGCGATCCCAACTCTCAGTTGGCAAAGAGAAGAGCAGGAAGGACGCTCACTGGTCCCCACAGGGCCAGTCCCTGTGTGTGCATTCTGGAAGGATCCCTGCCAGCCAGCCTCCCTGGCCTCGTCTGAAGTGGGTCCTAGAGATGATGTGCTTCCTAGCGGCCCATCCCACCTGCTGCAGGAACCATGGCAGGGATCTGTGGCAGTAGGTGTCATTCTTGAAAACTCGTCTTTAATTTCTGTTGCCAGGTGCGGGCCCTCTCTGCCGCTCTCACCTGAGTGGGGGCCTCTTTGAGACCACCCGAAGCCACAGGCTTGCCAGGCTGGTTCCCATCCTCTAGCCAGATGGCAGCCGCTGGAGAAAGACATGGCACCTCCTTCTGCAGCCCGTTGCATCAGGCCACTAAAAGCCACGCAGGTGTCCCCGCACGTCTGGTCCCAGGGGCAGGCTCTGTCCACGCCGGGCCTGCTGTCACATGCCGTGAGGGAGGGTGAATGGATTCCAGCCTATAACGTTCATATCCTCACCTCCTAACCAGTGGAGCAGCGCCTGGGACCACTCCAGCCGACTTGTAGCAAACACTGGGTTCTCTGATGGTCAGAAAGTGGGGTGGCGTTGGTACGAAGGCCACAGGTCTGGTCGTTGGGTCCCGTGCCGCCTTCCCTGTAGCTTCCTGAGAAGGGCTCCTCCATAGAACTCTTGTTCAGATGTGAACCTCTTGGCCGGAGCCCCCAAAGTTTTGTCTTTTCGGGAGACGTTTTCCAGTTTCATCCAGCCTTCCTTCTTGAGTTTTCTTTTCTTTTTTTTTTTTTTAAAGATTTTATTTATTTATTTGACAGAGAGAGACACAGCGAGAGAGGGAACACAAGCAGGGGGAGTGGGAGAGGGAGAAGCAGGCTTCCCGTGGAGCAGGGAGCCCGATGCGGGGCTCGATCCCAGAACCCTGGGATCATGACCTGAGCCGAAGGCAGACGCTTAACGACTGAGCCACCCAGGCGCCCCTCGAGTTTTCTTTTCTTTGTACATCTTATTGTCCAGGTTTCTTGTTTTTCCCTTGAAGTGCCTTTTGGGGCCCTCAGTCCGTAGGCAGCAGATGCCTTACCTTGGGAGACAAGTGGTCTGCCTTCTCTTCTGCTCCGGATCATCTTTCTCTGAGTCCGCCCCCCAAATTGTTTGTTTGGTCCCTGTCTTCCTGTAGGAGATGCTCCCTAAATGTATGTTCTTCCCTGGCTTTCTGTCCACACGTAAGAGCTAGGTGCTCACGCGGACCGCTGTTGTACCTACCAGGATGGTCGGCTGGCTGGTTCCTTGTCCGGTGGGCTTCACCGGGGGGCGGGGGGTGCACAAATGCCCGTCTGCAGCCTTCGTCCTGGGCTGTCATCTGCTGGGGGCTGTTGGGAAGGTTGGGGGTGTTGTGGTTGGTATGCAGAATTTCAGGCATCCATTGTCAGTGCGGAATGTCAGTCCCTGGTCATGGTGTGGATGCCCAGGCTCATCCGAGCTGCTGGGATGCAATGAGGCAAGAGAAGGGGTGGCCTGGGGGCCGTGATAGCTCTGGAGGGGAATGCTCTATGGCCTTATTTTTTTATTTTTTTATTTTTCTGGAAACTTTCACATGGAGTTCTTTCTGTGCCTATTTCTTATGTCTAAAATGAAGATCATTGTACTTGTATTTACATCAGTAAGGATTAAATGAGCTCTTTTTGTCTCTAACAACGTCCTGGCTAGTAGGGCAGGTGGTGGGATTCCACCTTAAGGACCAGATGGAAGTGAAAGTAAGCGACCACCCCAGTCGCCCCTGAATCCCTTAGGCTCCTTCGTGCCTGAGCAGGGCCAGAACCAGCCTTCTGTGCCATGATCTTTGACCTGCTGCTGAAGAGGGCAGCTTCATGTGGAACCAGGGCATCCGAAATTTGGCCCGATTTCTAGGAGCCTTTGGCTTCCGCGTGGCCCGGGGAGCTGTGCAAGCTGGGGGCAGACCTTGAGCATGGGGGCTGTAGGGCACAAAAATTTTTTCAGAGGAGTTTGAATGACATGTAATTCATGGAGCTCACAACTAACCCACTTAAATTTTCCAGTTAAGTTTTTCGTCAGTTCACAGTTGCGCAGCACCCACCACAGTGGATTTTAGAACGTCTGTGTCACCCCTGAAAGCCAGCCCCCCCCCCCCCACCCTGCACCACCACCCAGCTACTCCATCTCTGTACATGAGGGCAAGGATTCTGCAGAGGCATCTGTCCCGGGATGCCTGGGTGGCTCAGTCGGTTAAGCGTCTGCCTTCGGCTCGGGTCATATTCCCAGGGTCCTGGGATCGAGTCCCGCATCGGGCTCCTTGCTTAGCGGGGAGCCTGCTTCTCCCTCTGCCTGCCGCTCCCCCTGCTTGTGTTCTCTCTCTCTCTCTGGCAGATAAAGAAATAAAATCTTTAAAAAAAAAAAAGGAAGGGCTGTCCCAGGGTGGGCGCTTGCCTGACAGAGCTGTGGTCCGGACTGGGGTGGGGAGGGCTAACGCACACGCACGCTCACCTGTAGCCGGGATCCCTGGTGCTGAAGGCAGGCGCGAAGTGTGCGGTTGGGGTCAGGTCGAATGTGAAACACCTCCAAGACGATAGCTTTAATTGCAAAACATGCTCATTAAAACACCAACCAGGGCCCTAAACCGGAATGAAAATATTATAGGGAGAGAAGTAATTGGTGAACCCGGGAGCGCCCTAGGGAGATGTCTGTTTAAAATTAAGTAGCTTCCTGGTGTTTCTCCTCCTAGGTAGGAGACAGTTTGCCTCGGGATAATTTCTGGAAGAGTGAGTCAGGAGCTGCTTTTGAAATAGCTGTTACAGTAAATAATATGAAAATATTTATTGTTAAACCTTAATTGGAAATGACTCTTACAGCGGGAAGTTGCCCTGTTTGAATCAGTTATAGATGGTGTTCGATTTTGCTACTAATTTGCTAACCCAAATCCCTGATGTACAAAATGTTGTGTTTTGTTTTACTAAAAACTCCATGTGCGTGCACGTTATCTGGAATCTTTGTTTTTTGAACTGGAAGGTGCCTAGGAGGTCATCTCTTGTGTTCAGAGCCTGTCCTTTTGTTAGCTAAGAACAGAACTACAGAGGCCGGGGCACTAAACTCACTAGCAGTTCTCAGCCCCCCTTCTTCCTACACGCTGTTTCCCTGCGTCTCAGTTCCCACCCCAACACCTCGCCTTCACGGGGAACTCGGAAGCCCTCCCTGGGCGCCTCGTTCTCCTCCCGAGAATCGCCCCGCGGTCTGGGAGTGATGCGGCCCTGGGCCAGCCGGGCTGCCTGGAGCCTGGCTTCCCCATCCCCATTCCAAGGATCCTGTGCCAACTCTTGTCTTCCCCCACAACCCTGTTTTTTGACATTCCGCTCTGCCTTGTGACCTCTGTCATAGGCCAGAAGCCACACCCTCTTTCTGGTTGCCCCGATGATTGTAGGATGCTGTGATCTCGTGCTCGCGTGAGGGCTTCCACAGTGCAGACGGCACGACTCCAGCTGTGTGCCCTTTCGGCAGGTAGTGGAGTGTAAAGCTTCTCATGTCGATCTGCAGCTGCCGAAGGAAGAGACAGACAGATGGTGAAGGACAGAGACACTGCCTTTAAATATTCATCGTTCGTGCTTCTGTATGTAACACTGTGGAACAGGGCTGTGTGCGTGTGCGTGGAGCCCTCGGCCAGATTGCTGGTTCCGAACCCTCTCCTTCCTTCTCTAGCTCGGGGACGGCAGCCATCCGCAGGCATGAGCTGGGACGGATGTTGGCTCTGGAGGCACCGGAGACCTCGGCATTGTAGGAAAATGTGTGATGTAACTTTCTAGCCAAAATACTAATGAAGGAGATTTCTGTTGGGTTGTGGGAAAACTAAGGAAAGTGGAAGCAACATCAAACGTTTTTTAACTGTGGCTCACGAGAGGAAAATTGCAGAATGTCTTTAAATGGCCGCAGGTGGCCTTACACAGAACCCGGGGTGGGGGGGAGGGTGATGTGGACACGACATGACAGATGTCCCACCCCTGCCCTAACATGCTGGTGTTTAGACTGCATCTCCCAGAACCAAAGTGGTGCCAGAATCCCTTTGTTCTGATTTTAGGTTTGGAAATAGAAAGCTGGTGTCTGTGGGTCAGAAAGCGGCCTGGTACTTTGCTCCCCGCCTTTGTAGATACGGCCGGTCCCGTGCTCCGGTATCTCTGGAAGAATCAGTACTGGCCAGTCAAGCCGGTTTAGTTGCTGACTTCCTCTGGGAGGTGCAAGCAGCCTGGCTATTGGAGCAGACGCCCACGTATGCTGCTGAGTCATTTCATGAGAAGGGGTCTTCCCTGTCTGCTCACATGCACTGCCTCTCCTGGGCCCAGAACCTATTTTGACCTACTCTTGAATCTGGTTTCTTAAAAACGATTTGATTAAGAGAAAAGGGAATTCAAATGCTGTGTCCCGGGGAGTTTGGAGGGGTCCCTGCTGTGTAAACAGCACTGCTGAATTAACACAGGCCGGAGTGGGCCAGCAGCCTGCTGGCTGAGGCTTCGTGCGGTGCACACTTCTCGAGTTGTGAAACACGCAGTGTGCTCTGAACACCTTTCCGGAACTATTAGGAGTGCCCGTCATCTCCAGCCCGCCCCCGCCCCCGCCCCACGACACTCCCTTGTTTTTTTTTTTAAAGATTTTATTTATTTATTTGATAGAAACACAGCGAGAGAGGGAACACAAGCAGGGAGAGTGGGAGAGGGAGAAGCAACCTTCCTGCCGAGCAGGGAGCCCAATGTGGGACTCGATCCCAGGATCCTGGGATCATGACCTGAGCCGAACGCAGATGCTTAACAACTGAGCCACCCAGGCGCCCTCTTTTTTTTTTTTTTAATTTTATTTATTTATTTGACAGAGAAAGACACAGCGAGAGAGGGAACACAAGCAGGGGGAGTGGGAGAGGGAGAAGCAGGCTTCCCGCCGAGCAGGGAGTCCAGTGCGGGGCCCGATCCCAGGACCCCGGGATCACGACCTGAGCCGAAGGCAGACGCTTAATCGACTGAGCCACCCAGGCGCCCCGACACTCCCTTGTTTTAAAAAAGGGCCTTTTCTAAGCAGTTGCTGCGGGTGAGACTGTCCCTGTCCCTGCTCTCATTTGGGTTTGCATTTTTGTTTGTAACTAAAGTTGCAGTTAGCATCTTGTTGATGACTTGTGGTCTAGAAATGAGGTGTGCTGGATACATAACGTCCAGATTTTGTGCATAGACGTTTCTTAGAGGTGGGCGACCTTGGTTTCATGTGATGCACCCACGCGCAGGGTGTGACTCGGGTGTGTGAGGCCGGGTTTGTTTGCACATGGTCATCTGCCGGCAGAGAAACCGAGGCCTGGAGCTGACTGTGCAGCCAGTCGTGGTGCCGTCACTCTGCAAGGCGCCCGCCGGCCTGGCGGTCCCGCTCTATGGCTTCTCACAGCGCAGCTGTCTTTACGCTCGCTGCTGAGCGGTGACCATGGTATCTCAGCCTCCCGACGAGCGTTCTCTGCGAGCTAGTGAACCCCGCTCGGGTACCCCTGCAGCCGTCCTGTGTCTGAGCCTCTGCTGGGGACCTGCGTGGGTTCATACCTCTGTCTTCACATGTGTGGGGAAAAGGAAAACCCGTATCGGTGTCAGCAAGTGTCCCAGATCAGATTTTTGGTTCTCTCTGTGAATCGCAGAGTGATGCCAGGGTTCTGTAACGTGAGGCGAACCCCACCGTCATGGTGAACCAGGACGTTCCACTGCCGTCTCGCGGCCTTGTCCCCGTCTTTCCCACACTAACGTGAGCTCTCCCTCTTGTTGCAGGTGCACTTTTCGATTCCCCAGCACGGCCATAAAGATCCAGTTCACATCACTGTACCGTCAGGAAGAGGCCCCGGCGTCTCCCCTCCGGCCCCTCTACCCGCAGATCTCCCCTCTGAAGATTCATATTCCGGAGCCGGATCTCCGCAGCTTGGTCAGCCCCGTCCCGTCCCCAACCGGCACCATCAGGTGAGTGGCCGACTCCGGCCTGGCCACACGCCCCCCCCCCCCAGCACCAGGGTCCCCCCTGCTCTGGCCGTCTGTGTGAGAAGCAGGATGAGGACACAGGTGACTCAGTAGGTCTCTGGAAAATTGCAGGGGGATGGAGATTTTGTAACTATTTTAAGTGCATCGAGGGACCTGACAACTTAAAGAACATCTCTGGAGAATTCTCTCATAGAGTGAAGAGTCCCTACAGCATTAATCACTTTCCCAGTTTGCAGTTCTGTGTCTTAGGGGCTTTCTTTGAAAGAAGCACAGGTATGATTGCTTTAAAGGCATTGACAATATTTTAAAGTAATCTGTGCATGCCAGGATTTGAACTTTGTTTTGCTAAACTTTATGAAATTTAAGGACTTGATCTAGAGTCTGAAGGAGAGAGAGTTCTCAAACGTTCCCGTCCTTGGTGTGGTGTACAGAGAAACCTTAGGGGAAGGTTTCGGGGAGATCCCCGTAGAGAGGGACTAGCTGGCTCTCGACTCCGTGTCCCGCCCTCTCCCTCTGCTGGTGCCACGGCTCGGGCCCCGGCACTGGCAGCTTCCCCCGTGGCTGGTGCGTCATCAGTGCAAGTGTCAGACCTGGAAAAAAAGGCAGGTCGTGTCTGAGTCTGGTTTTGCCGCCACATACCTCCTGCAGGGGTCAGTCCTCAGGGGTGCCTCTGAGCCACACTTGGAAAACCGATGCTCCTCGGGCGGGAGGTTTGCTGTCCCCACAGCCTTCTGGTCGGACGCCGTGCCTTCCCTCGCCAAGCGGGCACGCTCTGGTGGTCCTCGTGTTCTCCTCATGTTCTAGGACCGTGTGTCACTCGGTCTGTGACAGTCATGCCTCACTGCTGTTTTCCTGCTGGGACGTGTTGCGGACACGTTGGGAACAGTTTGCTTTGAGCTGGTTGGAGCCCGCGTCCTGCAGAACCAGGGAAGAGGCGTGTCCCTCTCTCACGGAGAGAGTGGTAGGCACAGCGTTGATCATGGCGTGGCCTCGAACTCAAGGCTGGCCCCCAGTTCTGATTCTGGCCGTGTAGCCAGTTAGTGGGAGAGCCAGGGGCCTCGCTGGGCCTCGTTTTCCTCGTTGCAAGGCCAGAACGCAGATGTCCCGGCTCTGGGAGACGGGGAGGAGTGGCAGCTCTCTGAAAGCCGTGCGTGTGTTCGGTGCTGTGCTCAGCGCAGTTCGTGCGGCGTCTCAGGTGCTCCTTCCGCTCCCTTCAGGTTTCTAGAAGGGCTCTGCTCTAAAGCCCCAGATTGAGCGTGTGATCTCATTGTTATTTCAGACGGCTAGCTGGACCTTGATCTAGGGCACGAGCTTTATGCTCACGCTGTGAAAATGTTCCTGCACGTACTTATCTGTAATTTATCCACGGATAAATAGTCATACGAGGGGAGATGAGGTGGGCCCTGTGGACGACGCTCTGCCTCTTCCTCACACGGCTCACGGGCCGCCCGCGACCCAGCAGCTCACCGGAGCGGGAGGTCCAGGCAAGAACTCGCACACGAGGGCTCAGGGCATCACTATTCCTAATAGCCACGAAGCAGGAGCGACTCGGTGTCTGTCAGCTGGTGAGCGGCTAGGTCAGATGTGGACTGTTCACGGTGGAATGTTACGTGGCCATAAAAAGGGATGAAGTGCTGACACCTGGCAGAGCATGGCTGCCCCGTGGAAACGGGATGCGGAGTGAAGGCAGCCGAACGCGAAGGACCGCACCCCGGTACGATGCCGTTGATAGGAAACACCTGGAACGGGATCTCGGGGAAGGCAGCAGGCGGGCAGCTGTGGGGGCTGGGGGTTGGAAGGCGTGCCCACCAGCTGTACGGCCTTTGTTTCTGGGGTGACAGTGGAAACGCTTGGGACTCAGTGGTGATGGTTGCTGACTCTGTGAGTACCCCAGAAACCCCTCAGTTGTACTCTAAATGGGGGACTTATCTCAGTGAAGCTGATACAAGACCTGCCTGTCCTGACACCTTCACCCAGAGCAGCCTAAACCGGCCGCGGGCACACAGACCAGCGGTGTCCCACGCCCATGCCGCTGGCCGCTGGGGGCCGGTCCTGGGCGGCGTGGGGGTGGCTGTGGAGGGCCCTCGGCACCCAGCAAACCCCGGGCGGGCCGTCAGTGTGGCATCGTTAATAATCGGGTTATGATCCAGCCAGATAGACACTAAGAAAGAAAAATGTATTGGTTTGTACCTGGAGGGCTTCAGAAAATAAATATATTTCCCAGGAATATTTCAAATCAAAACAGTAGCCAGCTGGTTAAGATATTCAAGCCAGGCTCTGCGTCCTGACGTTGCTTTTGTGTTGGACGGGAGGCCGGAGCTGGAAGCAGTTCGGGGAGGTGTGGACCGAGCGCAGGTAGGAGCTCGGCAGGTGCGGCTGGAGCCGTGCTGAGCTCGGGTGCGTGTGAGGGGCCAGTCCCCGGGCCCGGGTGGGTGGGGGCGCTGTGTCCCGCCTCCCCCCTCCCGCTTCTCCTTTTCATCTGGCGGAAGATGTGGGGAGAAAGTAGCCACTGTGGGACTGGCCCTCTCTCCCTTTTTGGCCTTGAAGTATCAGAGAGGGACTTCTGTTTACATCCGCTTATCTTAGTGCAGTGGAATCCAATTTAGAAACCTCAGAGGCCCTTGTGGTTTCACTTGCCAAGATCCTGTTCAACTTCTGGGCTGTTGCAGGGGTGGAGCCTCATGTTTACAAACACCCGCCACCCCTCCTCTCCGCCCTGGGACGCCCCCCCGACCTCCCCACCCCCACAGCGACCGAGGAGGGGAACAGGGCTGAGGGCTTGGCTCCGCAGGGCGGGGTGGGGTGGGGGGAGGGCCTGGCACCCTGCGCCCAGCCGGCCTGCCTGGCCTGCACAGCTGTCGTCCGTCCCTCTGACGACACAGCGGGGGGGGGGGGGGGGGGGGGGCCCCCCCCCCCCCCTCGGGGGGCCGGCTCCCCCCCCTCGCCGCGGGCCCCCCCCCCCCGGGCCCCGGGGGGGGGGGGGGGGGGGGTGGAGCGCGCCTCTTCTCCTAGTTTGGTGTGCCTGCTTCCCGCTCTCGCCATTGGCCAGCTCACCCGGGCCACCTGGGGGCCTTGGTCTGGGTCGCTTTCCTGCCCGGACCCGGTTTCTCCAGCACCCTGGCCTGAGCCCCTGTCCCCTCCAGGGTTTTCCGAGCAGCGGTCCCGGGAGGAACATTCTCGAGAATAAACAGCCCCGCCCCGCACTCCGACCCCGCCTGCCTGCCTTTCTGTTTGGCCTTTTTCTGCTTCCCCTGCCAGCCAGGGGGTGTGGCTCGCCTGTGGTTGGGTTTGTGTTTTGTTTTGGGGCGTTTGTTTGTGTTTTGTTTCTTTTTTGTTGATGTACTCCACCCAGAAAATGAATGAATGCTCTTTGAAATAAATTCTGCTGTCTTCAGCAGCATTTTATTGACTTTTTTTTTTCGTTTTGCAAAGAAGTGGTGTTTTTAGGAAGGAGAAATCAGTTCACCATTTTCTGGGTTTTACAAAATGAGAGACCAATCTATAAAGAGCTCTTGGAGCTAGGAGTTTTAGGGACAGAACCGAAATGAAGCCAGAGGAAGGAGGCAGGCAGCACAGGAGGAGGAGAGCTGGTCTTTCCCAAGAGCCAGACTTTACAAGCTGTTTCTTTAAGAAGCCTTTCCTCGCCTTGATTTTTTTCCAGGTAGAGCTCAAAAACCAGAGTAATTTGTGTTGTGAAATCTGGCAAAGTGTAAGCCACTGACTTCAAACTGAAACCGCCCTTGACTGTGGTCCCCAGGCGCATTTCCCCCCCATCGGTGGTTGGAGCTCGGCTGCCCTCCCCTCCGGTCCGGTCCATCCGGGAGAAGTGCTTCCGTTTTTCCAGCCGACTGGGGCCCTTCCTTGGGGTGACGTTCCCTGCGTCACAGCTCCCAGCCCGGCCTCCAGATGCTTCTTGTAATGCCAGCAGGGGCCCTCGCCCGCTGATCCGTTGGTCCAGGAGCCCCATCGTCTGTGGCTCACCTGGGGCCACTTTCCTTTCCAACACCTCTCCTGTGGACTTCACACCCCCACCCGGTCCCTTTCCCTGCCGAAAGCTCCGAGAAATAAAAATCGGTTCATCCACACAGAAAGGTGGGCCCTCCACCTTCTTTGTATTTTCTCTTCTGCCGAAATCCGTGCCAGGATGTATTTTGGCTCTAAAATGTTGAGAGAAAGTTCTTATCTTCACTGGGGTGGCCCTTTCCCTGTTCTTGGGCACATCTCACGGGGGCCCCTTGGTTCCCGCTTCGTGTGTTCTTGGCCGTGCCTTCTGGGCGACGCCCGGCCTGTGTGCACTGCTGTGCCCGCGTGGGCACATGACCCGGCAATGGAGGGCCCTTCCCATGCCTCACACTCTGGGAAGCAGGAAAAACCTGGAGGGCAGGGGCTGAGGGGGACATTCCCCCAAGGTCTGCACCGGGCAGGCCGCCCCTCGGGGGGTGTATGCCTGGTGAGGTCCGGGCTGAGGAGCAGCTCGGGCCAGTTTGCTGACTGCTGGGCACAGGGCAGAGTGCGTTTCAGAAACGAGTTAGGCTTTTGAAATAGCTTCCCAGGATTTCACAGCATCGCATTTATCTTAAGCATTCCTTAAGAACGGTCTCAGAAACTGGCCTCTATGGATTTTCTTTCCCTGTTCTCTTATTTTTTTTTTCCCTAGATTACAGAAATACTGTGTATGCATTATACAGAACTCAAACATTTTGGAAAATGAAGCTCCCCCACCCTGCTGCTCCCAGGACAGGTCATGGGGTGCGTCTCCTCTACACGTTCCCGACGGCCTCTCATGGGGGCTGCTGTGGGTCCCTCCTCCGCAGGAAGGCCCCGTAGAGTCCAGTGTCCTCCCGCGGGCTTTTTCTCCTTTCCCACTGGGTCGTGGGCGCCTTTCCGAGTCACCGCTCTGCAGGGGCTGGAATTGGCTTCCCGAGCTTCCCACTGGGGGTCCACGGGCCGTGTCCAGTGTCCTGCCCTCAGGGGCGGCCCTTCCCAAACGTCTGCACATCTTACACGGAGGCAACGCAATTCTCAGATTTGGTTATTTTGTTGAAAATATGCTCTTTGAGAGTCACGAGCCCTGGGATTTTAGGGCAGTAATGAGGCTAGGAGCCATTACTGGCCCTCACGCCAGGCGTCTGCCGGCACCAGCCGGGCGGTGCTGTGGCCCATTCCCAGATGGGACACCGATGCCCGGAGACCGGATGCCACCCGCAGGTCCGTGCTCCGTGCCACGGCGGTGGCGCCAGCCTCGTGCATGCCGCTGAAACTTAAAACAGGTGGTTTTTATCAAAGGGATCCGTGCACGTGGTAGAAGAACCTAAACGCGCCCCGAGGGGGCACCGCGGGGACGGTCCCCGGCCGCCTCCGGGCTACGCTGGTGTTGGCTCACTTCGGCATGGCCCACTGCACGCCTCTCGGCTTCTCGGTGTTCCTCGTAGTGACGTCCCCGGTGGGGAGTTGGGGTTTTGTCTTCCCTCCCCACCCCGGGACCTCAGGACCGTTGGGCCCGTGCTTCCTGCAGCACCCACGGTTTCTCACTCGTGCTCTGGCCACTCCTGCCCCAGGCAGGGGAGGGACTGAGGGCCTGTTCACTGTGTTTGGTTCGGTCCCCTGTCCCTGTGACCCGACCCGCACATCCCCCCGCCGCCCCCGCGAACATCTGTCGCGTGGACCTGCTGGGAAGGCCTTCCTTGAGAGCCCGGTCTCCCTTGGCCTGGACCCAGCCTGGGACATCTCTGACCCTGCAATTGGACCCCCGGGCAGTCCAGGATCTCCCTCTGCCCAGTCTTTCCCTTTCCCCGATCTGCTCCTCGGTTTTATTGGGGAACATTCTCCAGTTGCTTTCTGGAAATGGGTACAGGACAGGTGAACGAAAATCACAAGAAATCTTCCAGGCCTGAAAATCATTGTTTTTCTCCGTTCACACTAGATGAAAGGTTTCACTAGTGGAGAATTCTCGGGGGGACACATTTTTCCCTCATAACTTAAAGTCACTTTCTAGCTTTGAGTGTTGCCATTAGAGAGTGTGGTGCCCCCCACCCCCACCCCCGGCTCTTGGACCGGACGTTTGTCCTCTGAGCACGCAGTGTCCCTGTGTCCCCACCTCCACCAGCACGTCTGCAGCGCTAGGAGCTGACCTTACTGTTTCCAGGGAGCCTCCCCTCATGCTCTTACCCCTCGCCGCTTTCCGTGGGCTCTGGGGGGCCTCTGGGGGGGCTGTCCTCCCACCCTTCACTGAACTTCTCTTTCTCCTCTTTTTAAAATTCGAAGAACGTTTCCCCGTCCTCCATAAGTGCCTTAGCGGCCTTCTCACCAGCTAATCAACGCGGTCTCTGCCCTTCTGGGGTCAAGGCCACGCTCCGTTTTGCTGTTTCACACCCCCCGCCCCGTCTGTGAGGGCAGTGCCCTCAGCAAAGCTGGGGAGATTAGGAGGCAAGGCTGTAAATTCACTGAAATGGTGTTTCAATAAGAAATGATACTTTAATCGAAGCACTTACTTTGTAGAATAAAAAGATCCTAGTTTTCAGAAGAGTTCAAAAGGCATGAATGAAAAACAGAATTACCACTTACCTCTATGTATTCATCAAAAGTATGATCTTCTGCCTGAAAAGCCTTTCGGCTCAGCTGCCATCCCATTGCGCTAAATCTGTTTTTTTGACTGAAAATTAATAATCTAATTAAAATCTCAGTAACACTCCACTCCAAAAAGACTGAGCTTCCAGAAAACCATCTGGATGATCTCTGAGGTGGTGGTGTGGGGCTGGGGCCCAGGGAGGGGTTCCAAGTGGCCCCTCCTGGGGGCTGGGTGGGGCGGTAGAGCGTAGACACTCCCAGAACCTTCCTGGGCCCACTGTTTGGGGCGCAGGGTCCGGGTTCTCTAGATGAGAGCCCCGGGGCGGTCCAGGGAGGGGAGAGGACCTGACCACGCCTTACAGACTTCAGCCCGGCCTCTTCTTCCGGCTCCCTCCCTCCCCCCACCCCCACACCTGGGTGCTCCCAGGTGCCCACTCTGATCTCAGGGCCGTGCGGTCCGAATCCCAGGAGGCTGGCATGGGAGGAAAATGCTTACAGCCCCAGGGCAGACCAGGCTGGGCAGGCATCTGAGTCGGGGTGGGGGCCTGGCGGAGCTTCGGGGCATCCTGGAGGGGTGGCAATGGGTGCCACGGAAAATGCTCACTGCGGGCTCCAGGGACGGACGTGGTTGGCCAGCCTTCTGTCCCATTGGTTTTTCTCAGTGTGAATTCTTACTGTCATAGTGAGACCTGAAGATACCTTTTCCCACCAGGCTGTTCATTCTTTTCCAGTATCTGTAAACATAGGACGCAGAGTCATCGCCAGGCATGATTTGCATGGTCGCAGAGGTCCCGTCCTGGGCCTGGGCGGTCACAGAGCCAGCTTGGGTTTGCCCCGCTGCGACAGCCTGTGACCGCCGCCCCCCAGACCGTAAGCTTCTCTCTCCTGAAACAGAAATGTGACTTAGCTGTATTCCCACAAAAGGGGCGATCAGCGACGGATGGTCTAAAGTGCACATTCCACTGCATTTCCACCTAGAATCTTGAATCAGGAAGAACAGGCATTTATTTAGTGCGATGTCTGTAGGGGGCGGCTCCTCGGCCCCGGCTGCTTCCCTGTGTGCCCAGATGCAGGCTTCCCACACACCTGGCCGGGGGGGTGGGGGGACACAAAGGGAGCAGTTTTTTGCCTAAGCCTGGCTGGTTCAGTCAGGAGAGTGTGCAGCTCTTAACCTCGGGGTCGTGAGTTCAAGCCCCACGTTGGGCGTGGCGTCTACTCCAAAAGCCAAAAAGTTTTTTTTCCAGCTTTTGCAAGCAGTGAGGGAGATTTTCAGTCGGGTAGGGTACAGCTCTGCTATGGGACGCTGAGTGTCTTGGTGGGTTTCCCCAGGGTGGGAGCCTTGCTGAGCCCCAGGGCCCCCGGACCCCCATCTCACACCTGCCCCGAGGCCCATCTTGGACTGAGCTCACGTGGCATCTCCTTTCGTCCTTCTCTTCAGATGGTGGTGCGACATCAGGGCGGCCGGGTGCCAGGAACAGCCCTCCCAGCACAGACCGGCCTGCAGGGACAGCAGAGTGGGGCTCACGGGGAAGCTCGCTGCCCCGAGGCCAGAAAGGCTGTGCGCACAAACACACGTTCTGGGTGGGCCTGCTGGGCAGCTCTGGGGTCCCGGCCGGTGACCAGCTGCGCTCCGTCCCCACCGAGCTTCCCCACAAGCGCTTGCCGGCAGGAGCCACCCAGTGGCCCCTGCGCGCGCTCCCCGGTGGATTATTCCCGTTGGAAATCATTCTTTGGTGAATGGCAGCGTTTTCTCTGGGTTTTGCCTCTGAGAGTTAGAGGTAAATTTTCTGCACTCTTCTGCAGAATAGTGACCTGTGGCAGGCAGAACGGACCCGTGTGTCTAAGCCCAGAGGTCGCGTGTGTCCTTGCCACTGGTAAGGGCGCCTGGTCAGTGTCAGGCAAGGTCAGGAAGCCACCTGCCCCCTGGTCGGGTGTGACTCTGTCTCCGGGAGTGACGGTTCTCGTCCCTTGTGGTGTGACGCGCAGCGGGTGTTGGGTGTGTGGGAACCGAGCGGGCTGACGGGGCCGCGATGCACCAGGGCGTCCTGCGCTTCAGCACCGTCAGGCAGAGCACAGTGCAGAGAATCTTCGGGACACACTCCTCACTTTGGGGCCGCATGACCTTTGAATCACAGCTCCAGGCCGCGTGTTGGTGGCGTTTGGTCCCAAATGGCTGCATGTGAGAAGCCTGTTTCTGAGTGTGTGAATGTTCCCGCCCTAATGTTATAAGCTTGGGTTTTGTATATTTGGTTCCAAATGAAGTTAAGAAAAAGCTGTTTTTATTACTGTTTCCTGCCTTTACCAAACCTGTTTATATTGTTGATCACAGGCTCTGTTCACTCCTGTCTCTGCCATATCTGGGGAATCCAGCGGAGCCCTCGAGATCCCGGGCACCCGGGTGGCTCCACAGAGGGACAGAGGGGAGGATGCAAGAGCACGTGGGGCGTGTTCGGAAACCTGGGGCCTTCTGGATGGTTCCTGGTGGGGTGCTGGCCTTGGGGAGCTCTCCTGAGGGCAGAGGCCTGGGTCCTCTGTGACTTTAGGGAGGCAGGGCGAAGTGGCCTTGTCCCTGCTCCGCGGGCCGGGGTCGGTGGGGGGAGGGGCGCCTGTGGTCCGCGTGAGGCTGGCCATCGCGGCTCCGGTCAGCTCCCAGCAGGGGCACCTTTTACTGGGCTTGTTACCTCTAGCGTTTGCATTGGTTTCCTCTGAATATTTTGTAACAGAATTAGTTTTCAGAATCAGAATTTCATTGTCGTTTGATGACCAAAGTCCATCTTGTTAATAGCAGGCGCTGCACCACGCCTGTCGCTGCTGAGCTGGGCCAAGTGAGCTCCAGCAGGAAGCGGGCCAGGGACCCTGCAGCCCGGCACCGGCCAGTATGTGCTCAGGACCTGCTTGAGCCATGGGTGTGTCCGGCCTGTATATTTGGCCGCAGTTTCCCACCTCCGATTGGCAAGGCAGCCCCGGAGGGAGACAGCCGGTGTGGGCCGCAGAGGCCGAAGCCGAGGGCCCGCCCCAGAGGTCCTCGAGCCCTCTCTCAGGGCCGGTCTTCCCAGCCTTGGCCCACGGCGCCCTCGTGTGGACAGTGAGCACGCTCCGCCCCGCCTGCCTTGCGGGTGGTGCCCTTCGGGCCCAGGCTGTGTGCGGTGGGGAGCGGGGCCCACTGGGTGGCTGCCGTGTAAACCTGGTTCTCAGGACCCACAGCTCCCACCGCGAGCAGAAACCGCTGCTAGATACCACACATCACGCCGGCCACGCGTGGACGCCGGCTGTTCTCTGGCTACACTCGGTCCGTGCTTGGTCGGTGGCGAGATGTGGCGTCGTGACAACACACGGAGGAAAGGGGTCGGATTTCCCTGTGAGCCTGCATCGCCCAGCATCGCCCATCCTGTGACGTCAGGTTCTCCTTTGCAGGGTCATGAGCTCAGGACGTGTCCTTTCTCTCCGCAGTGTTCCCAACTCCTGCCCGGCCAGTCCCCGTGGGGCCGGGTCGTCCGGCTACCGCTTCGTTCAGAACGTGACCTCGGACCTGCAGCTGGCCGCAGAGTTTGCCGCGAAGGCCGCCTCAGAGCAGCAGACAGACACGTCCGGGGGCGACAGCCCTAAGGTGCCAGGCCTCACGGCGCACGTGGCAGAGCATGGGCACACACAGGGCTGCTCTGGCGGGCGCGGCGGGCTTGCGGGTGCTGGCGAGACGAGGGGCCGCGCTCGGGGGCCGGACGGCGGCCCTCCGCCGGAGAGCGCACTTTGCTCCTTCACTGACGTCGCCCTGAGGCCCCGGGGACACTGCCCTTTCCCGCTCTGCACCTCCTCCGTGGTCTGTCCTCGTCCCGTGCGTGGGGGACAGGACGGCTTCAGGGTTTTTCCTTACAGCTTTCGTATCTTAGTTCACGCTCCTCTGATACCTGTCTTTAAGTCAATTTGCAGAGGAAGTGAGAAATTTCAGAACTAAATTATGATGAAAACCTGGGGCCGGAATGGCTGTCCCTCGTTGAGTGCACACACATTGGCGAGACGGGTGGCGGTCCCTGGGCCTGAGTTCGGTGGGCACGCCGCTGCCCTCTGTCCTGACCGCTGGGGCCCTCTGCAGGAGCGGGGTACACGGCTGGTGGGGCTTGCAAAGCCTGCCGGGGCTAACAGCGCGCTGCCTTTGTCCTCAGGATGAGTCGAAGCCGCCGTACTCGTACGCTCAGCTGATCGTGCAGGCCATCTCGTCCGCACCGGACAGGCAGCTAACACTAAGCGGGATCTACGCCCACATCACCAAGCATCACCCTTACTACCGGACGGCTGAGAAAGGCTGGCAGGTGAGGCCCGAGCCCGGGAAGCCGGGTGCCCAGCCCACTGTGGCGGGACAAGAGAGTCAACGGGCAGGTCATTTTCTGTGGGACAGAGTGGTCCAGGGATGTCTCCGCTGATGGCCTGTGGCGCATCTGAACTCAGCGACTGGCCCCAGGGTGTCCAAATAGCCTTCTCCCCCTCCGACGTCCAGAGAAGGGAGGGTTAGTTCCTACACCTTGCAGTGTTTTCACACTTACCATGCCTTCCGATCCTGCGCTGTGTTGGAAATGGACCATGCACGTGTACTGGGACCATCAGACCTCGTGTCACGCTTGTTCTGGGACGTTCTCCCCATGGTTGCTCTTTCCCTCTGGCCAGTTGACTTAGTACGAGTTCTGACCCACATACTCCTAGGCCGTGGCTTGTCTTTCTGTTTCACTTTTTCTACAAGGAACGCTGTGCTGAATTTTGTTAGGAAAAGCCACCACTGTGCCTTGGTACTTCCTGGTAGAATCCAGTGACCTTGACACCCCCTGGAGCGCCCTTGTCAGCGCGAACGCTGGGCTGTCCCATCACCTCTGGTCTCATGTCTGTTAACGTTCAGATGCAGTTTGTTTTCTGACTTGCTAACTGACGAGTATCTCTTCTTGCCCACAGAATTCAATCCGACACAACCTCTCTTTGAACCGTTACTTTATTAAAGTCCCTCGTTCCCAGGAGGAGCCTGGGAAGGGGTCTTTTTGGCGAATAGACCCTGCCTCAGAAGCGAAGCTCGTGGAACAGGCATTCCGAAAACGGAGGCAGAGGGGCGTCTCCTGTTTCCGCACCCCGTTCGGGCCTCTGTCGTCCAGGTAAGCCCCTGCTCTGCTCCTCGGTCAGCATCCTGGCTCCCCCACACGTCCGCATTCACGGGAGTGTCTTTGGCACTGTAAACGTGGCACCTTTGTGTTTTTGAGCGAGACGATGTCAGGACAGTAAAGTTAGTAGGCGGACCACTGGCTGCGCCTTGGACGTGTCCGTTCTCAGAAGCCGAGACACAGGCGGTGGTGGGAACAGACCCTAAAACCAGAGAGGAGTGGAAGGGGCCTGCAGGGTTCTGTGGAAGCTGGCAGGGGGACCGACCGAGCAGGTCTGGTCGAGCTCAAGCACGCTGTCATTAACGAAGCCGACGTCAGGATGTGGCCGCCGTCTGCCCTCTGGTCGGGGCCCCTCCCGCTCCGTGTGCGCGCGGCCAGCCTGGTCCATCGGGCCGAGCTGCACGTGGACAGGCCCAGAGG
The DNA here is from genome assembly GCF_011800145.1 of Mirounga leonina. Lineage (NCBI taxonomy): Eukaryota > Metazoa > Chordata > Mammalia > Carnivora > Phocidae > Mirounga > Mirounga leonina. The sequence goes on from NW_023270763.1 coordinate 3,584,848, forward strand.
TCTTCCCAAGGCCACCAGTCCAGGCAAAACATGGGGCAAGAGAGGGCAGATGCTCTCCGTTGGCACCTGGCGCTTTCCACCTCGTCGTGTAGCAAATGTGATTCCGTGAAAGGCTGCTCAGACATCCAGAAATGTCTCGTACAGGGTCTGCGGTGGTTCTCGGTGCCGTAGCCAAAGTAGAAGTTGGAAGAGAGGTGACAGTCATGGTGGTAAGGTAGGAATTCAGAACGTTTCAGCTGAGCTCAGAGTTTCCAGAACACCACACTGCTTGAACAGGGCTTGGAGAGAAATGTTGCTAGAGTAGCTCAGTTTGCTAGGGCTGCAGTGGGGGCCTACAGGCCTGGCGGCCGGCTGCGCCTCTCTCACGCTGGTGTGGCCAGAGGTCACGGTGGCAGCGGGGTGCGCGCCTCCGAGGCGTGAGGGCGTCTGCCCCAGGCCTCTCCAGCGCCCCTGGGCTCGTGCAGGCAGCTCCCTGACCTCTGCCTTCATCTCCCCTGCCATTCTCCCCGAGCGTGTCGGTGTCTCGATTGCCTCTTTGAGGACATCGGTCACTGGGTTAGGGACCATCCTACCGACTCCAAGGTCCCCTTGTGAGGCACGGGTGACTTCTGGGGACACAGTCCCGCCCGTAACAGTGACCGCCACGACATTGCACTTGTTAGATCAGCCTGTCGGCCGGCTAGGGGAGCAGTTCCGGGGCTGGCTCTGTGCGCCCAGCGCTGCCCAGGGAGCCCTGATAAGGGGTGTCTCTGGAGGACGATGAGGTGGGCCCGTCTTCACGGTCACTCTGGGAGTGAGGGACACAATCTCGTGAATCTGCATAGTGGCAGGCAGGAAATTCTTGGGCCCAGGAGGAAGCTGTGTGAGCTGTGTCTTAAGGAGAGGGAGGGACTCTCATGGCTGCAGAACCTGGATTTTTTTAGGAGGGAGGCAGTGGGTGTGTTTGTGTTGGGTGGGAGGCAGGTAGGAGGCAGGGTAGACTTGGTGCAGCGTTAAAGAGGGGCTGCCAGGAATTTGGGCTCCTGAGGTCAGAAGGAAGGCTGTCATAGGCTCGGGGGCTGGGAGGGACCTGGGTGTGAGCAGACGGGCTCCAGGCCTGGGTGGGAGGCAGACGAGCCAGCTGAGAGGTGGGAGAAGCAGGAGGACTTGAGGGCAGGGGGCGGGGGAGGGTGCCAGGTCTGTGCCCGAGGAGACCAGGGCGCCCACAGCACCCCCGTGTCTGGAGAGGCAGACGGTGTTTACTGTGGCTGGTGATAAACGCAGAGCAAAGACTGCTGCCCCCAGGCAGCCCCAGCGTCCTGCCTTGGAGAGTTTGCGTTGACCCTGGGATTCTGTTCGCGGGACCGTGCGTCCCCACGCTGCGCAGCCGGCCCCCGGCCAGCCCCAGCAGGGCACGAGCTGGACCACAGTGCTCTGTTTTAGAACCTAGGCGAACGGTGACGGAGGGAGCAGCCTTCCCCGGACTATTAGCCGTGCAAGCCGAATAGCCGGGCGCCCAAAGCCGATGTGCTCCTTCGGCCATGGGCCTGTCCTGGTGGGAAATTCGCGCCCATCCCACCAAAGCCTATGTCTTTAACGCTTTCGTGGAGGACCGGCTGGTCCCCTTCAGGAAGTAAGTGCTCTGGGAAGATAACGCAGCGTCCTATCGGGTAGCTCGTTGCCACCGCGGAACGTTATGTTAGTGGTGGAAACACCTCACGAGGACAGAGAAGCACCAGGAAAGGCTGATGAGGTGCCGTGTGGCGTGGATGTTGGCATGTTTGTGTTTTGCGAAACACCACTTTCGTTTGACCTTGTGTACTCACTACCACGGTCCTTCTCTTGTTCCTTCCGCAGGAGTGCTCCAGCTTCACCCACTCACCCTGGGCTAATGTCCCCTCGTTCTAGTGGCCTGCAGACCCCAGAGTGCCTGTCTCGAGAGGGCTCACCCATTCCACACGACCCTGACTTTGGGTCAAAGCTAGCTTCTGTTCCAGAGTATCGCTATTCCCAAAGCGCACCTGGTAAGAATGCTCTTGTCCCTCCTCCTGGCGTGGCAGAGCGGAGCCTCGCGTGCCCGCGGGCCTTAGAGGTCGCGCTCCTTCTCGTGCAGGCTCTCCGGTCAGCGCCCAGCCGGTGATCATGGCCGTGCCTCCCCGGCCGCCCAGCCTGGTGGCCAAGCCCGTCGCCTACATGCCAGCATCTCTAGTGACGGCACAGCCGCCCTCGGGCCACGCGATCCACGTGGTGCAGCAGGCCCCCCCCGTCACCATGCTCAGGGTGGTCACCACCTCCGCCAGCTCTGCCAACGGGTACATCCTTGCCAGCCAGGCCTCGGCAGGGGGCGCCCACGAGGCGGCGGGCACAGCCGTGCTGGACCTGGGCGGCGAGGCCAGAGGTAACGCGGTCGTGCGCTCACCGGGCTGGGATGGGTACGGCCGTCCTTGGTCTCCAGGACGGAGCCCGGCAGCCTGGGCCACGGGGCGCAGCGCCCACGTGCTGGGGCCACAGGCCGTCCCTGGGGGCCGATGGTTCTCAGGCTGCCGCCTTTCCTCCCTGCTACTTGCATTTTTGGGGGGTGCATGTCCTTTTAAATCCTCACCAGTCGTCCTCCAAAGCGTGCCCTCCTTGGGTGGTGGCGCCTCCAGGTGCGCAGCCCCCGAGGTGACAGCCCTGCGTCACGGGCTTGAAGTTGTGGTCGGGAGGGTGATTGCTCTGGAACCTCCAGCCGGGAGTCCTTAAAAGTCACGTAAAATAAAAAGTCGCCGCAGAGTCCTACGTTGGGCGTCTCGGGCCCAAGGGGTCATGGGTCAATACTGAAAATGCAGCCAATACGGCGGGAGCCCCGGCGGGAGCCCTTGAGCCGCACACGGTCTCCTGGGCTCCCGGGCCTCCACCTGCTGGCCCCGGCAGCCCATTCATAGCGTCACGATGACGAAGCATTTTGGAGAAAGAAGACCAGGGCTCCAAGTGCCGATCTTTTCATTCCAAATGACGTTTTCTTTCTCCGATTACGTTTGGGTTGGTTAAAGTTCAGGGTACTTAGATGTTTTTCTAAAACCCTAGTAATCGTTTTTTTCTTGTTTGGAATGTGTTTCATTGGTGGGATGTTTCTTTTGAGAATAGTCGACGCTTCAAAACCGCGGTCCGTTCCCCCCATAAACAGACTCCCTGCTGAGCACAAAGAGGGCGGGCTGCCCCGACAGGCGGACGGGGCTCTGACACGCCTTCTCCCCGCAGGCCTGGAAGAGAAGCCCACCATCGCGTTCGCCACCATCCCCGCCGCCAGCCGCGTCATCCAGACCGTGGCCAGCCAGATGGCCCCGGGTGTCCCCGGACACACGGTCACCATCCTGCAGCCAGCCACGCCGGTGACCCTCGGGCAGCACCACCTCCCCGTCCGGGCCGTCACTCAGAACGGGAAGCACGCGGTCCCCACGAACAGTTTAGCCGGCAGCACTTACGGTGAGGCCCTGTCCACACCTGCTCGGCTCAGCCCCGCCGGTCCGCCCATGGTGCCCATGGTGTGTCCACTCAACCCAGTGGTCCCCTCGCTGCGGCCGGCTTATTGAGCATCTGCGCCCCGCGGGCAGTGGGGTCAGGCCGAGGCCCGAGCCCTGCCGCAGAGGGAGATGGCCACGTCACAGCGCTCGTGCCCCGCTGGGTCAGACGAGAGGTCAGAGGAAAGGGAGGAAGGGAAGCAGTTGGAGGTGGGCAGGGAGGGTAGGTGCGCACGGAGCAGGGGTGCGGCTGCCGGGAGGGTGGCGGGGGGTGTTCAGTGTGCGTGGGGTGGTTCAGGGCAGGCGGCCCGTGTTAAGCACCTGCTAGAGGTGAGGGCAGGAGCCCTGGCTGTCTGCAGGGGTGTGAACGGCTGCAGCAGAGGAGGTCCCGGTACACGGGGGGCGGGCACCCAGGGGCCGGGCATGCTGGGAGCCAGGGTCCACTGTGGCCCACCTGGCCTCGCGCAGTGAGCGCGCGTGCTCAGAGCTCGTCCGCGCTGGTCCTCACCCGATCCCAACGCAGATCTCTCTTTCCTCCACTCCTAGCCCTCACGAGCCCCCTGCAGCTCCTGGCGGCCCAGGCTAGTTCGTCCACGCCGGTGGTGGTCACACGGGTGTGCGAGGTGGGGCCCGAGGAGCCGGCGGCAGCGGCCGCCACCCCAGCGACCCCGGCCACCGCTGCCACCTCTGCCTCTTCCACCGGGGAGCCCGAGGTCAAAAGGTCACGCGTGGAGGAGCCCAGTGGGACTGTGACGGCGCAGGCCGGCGTGATTGCGGCCGCCGGCCCGCAGGGACCCGGAACCGGGGAGTGAAGTCACCTGCGTGTCGGCCGAGTGGGATGCTCGCCAGAAGGGATTCTGGAGCCGGGCCCTGACCGCCGGCCTCCTGCCGCCTGTGGACCGTGACGTGGAGGCTCCACGCTGACCTGCGCACGTGCCGAGCGGACAGGGCGGCCTCCACCCGCCTGCACCCGGACACGCTCGTCCTCCTTGTTCTGTCTCCTGCCCCTGCTGTGGTTTAAAACAAAACACATAAACAAGTTCAGACAGCTGATTGTACGATTCGGGAATGCTTGTTTTTATTTTCCTTCTCCCTCACACCGTCTTCTCTCCCAGGCCTGTGGTCGAGGGCTGGATCACGGGCCGACCCGGCCACGTGCAGAGGCGAGGCTTCCAGAGCAGCCTTCGGCCCCGAGGACGGACAGAGGCCTGCACGGGAGGGGCCGGCGGGCATAAGGCCCGTCGGCCGAGCGGGAGGAGGCCGGAGAGAGGCAGGACCTGTCAAAGCTCAGACTGTTGTGGGCTTTTCGCCCTAAAATAGTGACCTAGAAAGTCTTGGCATTAATCGGGGAGAGGGGGATCTGGTTTGGCTTTGGACCCCAAATACTTCCTGTCTTGTTGAAACGCATTGAGGCTTAATCTTAAATCTGAGGTAAACGCAGAAGGAAGCTTGTGTTTGTGAGGTCCGCATCTGTGGACGGTGGCTGTGGGTCCGGGCTGCGGACAGGCATTAATCCCGTGAGGAGTCGCCGCTGCCGCTCCGTCTGCTAACTTCAAGAAAGATCGACGGCGCCTGGATTGGCTTTGGGGGCAGAGAGTTGTCTGGGTGAGGAGCCGGCGGCCCTCGTCCAGAGGCTCCGAAGCCAGGAATCCGTGAGCCCTGCGTCCTCTGTGGGCCTGAGGCCCCAGCGCCTGGACGCCGTGGGACGCACAGCGCTGGCGTGGGCCTCTCCCACCACCACTGTCACCGAGTCACACTCGCTTTCCCGCCGACACGTACCTCCTGCTGTGCGTCCCGCCGTCTCCTGCGTCTGCCGCTCTGGGGCCACGAGCGGTGGCCGCACCGCCCCTGCGCCCGGCTCTTGCGGACTCCGTCGGTCTTGCCCTCGAGCCGACGAGTGGCACCAGCTCCCCTGGGAGGAACCCCTGCCCTTGCAGACGCCCCTGCTGCCTGGAGCTGTCACCGGACGGGAGGTGAGCCCGCGCTGCCACATTTATAGCCCAGTTCGGGATCCAGATTATAGTTCTCCAGCTCCCCGTGGAGAACGTTCTCAGGAAATGTTAAGCGCGTCTGTGAAAAGTGACTTTAAACTGGGCTGGCCGCCTCGGCACTGGACCCCACCCGGCACAGCAGCCCCAGGCCCCGCACAGAAGCCCAGCGGGGACAGTTTTTCTTCCTGGAAGTAGCCTGTCCTCGGCATTAGTCTCCCCTCAGCAAAGCTGCCTGCCCCTCCCGCCCCGAGAGAGCGTGCGGCCCCTGGAAAGCCGCCGAGAGAAGGAGGCCTCGCGGGCCACGTCAGGTACTGGCTCAGAACGAGAGGGAAACCGGGGAACACAATCTCGAGGCCGTTCGGGCGAGATTGGCTTGTGTGCCGAGCGTGCCGTGCCCGACGGCAGGGCTCGTCGGTGGCCAGGGTGGGTGTGACGAGCTGTCTCGCTGCCACATTTGCCCGTTGCCGGGGCCACGTGCAGAGCATCCTCCTGCCTGGCCCAGGGTGACGCCTGTCCTGGCGTCCCTCAAGCCCCGAACCAGTCGTTTTCTATGGCACCAACCTTTAAGTGGGAAAAAAGCTCTTTTGTGAAATCCACACCTGTTGCCTTCAGTGACGTCGGGATGGAATTGGCCGGGTGTGCCGTCCTCGGTGATGAGAAGTCGCGCTCTGTTTCGCATCGACATTTTCTGTTGCTTTATAAACTTTGTCTTTTGCAGAGTCTGGTGTGCGTGAGAGGGCATGCGGGTCAGGTGGAGGCCGTGGCACGACACACATGGGCAGTTCGCCTCCTTGCCGCGGGCCTCACCTTTGAGGGTCTGACCCCAGGGCCTGCCTCCGGCTCACCTACTGCTTCTCCCCCACCGTGGTCATCGTTTACAGGGTCCTTGTGAGGGGGGTTGCCCAGGTTTGCTGGCACCATCTACAGAGAACACGGGACGGTCGCCCACGGACACGCGTCAAGCCTTTGCCTCATCGGGTCAGTCTGGCCTGACCCTTTGCTCTCCCAGCTTTTGAGACGTTTTGGTTTGTGCTCCTTTTTGGTGATGATCGCACTCTATTCAGGCAGTGGTTCCATGAGGAGGAAGCGCAGAGGGGTCAGAACGTCGGTGGTGGTATTCTGCCACGTGGAGAGCTCGCGCCTTTTCCGCTCCTGCTGGGACCGAGGAGACCCTGTGGGGTCAGCTCAGGCTGGGCCTTGGGGGAACGGCCCCTCGGGGTTCACAGACAGTGAGCTTCTGGATGGGTTTCTGGTCATCTGACCAGACAGCAGGCCTGGCCCCTGCCGGCACACGTCCTGGGATGGTAGCTGAAGGCCCAGGGCAGCCCGCACCTCAAGGAGACGCACCTTACAGCACAGCGGTCTGTGCTCTCAGAGCCGACCAAGGGATGGTCTCCACCAGCTGGGAAGCAAGGGCACCAGGCCAGACGTGACCCGAGGACTGCGGCCCTCTGAATCTGGCCTGCCTTGACCCACCGCAAGCGTGGGTTGTAGAGGGCGGGCCAACCCCAGCCAAGATCGGCAGAAGTGGAAATAGGTCAATTCTGGCATGGTGTGCTGGGGTCACCAAGGCCTCAGGGGTCCGAGGACCTTCTCTTTGATCTCCCAGGGGCTCGAGTGTGTGTGGAGAGGGCAGCCAGGCCAAAGGTGTGCGGCTTTGGGACGGGCCCACCTCCTCCTGCGCCGTGACCCAGGGCACGCAGGCCCTCTGCACCCGGTGGTACCAGGTTCCTCTTCCCAGTGTCCTGCTTGACCGGTCGCCACGTTCACCAGCACCAGAGACAGGAAAACACCCTCTCCGCACAGGAAGGAAGTCACACAAGTAACTACTTTTCAGTAGTGTGCGTTTCGCACCAGGTATAGTCTGGTATCGTGTTGGAAGGAGGAGGGTTGTACCCAGGGGTCACGGTGGTGGCACAGGGCCCAGTGCATGGAGCAGTGTGGGACACACAAAGCCACGGAGGCATGGCTCCTGGCGCCCTAGGGTGGACCTCCTGAGCTGTCTGCATCCTTCTTCCATGCTGAGGCCCTCCCAAGTACCGTGTGCTGGCCTCAGACGGGCCAGTGCAGTGCCGTGGGGAATCAGACAGACCGTCCCCTTTCCATCTCCTCTGTAAATTCTTAAAGGTTACGTGGCCTGCATCCCTCAGTGAGGTTCAGCAGGCGCCGGAACAGCCCCTAGTCCTGCCCCATGCTCCGGGGACGGCAGGACCCATTGCTGGGTCCACCGTGCAGAGTGGCACGAGGCCAGCCCTGGGGTTATGGGGTCTGTGTGCCCCTGGCCACGCCTGTCAGCTTCACTCTCCCGCAGGCTCGTGTTTGAGGGTTGCTGTTTTTTTTTTCTTTGTTTAAGAACCAAGCCAAGTAGAGAAGATGAGGAGGGTTTTCTGGGTTGATAACATGAGTATTCCGTGATTCTCGAGCTGGGAGGGAACGAGTTCAGGGTGGGGGTGTTGCCTCGGCTGGAGGGCGGGGATCCCCACTTTGCCTCAGGCAGCCTGACCCCAAAGGGTTCAGTGGGGACCCCCTGGTCCCTCTTCTGCTCCTCGCTGGGACTGGCAGAGGACTGGCTCAAGGCCTCGCGTATCACTGGGTCCGTGCTCTCGCTTCCCTGAGAACGGGTCTCCGTGGAGACCCAGAGTGATGGGTTTGACCCATCTGGACCACCTGCTTCTGCCCTGAGACACAGCCTTGTCCCTGGGACGCCAGAGCTCCGCCGTTAGTGACAGGGGGCCCTCCTGCATGTCACCCAGGACCCAGAAGTTCCACGGAAGCTCCGCCCACCACCAGGCGCTGCCGTTTGCCCTGCATTTTTACACGGGACTAAAGTGAAAATCTTCTTGGAATTAGTGAGACTTGGGGATCTTGTGTCTCCGTTATCCTAACTGCTGGTTTTGGCCCTCACCGTTTCAGCCAAGAGTGAGCGGAGCATCTGTCTCTAGGGAGAAACCCCACAAAGCACTTCGTCCAGTCCTGGCACCTGCTTGTCATTGGGGTGCACTTGGGAGAAGCAGGGATCCAGGCGGGGGTGGGGGGCAGCCGCGGGCCTGCTGCACGGAGCCTGCTGTGTAAGAGCCGTGTCCGCAGCCTACTTCCTGCGGGTTCTAGTTTCCCACTGGCGTCCCAGGCCGGCCAGAGAGTCTCCGGGGGGCTCTCTCTTCTTTGCTCCAACCCTGTTATTTTAAGAGTCAAATACAATTGGAAGAATCCTGGCTCCTCCTGCATTCGGGAATCTTGTTCTTTTGATTCATCCCACTATTTATCGATGGTTTACTCCATGTCAGAAACAGTAAAAGTGCCCGGGAGGGAGGTTCCTAGCCGCAGTAAGGGGGCTTGCCCTTCTGAGCTGTCTCCCAGAGTCACGAGATGTGTGGTGACCTGGCCCCTCAATGCCGAGCGAGCGGGCTGGGCTGGAACGAGGTCTGCGCCTCCGAGGTGGGTTTTCCCACACGAAGTCAATGGGTGTGAAGGATGTTCACCTGGCCTGTGGTCTCTTAAGCTCTTAGCCTCTAAGTTTCTGTGTTAACTGACCCCCATCTTTTCTTTTTTTTTTTTAATCCATAAGAAATGGGATTTAAAATCAAACATTTAAAGTTTGGCCCTTCCCTGCTTCCCTCCCAGCTTCCTTTCCGGAAGGCTTTCTGGATACCCTGTATTCTTATTTACAGGGCTCGGTTTGTATTTCAGGATGGGGGTCGGGGAGGAAAGAGACAAAAGTGTGACCCCGACTCTCGCCTCGATCCGCCGAGTTCAGCCCATGCCCTGCAGCTCGGCCCACGCGAGCTGAGATTTTTTTTTTTCCTTACCTGCTGGCAATTTTCCTGTAAAGATAATTTGGGGGGCGGGTGTTAGGGGTGTGTGTGTGCGCACGTGTGAGAGAGTGTTTTCTTACAGCAGCTGTCTAAAGTATTTTCTGCAGTACACGTGATAATCAGTGCTTTAAAAGCAGTGGTACCCCAGACAGTGGAAACTAGCTCATGGGATCGGAGGCCCCACCGTGCTGCCAGTTTCCACCACCTGTGTGCACGTCAGTCCACGGGAAGCCCAGGGGGGCCCAGACGCCCCACAGGTGGCAGGGAGCCAGCAGTCCCGTCCTCAGAAAGACGAGAGGCCCACAGCAGCTGGGCCCGCCTGCGTTTTCATTTCAAATGGGATACAGTATTTTTTTAATAAGGAGCCATACTTTTTTTTAAAAGTTTGAGATCTGAATGTGATTTCTAATTGTATCAGACATTAATGTTTTAAAGCTATAACAAAGTTTAAAAATTTCTACTTTTTGTTTTTCATTTAACTGTCCTTTTATTAAATTGTTGTATGTGGATGGGGAAGTTCGGTTTCTCCTCTTAGCATTTGTTTCTATAACCAGAAATAAAATTATATATTACAGAAATGAGCCCGGGGCTCCGTGTGGTCCTTGGGAGTGGCTCCTGGGGGACAGACGGGTGGATGGGCAGATGGCCCGGACACGCAGCCCCCGTGCGCTCCCTGGACAGGGGGCGCCTGACCTGAGGGGCCGCTGCTGGGGAAGGTGCGCGTTTTCCTGTTGTGCTCAGTAGCCCACTCCTGGGAAGGCGCGAATTGACGGGAGCTGCCCGTGACTTCCTGGCCTCACCGAGCCTCAGCGAGTTCCCTGCATCCGAGTGTTTGCAGCCCCAGGGACGGGAAGACCACCCCCCTCTGCCCCTGGCCCGTGGAGCCTCGCCCCGCTCCTGGGCACCAACAGCTCAGCTGGGGGATGCCCCGGGTGGCTGCGCCCGTGCACCCCCCGAAGCAGACCCTGGACAGCTGGGGTCCCTCCTGCCGGCACTCGGCCACATGAGACTTTCTGCCCCTGTGTGCATGTCGTCTCTTAGGTCTTGCTTGTTCTGGGTACTGAGGGCAAAGCGGAGGGCCGCGAGGCAGAGGTGGTCTGCCCGGACGCCGGAGTCAGACTTGATTCAAAGTCCGGCAGGGGTGGGGGGGGCTTTAGGCTGCAAGAAGCTCCATGTCTTCATCCACAGAACGGGCGCCCCGTCTCGCAGTGTTCCGTGCATCACGTGGCCCAGGGCACATCGGCTGTGGTGAAACCCCCTCTCTGCGGCGCCCGCCGGCTTAATGATTAAGTCCTCGCACGAAGAAGCGTGCCTCTGCTGGACTTGGCTCTCAGAGAAATGTGTGCTTGTCACACAACGCACCTTTGGTCAAGGTTCTCTAGTCCACGCGCCTGTCGCTTGTCACCTCTTGGAGTGTCAGTCACTGGCCTTTCCCAGGTCTGCAGGAGCCCACGGCTGTAGCAGACGCGTGAACACGGCTGTCCTTCACGTTACCCCGCGGACACCGTACGAGTCTAATGGTAAGCCTTCCCGCACCGGTAACAGGACGTCTGAGGATTTTGGCCAAATAACAAGCAAGAATGAGGATGGTAAGTCTCGAGAGCTATGCTGGCCAGTGAGCATCTTCCTGAAATGCACAGTTTTTTCAGTTTTGGTTTTGACTGAGACAACCATTTCTCACTAGTAAGACCTTAAGATTGGGGCGCCTGGGTGGCTCGGTCGGTTAAGCATCCGACTCTTGATTTCGGCTCAGGTCGTGATTTCAGGGTCTTGAGTTCGAGCCCCACGATGGGCTCCACGCTGGTCATGGAGCCCACTTAAAATATAAACAGAAAGATAGTAAAAATCAGACCTCAAGATAACATCTTACACAAATGAGAACTTTGTGAGAAACCGTCGTGTATCGTTACCGTTGGGAAGAGGCTTGGGGCGTGCGTGCGTCCGGAGAGAGAACGGTCCTGGCGCAGTGTGTTCTCAGAAGCGAAGCCGGGCTAGGACCGAAGCGAGGCACCACAGAGCGACTGCACATCCAGCCACGTCCATGGTTGCCGAAGCTGGACACACACCGAGGGTTCACCGACAGCGGGACGGCCGAGCGCTGGTAAGTCCCTGTGGTCCTCTCAGGTGTCCGGGGAAGGAGCCACAGAGAAGGCTCCACGCCGCAGGGCCCCATTTGTGTGAAGCGCTAACAGGCAGAACCGACCCACGGTGATAAGAGGAGGCGCCGGGGAGCAGCAGGGAGGGCTGGGCCGGGGTCAGCTTGCCACAGCGGCTCGCTACATCTTCAGGAATTTGGGCAGCCAGCTGCTACAGCCATTCTTCAAATTTTAATGATACAAACTTACAATTAAATACATTACATTAAAAACGAAGGTGGTAAGTACGCGGTTCCTCTCTTACTATCGTTTGACTCTATCTCTGCTCTCCGGGTCATTGCCCTCCCTCGTGTCCGTTCGGTTTCTGCGGCTCTCCCAGCGGTGCAGTGACGTCACGTTGGCAGCCTGAAATCTGCCGTTTGGGGGGTATTTGTACACGGAAATCATCAAACGCTACAGGTCAGCCCCTCGCCCCCCCCAAGCCCCCCGTCCCGGTGAGCCAGGTAAACATTTACCAGCATACCACGGATTAGTGGGAAGGATCACGGAGTTCACTCAAAATCTATGTACTTCGTATGTATCTTACCTTAATAAACATCCTTTTAAGCCACGAAACTAGTGCTGGAACTCCTTCCCAGGTCTCAGATGGCATAGGTCTCAACGCAGGTGCCGTGGATTTGCTGTGCGCGCCTCGGCCCAGGTGAGCCAGCGAACTCCCTCCACAGCCGTGGGTCGTGATCGAGCTACCGGCAGCCTCACTCTCAACCTCCTGTGCGCTTGCGATTCCGGGGTGGGGGTGGGGGTGGGGGTGGGGCCCCGCCTCTGCTCGTCAGCCTCGCCCTTCAGTATCAGGGAAGAGTGCGTCCTGTCCGACAGCATCCTTCATCTAACGATGTGACAACAGTAGGCGACTGCAGTTGGTTTCCGCAGCCCAGCTGGGGCTGGCCGCCTTGGGCCACCCCCAGGTGCCTCCCCTCCTAGCCCTGGGACCCCCCCCCACCCCCCCCCCACCCCCCCCCCCCAGCCTCCTAGCAGCAGCTGCGACTCCCCGCTCCCTTTCAGGTCTGCAGCCCTAGCAGGGCAGCCCCAGCGGCTCTCGGGACTTGACCTCTGCGACCCCGCATTCTCCTGGATGTCTTCCCACTGCTCTGGCCATTCCTCAGGGGGCGGCAGGCAGGGGACAGCGTGGCTGCTGGCTCAGCGTGCTTCTCCCCTGACAGGTGTGGACCTCGGGCACCTTACCCGATCGTCCTTCAAATGGTGATAATAAAACTCCGGCTCGGAGTTGTCCGACAGGTTCGATGAGATCACCAATGCGCAGTGCTTGGCCTTCCCCAAGGACCCCCTGTAACAGACTTCCCGACCCAGCTCCCCTCCTCGTCACTCTGCAGCTCCCGTCTCTTAACTCCTCGGCACCCGTCGCCCTCCATGCCTCCTGGGTACCATCAGGGCATCTCAAACCGCCAAGTCTGGGTTTCTGGCAGGTGAGTAGTTGGCCCGTCCTGTTTCCGCCCCTCTCCTGCATCAGGCGTTCCCTCACTGCTTATCCCTCTGAGGCCCCCCTGACCCACCACCCTGCCCGACTGCCTGCAGTACCTGCTCTTCATCCCCCCTTCATGGCATTTCCCACTACTAGGCTGCGGTGTGTGTTTGCGTATCTGATCACTGTCCACCTGTTGACTGTAAATTTCCCGAGGGCAGGGGCCTGGCCTCCCCTGTTCACTGTTCCCCAGAACCTGAGATACTCCCTAGCACAGCAAAGGGACTCCTCCTGCCCCAGTGCCAAGGGAATGGTACCACGTGGAAAGCCAGAAACCTGCTGTTGCCCTGTCCCTTCTCCTGTCCCCAGATCCATCTCCGGGTCCTACAAATCCTAGCCCTGAATGGTTACTGAATCTTCCTACTTCCTGTCCTCATGGCCTTTACCTGGCTTGGGGGCCCTCCCTCTCTCCCCCAAGGCCACCCCATGCACTCTTTATCCCGCTGCCAGACATCAGGTCCCCCCTCAGGTGCATGTGCGCCCCAGGAAGCAGGCCTGCACTGCTGCCTTCAGGACTTTCGCCCCTGCCTGCCCCTTCCCACCTCTGACACCCTCTGGGCTCCTCTTAGGCTCCTGTCCCTCTGGAAATCTTCCTCCCGTGCACCCTGCCTGCCCAGTTCGGGCTGGAACCACATTTACCACACAGTCTGCAGGCCGGAATACTGAGGCCAACACATCTTTCAGAAGGACTAGAAATTGGTTTTCCCTCTCTAAGCCTGTTGCCTCACAGTCTGTGGTTATGGGGGACAGGGAGTAAGACTTTAAAGCAGCACTACGAGCCTATGATAGGCCCTAAATACATGGAGCCTCAAAACAGCAAAGCCGCAGGGCTGAGAGGCTCGGGGCTGTTCTTTTTTTTTTTTTTTTTTAAAGATTTTATTTATTTATTTGACAGAGAGAGACACAGCGAGAGAGGGAACACAAGCAGGGGGAGGGGGAGAGGGAGAAGCAGGCTTCCCGTGGAGCAGGGAGCCCGATGCGGGACTCGATCCCAGGAGAGAGGCTCGGCTGTTCTTGCAAACTGCTGCACACGGATGCAGCCCACACCAGAGCGTGTGTCATGCTTTCAGGTCGTACTGGCGCAGGACCCCCACACTGACAGTGCCGCCTGTGGTCAGGAGGCAACCCAGAAGTGGGGCAACGGTGCTGGGGCTGGCGCCAGGCCGTCTCCTACCGGCACCCGGTGCCCAGAGTCCACGGCGGAGGGGGAGCTGGGGCCTGGGGTCACGGGGCCCTAGGGTCCCACGGCCCCAGAGTGCCTAGGTTCCCGGGTCCTGGGGTCCTGGGAGCTCGGGGTCGCGGGTGCCGAGACCTTAGGGTCTTGGGGTCCGGCGTGCGGAGGTTCCGAGGGCTCAGGGCTCCAGATCCCAAAGCTCCGGGGTCCGCAGCCCACCAAGGAAACCAGGCGCCCCCGAACGGGCGGCCCGCTCGCTGACGGCCCCCCCCGTGGGACGGGCTCCACCGAAGCCCATTGGTCGGCGGCCTGCCCGCGCCGCCCACGTGACGCGGCACGTGACGCGACCCGGAAGCAGCGCGGCGGCGGCGGCGGCGGCGGCGGCATGTTCGCGGCGGGGGCGGAGAGTCTGCTCCACCAGGCCAGGTGCCCCGGCGTTTCCCTTGGGGCTCCTGGCGGGGGGGGGTCTCACAGAGCTGCGCCCGCGCGCGGAGACCCGGAGCAGCCCACCCAGACCCGCCCTAGAGACCCGCGGGCCGGGGAGGCCACGCCGGCCGGGCCCGGGGGGAGGGGCGGGGAGGGGCCCGCGGGGCCCCGGCGGCGGCGGCGCCTGAGCAGCGTCGCGAGGGGTGCGTGCCAGGGAAGCGGGGCGGGGCCCCCCGCCGTCCCCAGCAGGGGAGGGGAGCCGGAGGCTGTGGGATGCCTCGGGGGCGAGGGCATGGAGCCGCCAAGAGGCTGGAGAGCCTGCTGGCGCTGAGGCCCGCGAGTCCGGCGCGCCAGGCGCGGGCATCTGATTCCCTCCGAGGGCTTTGCGGAGCCAAGGGCGGGATCTGCGGTTTACAGAATCGCTCTGCTGCAGGTGCGTTAGAAAGGGTCGCGAAGTTACCCACCGACTCCTGGCCCCAGGCTGGCCCCGGACTCCTGCTGACCAGTCAGTAAGCCCCTTCCTCGGCGCCTAACCAGCCACGGGAGAAAGGATCAGGCTCGGACCAAGCCCCGCCGTCCATCTGACAGCGAGACTTGACGTCCCTTGTTTAGAAGAAAACGCAGTCAGAACCACAAGCCGGTGGCAAACTTTTCTCAAAAACCCTAAAATTAGTAGCTGGCCGGTTAGCTCAGTTGGTTAGAGCGTGGTGCTCATAAAAAACCCTAAAGTTGGATCTGGAGCTGGACCACCTGGTGGGAAAGACAGGATAGTCGAGGCTGCTGTAAGTTAAGGAGACAAGATCTTGAATGCAGATTAGGTTCTGAAGGCTGGGAAGAGGGCAAAAATCTGTGGTCAAAATAACCCTTGAAAATCTGCTCAGAAAGTGCCCTGTGGATTCGTGGCACCATCTGTGTCTCCTTCCCTGTTGGACATCCAACATTCAAACTCTTACAACTCGAGCTCACTTGAATTTAGGGGCTGTATTACGTGAAAATGGCATCTCACTCAACGTGTGACACACCCCAGCGTTCTTGCCAAGAGACACGTAAGAACTGAGACCCGCCCAGAACTTCACCGGTCTTCCCCCTCCCCAGCTCACCTTCTCCTCCAGGTCATAAATATGCAGAATGAAAGGCAGAATGAGTAACACTCACTATCTAAATTCTTAGTCCTCTCTCTGTCTCGGGTGGGGGAGTGAGGGAGTTGAGGGTAGCGTGTGGTTCAATATCCATAAGTAAGATGCATGACCTACGCAATTTGTCTCCACTAGGGTTTGAGAAAAGCTAGTCATTATCAGTTAGGTCTTACTGGTTTTCACTGTATTCCACTCTAATTAAGCCTGTGATTTGGGGTGGCACTTTAAAATAAATTGCTAACGTTCAGGAGTTAGGATTTGTAGTGAATTTTAGTGTCTGAACTTTTTGGCAATGGAAAGCAAGGGTGGAAAAAGTCACCAGAAGCATCTCTCGTAAGCTGAAGACAAGTGAAGGAAGTGGGACTCGGAGAAGGGGTGGACGGGGGTGTGCGGCAGGTCAGGGGAAGTTTCCAGAAGCCCGAGACAACTAATCAGAGGCTCTGCGTGAGGACATAACCAGCGAGGGATATTTCAGGCAGAGGGTCTGTGGGGAGGATCAAGAGCAAGAGAAACAGGACTTGTGGTTCTTAGAGAAGTAAGGCAGGCCCAGGACCCTGTAAGCCTTGTTAGTGTCGGTAGGAGTTTGGGTTTGAAAGCACTGGGGAGCTATTGAAGGGTTTGAGCAGATTGGACTTTCAGAATCTCACAACCTAGAGAATATACTGGAAGGAATTCATTGGGATGAGGGGTACCACCATTCTAGGAAAGAGTCCCGTGTTATTTTGAGGCATCCTGGTGGCTTCTCGCTCAGTCTCGTTAGCCCGGTGAGAAACAGACCTGACCAGGCCTCTTGTCTTTCTGTGTCCTCATCCCATGTGTGACTGTTGTGTTTGTAAGAAATGAAAATGTGTTAGGAGGTGGGAGGGAGACCGGAAGTGGTGGGGAGTTCATTGAGGTTCATCTCCCAGCCTTCAAGTGAGAACAAGAAACACAAGAAGCTGCCCCAGGCACCTAGCCGCAGATGCTCGGCCAGCCTCCTCGGAAGCCCAAGGCTGGAGCGGCCCCGTCTCTCTCAGTTCAAAATTCCGGGTTCCTGAGCTCGAGCATCTGATTGGTCCAGCCTGGATTCGGTGGACTTCAGCCGTGGCTAGGGGGCTGGAGGGGGCCCTCCTCTGAGAGCACCCCCCCTCCAGAGGTCCCTAGTACCGTGTTTCCTGGGTTTGTCTTTCCTTTTGGACTGGAACAGAAACCCAAATACCAGCTTTCTGTTTTGAGATTTTGTTCAGTATCTTACTTCTTGTTGATGCTCAGTAGGCACGTTTTTTAACGAAGCAGAGTGAATACCAGGAACTGTAGTAGGCGTACCTGAGAACAGGTCACAGTGTTTGTCCTCTGACATAGCAGATTCCACTCTTGCTCCAGGACTGGAAGGCTCATAGAAGGAATCTTTTTGAAAAGCAACTTATTTCAGGCTACTTTTCATTTTGACTCCTAACATCAATCGGTTTTAGTTCTTCTGCTTTTGGGACAACAAAAAATCCGGAGGGGTGGTGTCGCCGTGACGGGGTCTGCTGTAGCCGCTGGCGTGGTGGTCTCCCGACAGCCCTGCCCGCAGGGGAGGGGAGTGACCCAACGACGGCCGCATCCCAGGGAGGGAGGATACGCGTGTGGTGGCCTCGCTCTCCCACGGGACACCCGGGCTTCTCTGCTCCGTGGGGATGTTCCTCCAGCCCCAGGGCCGTCTGTCACGGCTCAGGGCAGCATTTCCGGCTCCTGTGGCCGGGTCCCCTGACTCCAGGTTGCTGATGCCCTGCTCTTCATTTAGGGAGATCCAGGATGAGGAGCTGCAGAAGTTTTGTTCCCGGGTTGTTAAGCTGCTGCAGAAGGACGAGCCAGGGCCCGATGCGGTGGACGCCCTGCAGAGGCTCTTCCTCATCGTCTCAGCCACGAAATACAAGAGGAAGTGAGTGTGATGATCTTCGGGAGGATGCAGGCTCCCAGCACGTGAGGCCAGCTTGGTGGGGGGTACCTGTCCACTCGTGGCGCGTCGGGCCTCGGCATCTTACACCCGCTGGAAGCGATGCTCACAGCGCTCACGTATGGAGAGCTCTCTCTGCCGGCCAGGGGGCCCCGGGTCTTCTCTGGGAGGGCCAGCGCTCCCGTGGTGACGTGCCACCCACCACGTGGCCTTGCCCCCCCCCCCGCCCCCGCAGGCTGGAGAAGACGTGCGTGGACCTGCTGCAGACCACCCTCTGCTCGCCCAAGTGTCCCGAGCAGCTCCAGTTCCTTTGTGCCGCCATCCTGAGAGAGAGGTCGCCTACGGATAGCCTGAGCCTGTCCTGGGACCACGTCCAGAGCAGCCAGCAGCTGAGCCTGGTGGCCTCTGTGCTCTTGGCCCAGGTGACATGCCCGTCCTGCCCTTGGTGGCCCTGGGGTGTCCACCAGCCTCCCCCGTGCCCTCCTGCTCTGTCCCCCCTTGCTCCCGGGGAAGTGGCAGGGCTCTGGGCTCCGGGCTCCAGGCAGGCTAATTCCGGCTGCCCTGGTGGTGACGCTCCTGGACGCGGTAAGAGGGGCGTTTCGGAAAAGAAGATGCTCTCGAAGCGGCGGCCTTCAGACTCGGCAGCCCCTTCCCCGGTGTTTTCAGACCGGATGACTTGTCGCCCACACACTCAGGCAGGTCATCGCTTCACACTCCCCCCGTGTTCTGTTTGAAGGGTGACAAAAAGGAGGAGGTCCGAAGCGTGGGCCAGCACGCCTTCAGAGTCCTCGAGAGCCGGCAGCCCGAGGGGCCCAGTCTGAGACACCTGCTCCCGGTCTTGTCCAAGGTCACGCACCTGGCCCCGCACACCCTCCATGAAGGTAGTCACCCTTCCCAAGAGGCCTGTGCGGGCGCAGAGAGAGAGGAGCACCCTCACAGAAGGGATGGCGGAGGGGCAGTCTGGGGAGGCCCGAGGGCCCAGCACCCTGTCCAGAGCTTGTTTTCTAGAAAGCCCTGCCAGCGCTCCTGCAGCCTGAGTCTGTGGGATTGACGATTTCCCGCATGTTGTCCCCGCCCACCCCCCACCCGCAGACCAGACCAACCTGCTCAGCAAGAGGCTGGTGGAGTGGCTTCGCTACGCGAGCGTCCAGCAAGGGGTCGCACACACTTCCGGAGGCTTCTTCTCCACACCCAGAGCCCGGCAGGTGAGCCTGGAGACTCAGAACCTCCCTGTCCCTGGGCGTCCCTGTGCCAGCTTGGCCAGTCTTGCCCCCAGGGTCCCGCCAACGCCTCCTGTCCTTCCACCTGCCCTGGTTCCAGAAGGATCCCTCTTTTGTGTCTCCACTCGGGTGTGGGGGGGCTTTGGGTCACCAGGGTCACAGCCCCCCAGCCCGTGATGCTGTGGGCCAAACCCACTGGTGAGATCACTTATCTGACGGAGGACGGCGTCCACTCAGGTGCCAGTGTTTACGCGTCTCACGGGGGCTGCCCCAGTCCTCGAGAGCGTGAGGGCGGGGCTACCACTCGCACGCAGCGCCCCCCCTGCCCTCCCCGCCGTGAGCCCATTGCCCCCCGCACCCCCCCGGCCCGGGTCCCCACAGCCCGTCCTTCCTTGCCTCCCGCAGCCGGGCCCGGTCACCGAGGTGGATGGGGCGGTGGCCACAGATTTCTTCACGGTGCTGTCCACGGGCCAGCACTTCACGGAGGACCAGTGGCTGAACGTGCAAGCCTTCTCCATGCTGCGGGCATGGCTGGTGCACAGCGGCCCCCAGGGCCCCAGCACCCCGGACGCAGGTGGGACACGGGGTGGGGGGGGACACGGGGGGTCTCCAGGCAGGAGGTGGGCGGGACCGGGTGTGGCCCCGGGTGACGCTGGCACCGGGAGGCCCGTCCCCATCGTGCGGGAGAAGCCAGAGCGACCGCTGAGGGCAGATGTCAGCAGGGGTGTTCAGACAGCTTCACCAAACCCCTTCCCCAGCGCAGACCAACCGGCGGTGTAGACAGGCTGGACTTTGCGGGGACACGCCTCCACTGCGTGGGGCGTCCGGTGAGGGTGGAGGCGGCCGCGGCCGGGCGAGGCCTAGGTAGCCTGCCGCGGGGACTCCGCGCCCCTCGAGCGCCTCGTTCTCTCTTCCAGACGACAAGTCGGAGCTGGAGGGCTCCACCCTGTCCGTGCTATCGGCCACCTCCACCGCCAGCCACCTGCTGCCCCCCCAGGAGCGGCTGAGGGAGAAGGCCTTCGAGTACTGTCAGCGCCTCGTGGAGCAGAGCACGCGACGTGAGTCCCGCTGTCGCGCCTCCTCCCCCAGGGGCGTCTCGGGCTGCTTGTGGGGGGCTGGGGCCTGGACAGCCTCTGTGCCGGGGGGAGGGGGGGCTTTGTGTTCCTGGCATAAACCCCAGGGAGCTGGGCGGGGGCAGAACCCGCCCCCAGCCCACCAGGCGTCCGTCCCAGCCTCCCGTCCACCTTGCGGGGGGGGCCCTCTGCCCGTCCCTCCGCTCCCAGTTTGCTCTCCGCCGCCTCCTCGAGCTTCCAGAACAGGGTGCCTCTCGCTCTGTTTTGATGCTGACCGGAGACCAGGTGGCTGCCTCTCTTCCTTCCCCAGGAGCCCTGAGAAAGGGGGACGCGGACCTGCAGAAAGCCGTATGTGCCGGGTGGGGCGGGCGGGCCGGGCGGGCCTCCCGCGCGGCTCCCCGCGAGCTGGGCCTCCGCGTCCCCGCAGTGCCTGGTGGAGGCCGTGCTGGTGCTGGACACACTCTGCCGGCAGGACCCGTCCTTCCTGTACCGCACGCTGTCCTGCCTGAAGGCCCTGCACGCGCGGCTGTGTGGGGACCCGGCCCGGGCGCGGGCGCTCCTGCCCATCGCGCAGTTCTTCCTGAGCCACGGTGAGCCTCGCGGCGCCGGGAGACTCTTCTGCTTCGTGCCGAAGCTCGGCCCCTCTTCCTGTTTGTGGCGCCACTTCCTTGGTTGTGTGGACCCGGGTTGCTTTGAGGGACCGTTAGCACCTGATAGGAGAGTTTTTAGATGGGTTTAGGGAGCGGATCGACGTTTCACACCAATCTTAGATCTCTCATTGCCACGAGAGTTCACGGGAGTTTCGTGGGAGGTGCCGTGAAACCAGCATTTTCCAAAGAACGTTCCACATCGTGTGACTTGGAGGGATTGGGCAGTAGCAGGAGACTCGGGGAGAGCTGGATGCAGCTCGGCCAGGGCTCCCCGTGCAGCATGGACACCTCAGGGCCCCTGGTGTCTGGGACTCTGAGGGCCCCACTCAGCAGGGGCATCCTCGTGACGATCCGGGGACCCCCGTGCCGGGGCCTGGGCCCTGACAAGGCCAGTGTTTCAGGGGAGGCGGCCGCCGTGGACTCGGAAGCCATCCTGCAGCACCTGTTCACCAGGGTCCCCTGCGAGCTCTTCCACAGCCCCATGCTGGCCTTTGAGTTCGTCCGCTTCTGCGGGGACAGCCTTCCCCTGTTCGGCAGGAACCTTGACATTCTCAAGCGGAGCTTCCCCAACCTCTTCAAGGCACGCTCGGTTGTCCTCGGGCCAGAGAGGGGGGCCGGCGTTGGGGGCGGGGTGCAGTGCCTCCCACTCGTCCTCCCTCCGCGGAGGCGGCCTAGGGTGCCGGTGGAGGGCCAGGGACGGCCCGGGGGGGTCCATGCGTCATGTAGGAACAGCGTCCCCGCTGGGGAGAGCCCCATGCTGAGCCCCGTCGGAGCAGCTAGGGCGGACTGTGGTTGATCCTAGAATTTGTCCCAATTATCACATCAAGTAGGCTCCTCACGTGGGAGTCTTGCTTGCTGTGCTCGGCCCTTTGTGCTGTTGGTTTTTTTCTTTTAAGATGTTATATATTTGACAGAGAGACAGCGAGAGAGGGAACACAAGCAGGGGAAGTGGGAGAGGAAGAAGCAGGCTTCCCGTGGAGCAGGGAGCCCAATGCGGGGCTCGATCCCAGGACTCTGGGATCATGACCGGAGCTGAAGGCAGACGCCCAACGACTGAGCCACCCAGGCGCCCGTGGTGTTGGCTTTTGACGTGTCTTTTGTGACTGGCGTGGTCACCACGTGGTCTTTGCAAATTCAGCTAGAAAAACAAGGACAAGTAGAAAGGGGTTGCTTTATTTGTTGGTACAGAAGTGAACGCAGAAGCAGAGTAGCGACAAAAAACCGGTCGAGGGCGCCTGGGTGGCTCAGTTGGTTGAGCGGCTGGCTGCCTTCGGCTCAGGTCATGATCCTGGAGTCCCGGGATCGAGTCCCACATCGGGCTCCCTGCTCGGCGGGGAATCTGCTTCTCCCTCTGACCCTCCTCCCTCTCATGTGCTCTCTCTCATTTTCTCTCTCTCAAATAAATAAAATCTTAAAAAAAAAAACAACAACTGGTCGAGTGGCCCAGGGAGAGGGGGGGGTTGCTGATACCCCTGCCCATCCGGGACCCAGGCGCTCTCCCTGCGGCAGCCCATGGGCTCCAAGCTGATGGCCCTGCCACTGGGCCACGCGCCCCACACGGGCCCTCCTGGTTCCCACCGAGCCGCCACGCTTGTCCCTGCAGCTCCTGGCCTGGAACAGCCCGCCCCTCACCTCGGAGTTCGTGGCGCTCCTCCCGTGGCTGGTGGACGCCAGCACAGCCGTGGAGATGCTCCACGCGCTGCTGGACCTGCCCTGTCTGACTGCGGCCTTGGATCTGCAGCTCAGGTGAGCCCGAGGGATGACGCCTGTCCCTGGGTCCCCTCCCCGTTCCCTGCTGTTCCGTGAGCTGCCCTGATGAGAGCACCTCCCTCCAGCCCCGGGCCCTGGAGCCCCCGGCCTGTCTCACTTGGCGGGAGAGCCTCACCGTGCAGGGTGCCGGGCCCCAGGCCCCTCCCGGTCCCTCTGAGGCTCATCGATGGCACAGGGTGACACCTGCTCTGTGTCTCCACGAGGGCTGGGGCAAAGTCGGCCTGTGCCCAGAGCCCGTGTCTGAGCCCGGCCTCGGGCATTTGCTTGCTCACAGGCTGTCACCGGCTGCGTCGGAGAGGCCACTGTGGGACATCTCCCTCAGGAACCCCAGCTGCCTGGAGGCCTCCCGAGACCCAGAGTTCCAGGCTCTTCTCCAGCACCTGTTGCGGGCTAAGGCCAGCGGGACTGTGCAGAGGTAGGGGCCGCTCGGGCTGGGGAGCGCCTGGGGTGAGGCCTGCTGCTGGGCGTCCCCAGCCCCACGGCCCTGGGCGGGACAGGAGAACACCTACGCGTGGTCAGAGCCTGTCCCCGGGGTGGGTGGGACGTGTCTAGGGACGTCTGCCTCTGGGCCTTGCGCCTTCTGACCTGAAGAGACCCCTGTGGTCGCCCCCTGCCCCCTGCCCTTGGCAGGCACCAGCCACGCCGTGGGGGCTCGCGGGGCATGGGCCTCGTGAGCTCAGCTCTTTACCAGCGCCCCAACTTGGGCCATACGAGCCTGCGAGGTAGGCGTGCTGACTCCGCTGTACAGATGGACAAGCCGAGGGCTAGTGCTCCCCAAGAGGGGGAGGGCCAGGACTGGAGCAAGGCGTCCTGAGCGCGCTCCCTGCGGCCTGTGAGAGCGGTGCTGCCCGAGGGGCCGGCGGCCGACAACGGGAGCAAAGCTGTCAGCAGGGGGCGGCATGCGTGGTGACAGGGTGGCCCCCTCCCGGGAGGGCAGCGCGTGTCGGTTCAGAACTTGGTCCAGGCCACGGCACGGGTGATCCCGTTCCCTCTCTCCTCCGGCACCGGCCAGCCATTGGCATGTGGAGACCATGTCCAGGGGCCCCGGGGAAGCGGGAGGGCGGGTACTCGGGGGGACGTGTGACATGTTCTCCAGGTTGGCACCACTCCACCAGCTGCTGCAGCCCATGACCAGCTGCGCCCGTGTGGTCCAGTGCGCCGAGGCCGTGCCCACCCTGCTCCAGGCGTTCTTCTCCGCGGTGACCCAGGTGAGCCCGCTTCCAGACTCCTCCATTCCCGCGGGGGCGCTGGCCCTGGGCCTTGGCAGAGTGGTGTCCTTGAACGCAGATCCTGCCGTGGATCAGCGAGAGGCGCCAGGAGGGGTGGCACGCGGCCCGTCCCTCCCCGAGAGCGGCCTCGGGCTGCCAGACACAGCCGGGGTCAGAGCAGAGCGTGGAGGAGGGTGGTGTCAGGGCTGAGTCTCTGTCTCCCTCCTGACCCCCAGTTTGCCGACGGGGCCCTGACCAACCAGCTGGTGCTGGTGCTCCTGGAGAGAAGGGACTCCCTTTACCAGGTGCCCCAGTATGAGGCCCGTGTGCACAGGTGGGCCCTCCCGCCGCCCAGCCCTAGCCCGGTTTCACTGCCCTCTCCCCCGGCCCCCCAGCCTGCCCCGCCTCTGAGTCCCCACCCCCCAGGCTGCACCCGCATTCAGCTGCCCTCTGCAGTGCGTATCCTGCCGCTCCGCATCACCCCAGGCCCAGCTTCCGCACGCGCTCCTCTCCCCGGTTCCTCCTCCCCCAGGTCTGTAATCTCCGGTGCTGGCCCAGTCCCTCTCCACGCAGGCTTCCAGACCATCTGTCCCCCTTTCCGAAGGCCTGGTCCACACAGGCCTGCATCCACGCCACTCGCCAGCCCCACCCTCCCCCACAGTGGGCCCTTTAGGGGCCGGAACCATCTGCACCTCAATCTGGTGCTCAGAGGCTTTCCCCTCCTCCTCCCGGCTCTGGTTCTGGATGGGGGCTGCGGTCTGGGCCCGGGGACGGCCGCGGCCCAGCAGCGTCCTCCCCGGGCAGGGTGCTGAGCTCACAGCTCCTGGCCCTGTGCGCGCTGCACCCGTCGCTGGTGGTCGACCTGGCGAAAGAGCTGCTGGAGTTCGTGGGGAGCGTGAGCAGCGTCCACAGCAGAGGGGCCATGCTCGCCGCCGTGGTAAGGCCGGCCACCGCGCCACCGCCCCCTCCCCCTCCCGCGCCGGGGTGCCTGCAGGGGGCTGAGGCCCTGTCCCCCCCCCCCCCCCCCCCAGGCCTGGGCCGTCGGCGAGTACCTGTCCGTGTCCTGGGACCGGCGGTGCACCGTGGAGCAGATCACCAGGTTCTTCGAGGCCCTGGAGGCCCTGCTGTTCGAGGTCACCCAGTCCCGCCCGTCTGCCGCCCTTCCCAAGTGCCCCCCACAGGTCATCGCCGTGCTCATGACCACGCTGACCAAGCTGGCCTCCCGGAGCCAAGATCTGATTCCCAGGTACAGGATGGGGCAGAAGGGGAAGGGGAGCTGGCTCCGGCGCCCTCCTGGTGCCCGAGGTCTGCACGCGGCCCGCAGCACGAGGGCTCCGGGCGGACACCGGTGGCGTGGGCGGCGTCCCTGCGGCCTCACCTCTCCCAGCTGACGCCCCACGACCCGGAGGCCTCGGGGGTCTGGGCCCCTCCACAAGGCCTCGGGTTTCCTGTGAGGAGCGCATCTGCCGCTGACTGACCGGGACCCGCTCACCCTCAGGGTCTCTCTGTTCCTGTCAAAGATGAGGACCCTGGCGCAGAGCCCAGCGCTGAGCCCTGTGCACGGTGAGGAGGACGCGGGAGCCATCTGCACGCGGGCCACCGAGCTGCTGACCCTGCTCAAGATGCCCAGCGTGGCCCAGTTTGTGCTCACGCCCAGCGCAGAGGTGTCCGAGCCCCGCTATCACCGGGACGCCAACACAGCCCTGCCGCTGGCCCTGCGCACGGTCAGCCGCCTGGTGGAGAAGGAGGCGGGCCTCCTGCCTGGATGAGGGACGGTGGCGGGGGGGACGGCGGCCGGCCGCAGATTAAGAGCCTGGTATTAGGGCCAAGCCGAGCTGCCGTGACCAGAGGGCAAGTCAGGAGGGGCGCGAGGCCCGGGGAGGAGGCCTGGGTGGGTCTGGGTCCCTCGGTGCTAAGTCAGGGCTGTCCCGTCCTCAGCCTTCGGGTGTCCGGGTGTTTGTCTCTCTGCTCTGCTGAGCTGTGTGGTGAAACAGGATTCGGAGCTCTCACGCTGTCGGGGGCTGGATGGGGGCTGCTTGGTCTGTTTCTGGCTGCTCCTCGCTCGGGGGCAAGAAGAGGTGCAGCAACAATAAACCTCTTTCAGAAAGTCCCTGTGTGCACGAGGCAGGGGAGAGGGCCGGGTATGGGGAGCGCCGCTGGGCTGGGGCCGTTTCTTCCCCCCGAGTCCCCGCAGCGTCCCCGATGTTACAGAAGTAACAGCACGGATGTGGGCGATCAGAAAGGGAGCCGCGTGACCCTCCCACCGGTGCGGCTGCCACCGGGAAGGGCCTTTGCTCGGCGTCCTCTCTTAGCCCGCCTTCTGATGCTGCTGAATGAGCCCGCTGGGGCTCTTCGGGCTGCAGCCTCCCGCCGCCCGAGGTAGGGGGCAGGGCCAAGCCGGCGGGGACCCCGACACCTGCCGCCGGAGCCTCAGCGCAAGTCCGGGTCGCTCTGGCGTCATGCCGAGTGGGGGAGACACGCTGGGTGTGGTGGCGCGAGAAGCCTCCGGCCCCTGTTCCCCTCCCGCCTTGGACGCCGGCTCCCAAGGCTCCCCTCCGCTCCGCCGGGCGCGCACACGCGTCCGGCCACCGGGTGGCGCTGCTGCTCCGCGAGCCTCTGCCCGGCCCGCCGGCTCCGGCCCCGCCCCTCGCCCCGCCCCCAGGCCCGGGGCCCGCGACGCCGGCGGCTCGCGCGCCGGAAGCAGCTGCGGCCGCCGAGGACGTGGGGGGGGGGCCCGCAGGGGGTGTTCGCCTCGCCCCGCCTGGCGCCCCGGCCCCAGGAGGACTTCCGGGAGACGACAGGTGACGCGCCCGTGGAGCGGAGCGGTGGGCGTCGGGGCGGGACGCGCCCGGGCCAGCCTGGTCCTCCCAGGCCGGGGCCGACCCAGCCCCGCGGCTCCCCACCCCCCGGGGCTCCAGGCCCGGTCCGCGGACCCCATCCCCGCGCTGACCCGCGCGGCCCCGGGCCCGAGGTCGGGGAGGTCGGGGTGGACGGTGCGCGTTCACGCAGAGAGCAGGTTCGGCCCCGCAAGGTGCCTGCGGGGCCTGTTGCCGGTGAGCGCTCGGCTGGGCGTGTTTTCGGGCCCCCCCGCCCCGAAGCTCTGGGCCCCCAGCCCGCGGAGGGGCCGGGCGGTGAGCGCGGCCTTGGGGGAGGCGCGTGTCCCGCGCTTCCCCGGGAGCCAGGGCCGCTGCAGGGACGGTCCCCTCGCGCTCGCTTCGCAGGCCGAGCCGCCGTGTGCCTGCGGGTCTGGGCGGAAAGCGCCCGAGTTCAGGCCCTGGGGGCCGCCACGGGGCAGACCGAGTTCTGGGGCTCGGGTTTCCACCCCCGGGCCCGCGGCGCACACCCTTGCGGTGGGCCGGGGCGGGGGCGGGGCGGCGCGCTGAGCACCCACTGACGGGGGCTTCCCGTCGCCTGGGCCTGGGCCGCCGGGCTGTGGGCGGAAGGCGCCAGAAACGTGCTGGGGCGCTGGGCTCGGCCGTGGCCGAGGGATCACCCCGCCCGGAGCCCGGAGCCCCTGCGCCCCTGCCAGCCGCGCGCGGTGAGGGCGGGCGTGTTTCAGAGCGTAGGGCACCGGCCGGGGCAGAAGAGCAGCCTCCCTGCACGCGATTCCCCGTCTGGAAAACGGCGGGGGCGCTGTGGGCAGGGGACGAGCCCGCCGCGAGCCCCGCGCGCGTCGCCTCTGCCGCGGCTCCAGCCCCTGGGAACTTGGGTGCGTGGGCCCCGCGCCGGCGCCGCAGCCTTGCCTCCTTCGCGGCACGAGTGGCGAACAGCGGAGACCGGTGGCCGGGCAGGCCTTACCAGGCTGCTCTCGGCCTCCCTGAGCTTGCGCCCCGCTTCAGTTCGGGGCTCGAGGCGCTTCCCTTTTGGGTCCAGTCGTCGTGTTTAAAATGGGTTTTTTAAACTGCGTGTTATCCAGCTCTCTGGACACTCAGTAGCAGGTGGGGCCTCTGTGGAGCCGCCGAGGGCCTGGAGCAGGTGCCGGCCGCCCCCCTCCTGCGCCCACCGGGGGGCAGCGTGGAGCTGCGCGGACCCCGCGCCCCGGGCTGGCCGAGCACGCCACCGGGGTGGGTGTCTCCCGCCCCGAGACCCACTCCTCCCCCCCCGAGACCCACTCCTCCCCCCGTCTCCCTTCCTGCCGGAGAGGAGGACCCCGGCCCCGAGCCCGGCCCCGAGCTCCGTGCGCCGGGAGGCGGCCCCTGCCGACGACACCTGGCACGCAGGCGCCCGAGCCCCGCCGTCCCCGCGGCCCCCGGCACGGCCAGCGGCCCGGTGGAGGAGGAGGGGAGGCTCGTGCCGGGGTGAAGGGACGGTGACCTGGGGGACGCCGGCCAAGCCGCGGCTGCCGTGAGCGGAGGGGCGGGGGGGGAGGCCCCGGGTGCCCCGAGTGGGTAAAGGCTCCCGCTGCCACCGCCTGGCTCAGGGGGTTCTAGACCTTTCTCTGAACGATGCCGAGCCTGTGAGGAGCAGGAGCTCCCTGCTTCGGGGCGGGGGGCAGAGAGCGGGCATCACTAGGATCCTGTGTCCTCCCGGGGAGCCCAGCCCCGCGCCCACTCCAGCGCCACACGCCGCCACCTCGTCAGATTACGGAAGATAGTTCATTGAATCTATACGTTTCCTTAAAAGCTTTAAACATAAAAGCTCTGTAACAAACATCGCAACTTAGTGTTATCGGTCGTATAAATAAAAGATGCACTAAGATGTACATCGTCCACAGCGAGGACCACGGAGCGGCTTGGGGGCAGGTGGCCGAGCCTCAGGGCGGGGAGCGCGGGGCCGGCCCCCTAGGGAGGCGGCGTGCGGAAGCGGAAGCGGATCTTCCTGGCCGTTTCCGCGTCAGCCTTGGCAACCAGAAACCGCATCTTCTTTCCCCCGCGTCGGATCAGGTCCACGGCTCTGAAACGCGGGGGGCGGACAGGATTCACCTCAGGGCAGGCGAGGCAGGCGGGGCAGGCGGGGGTGCCGGGGGTGCCTGGGACGGGGGCCCAGCCCCTCCGTGAGGGGCCCGGGCTGGGGCTGCTGTGTCGGCCGAGGTCGGTGGAGCCGGCTGAGCCTCCGCTCCCTCGCCTCTAACGGGGGCGGGGGGTCACGACCGGACCCGCTCGCAGGCCGCCGCGGCACGAGGGCAGGGGTACCTCAGGTAGCTGACGCCCCTCAGGCTGCTGCCGTCCACCTCCAGGATGCGGTCCCCCAGGGACAGGCGGCCGTCCGACGCCGCGGGACTGCCCGGGAGCAGGGTCTGGATGTAGAGCCCGGGCGCGCCCAGCGGCGTGTGCTGGGGGAGAAGCAGCGGGTCGGCGGGGGCTCAGCACTGGACAGCCCCCCCGCAAGCCCCTGCTCCCCAGCTTTCCTCCGGTGCACTCACCATGCCGTCGATCAGGCCCATCCCCAGCCCCGAGGGGCCCCGCTCCAGCTCCACCACGAAGACGTAGCAGAAGTCGTCCGAGCTGGAGCTGCGGCTGCACGGGGCCGGCGGGGCCGCGTCCTCGGGGCCCACGCCGTCTCCTGGGCGGGCAAGAAAGGGGCCCCTGTGCACGCCGCCGCCGCCGCACGCCCCGCCCCTGGAAGCGGGCTCACAGAGCCCCGCAGGGAGGGGTGCAGACCCCCTCGGGGCCACGTGTGCCTGCGCGGGGCACCTCCAGCGCCCCCACGGCTGCCCTGGGACACGAGTCCCCGTCCGGCCAGGGCCAGGGCCTGAGCAGGGGCTCTGCTCAGGCTCCCGGCACAGAGCTCCCCTGGGACCCTTCCCCTCCCTCCGCACCTCTAAGGGGGGACTCCGTGTCCGTCCACCCCCCGTGTCTGAGCCTGCCCCCTTCTTGAGCCGGGGCCCCCCTGAGGGTCCTGTACCTTCTCTCCCCGGGAGGTCAGGGCCTTTGGCTGCAGACCAGCACCACGAAGCAGGGGTCCTACCTCAGGCCCCGCTCTACCTGCGTGGCCCCCGCCCTCGGGACACGCTCCGAAGTCTGCCGGCGCACGGCCCGTGCAGCCCACGTGGGGGCAGAGCCCCCCCACACACACACCTCACTCCTCCGTGCTCGCCCCTGAGCCATCCTTCCTCTGCCCTGGGCGGAGCCACCTGGTCCCACAGATGGCTGCGTGTGGCCCAGCTGCCCTCCAGCATCCCGGGCTGTGGGCGATCGAGCGCGGGCACCGCCAGCCCAGGCCAAACATGCCACTGGGACCTCGTGGGCGGCATGACCCCAAGCGGCTCTGCCAGGTGGCAGCAGGGCTGGGTGCAGGCGTGAGCCCGGGGACACGGCTCACCTTCTGGAGCTGCGCTCCTCCTCCCTTCCGGGAGCGCTTTCCCACGGGTGCCGCCAGGCTCGGGCCAGTCCGGGACGGCGGGCTCGAGGCCAAGTGGGGTGCTGGGAGGCGTCAGCAGGCACGAGGAGTCTACGTGCGAGGGGCCAGCCTGGGGGCCCCCGCAGCTGTGCCTTCCCGGAGGGCCCTGTGCGCGGGGAGCGCCAGCAGAAGGCAGAGCGCGCACCTGGCCGGCTTCACAGGCTCCCCTGGAAACGAGCGGGCAGCTCTGGCCCTCCGGGTGCCCCTCCGGGGTGGTGTGGTGCGGGCCCTGGGTGGGGGTGGGGGCGGGGGTGGAGAAAGCGCTCAGGTACTCAGCCGCCCGGCGTGGTGGGAGAACCGAAGGGGCCCCGGGAGCTCCCAGGGGCGGCAGCCAGGCCCTGTGCTGGCTGCCCCCGTCCGCCCCGTCACCAGGGTCCGTGCCCCGACAGCCGGGCCCGGGTACCTCGAGGCACTCCGGCTGGGAAGGTGCAGCGACGGGGCTGGGCTTGCTGTGCAGGCTCCACAGGAAGTGGCGGACGTAGAGAAGGTGCTGGTAGATGCTGTCATCCAGGCAGTCGGCCTCCAAGTCCACCTGGAAGCCCTCGCTCGGCAACACGATGGGTGGGGGGTTTTCGTACGACTCCAGGACCTCCTCTGGGGCGGGGGGGAGGATGAAGGGACCACCCGGCCAGGAGTAGCCTTCCTGCCCCTCCCCAGGCGCGCCAGCCACCCACCCCACCCCGGCGGGACTGGGGACACCGCCATGCGGCATCCAGCCAGAAGTGAACTGCCCAAGCCAGCGCTCGGCCCTTCTGCACCCGGTGGCCGCCCAGGACGAGGCCAGGCTGCCCCCAGTGGAGCGCCCACCACGGGGCAGGCCTCAGAAGCGAGGAGCCCAGGGTCCCGCTCAGAGCACTTGTTCCATCCAGGCCGAGGCGCTGGGGGGTGGGGACCCTACTTCCAGCTGTGTCTTCTCTTTGTGTCATGACGTGCATCACGCAACAGAGAGAGAAGACCCAGAGAGGCCGACGCAGGCCGTGTGCGTACACACAGGTGCCCAGCACACCCAGCTCCGCACGCAGGGTGCAGGCCCCGCCCTCCTCCTGGTCGGCTGGGCCCCGAGCGCTCGGGCTCCTCGCTGGGGAGGGGGACCGTGGACTCTGACCTCCCGCTGTGGGGGTCTCTGGGTCCCCAGGTGGGGGATGGGGCAGGGCGCTCCCAGAGGAAGGTGGCCCCGGGGGGAGGTCCTAGGTGCTCCCCAGGCTCCTCCAGGAAGTCACCCAGGGAGGCTCCCCTCTGCCCCCACACGGCGCGCGGGGCCCCTGGCTCCTGCCCGGGAGGCGGCTCACCTGACCTGAAGGCCTCGGGGCTGTCCTGGGCACCTGGCTCCCAGGCACTCATGGGGCCCACGGCCGAGGCCAGCTGGTACTGCGTCAGCAGCCGGCGTAGCTGTGCGGGGCTCAGGGTGGGGAACGCGGCTCGCAGGTCTGTCCAGCTCATCTGGGTGACAAGCAGCAGCTCACGGTCAGAGGCCCCTGGATGGCGCAGCCACACCCCCGGGGGGGGCTTCTACGTGCTCTGGGGGCAGGGGCAGGGGCAGAGGGCCCGGGCTCCCTGGCCACGTGCTCTCAGCTCGCTCGCGCAGGGCCTCTGGCACTGTGAAGGCGGGTGAGGTCAGCAAGGGGGTCAAAGCCCCATGGGCGTCCAGGGTGAGAGCCGGGGGGGTGTCTGTTCCTGGGGGGCGGCCAGCAGGCACCACACCCAGTGCTCTGTCCACCGAACGTGCCTCTCCCCACGTCACCTCGCGGGGCTGAGAAGGGCGGCAGAGAGCCCTGGGGATTCGGGGAAAGGGGGTTCCCGCCTCCCAGTGCGTAAGAGACCCGACCCGCCAGGCTGGGGACCCCGAGACTGGCTCTGTGGACGGACAGGGAGGCTTCCTTGGGGGGGACCAGCAGCCTGACCTTGTGCGCAAAATGCAACAGCTTGCGCCATTCCCTGCGACCCTGGTCTCCACGGGCCAGGGATGTCCCTCCTCTCTCGTTTTCTGGAACCCTGTCTTCAACCTTCTGGGCTAATTCTCGTTTCTGTGGCACAGACCCTCACCACTGCCCCTGCCGCCAGGGGAACCGGTCCACGCTCATGCTCTCCATGGTGGCGACTCCCTTGTCCCCCAGCTTCTGACGCGGCCCTTGAAAGTCGGAAACCACGCTGACGGCTGATCCTCGGCGTGTGTCCTGTCTTTATTCTTCCAGGAAGTTCACAGGCTTCTCGCGGCCGTGGTCCCCACACTGCGGCGCTGCGCTCTCCAGAACCTCGGGGCGGATGGGCCTGGGGACGTCTCGGTCCCCCCTGGGCCATGGCCACCACCTCCTACTGTTCGGAGCCTGGGCCTCGCTGGCAGGTCCTTCTCTCGTCCCATCTTTGCCTTCACTCCTGTGCTTCCCTCTTTTCTGGGTTTCCTGCCAAGGGGCCTGGGCTGTGGGTAGCAAGTGCCTTGGCCAGAGGGACAAGCGTGGCCCCAGGCTACGTTGCGGGGGGCGCAGGGCAGCGCGGGGAGCACACCCCCCGGCTCAGGACAGCCTCTGTTGGCCCGAGGCGGTGCTTCTGGTTTTCTCAGTTCCGAGAACCCCGGCTTCCCTCCCCCAGCCGTGCGGCATCCAGGGCCGGTGTCCAGGCGCCAGGGGCCTAGCACGCTCCCCTGTCCTCCTTCCCCCGAGTGCGGACACATGTTCTGGGTGACTTCCTGGACTCGGTCTCCGGATCTTGCCTCTGAATCCTTCCTCTCTGCTGCCAGCTTTAGTTTCCAAGAATCCTCTTGGTTCTTCTATTTATAGAATGCAGTTATCTTACGGACACTAAGTCTTCTCTTTATGGAGATGTATTTTAAGTTTCTTCTCCCTGAGAAGTCTGTTTCGGGGGATGGCAAACTATGGCCCGAGGCCTGTATTTGAAGGGCCCTCCAGCTAAGAATGGTTTTCACATTTTATGAAGGGCTTAAGACAACAACGAAGAAGAATTTGGGATGGTGACTCTCTGTGGCCCACAAAGGCTAAAGTACCAACCACCCGGCCCTTTACAGAGAAGCCTGCCAGCCCAATCTGTGCCCCCCAACCCCTCTCCCCACATCCGTCTCTCCTGTTCCAGAGCGGGAGCCGAGTCTGCCCGGCCGGCTTGCGGTGGGACCTGGGTCTGCATCCCCCACCAGGACTGTCCCCGACCACCCAGCGGGCCAGCACCTGCCGCGGGGAGGGCACAGGCCCCCACCGAGCAGGCAACGGCCCACGGCCTCCGGCCCTCAGATGCTCCTTGGCCCCTAGTAAGCCCCCTTTCCAGAACGAGACTCCTGGTGTCAGGATGACGCCTGGTCTCCTGGCCTCGAGACCCTTGGTCGTCAACACTCTAGAGATCGGCCCAGGGCTTCTGGCAGTGTGAGGGGGACAGGCACCCAGCCACACAGGAAGGGGCGGCCGAGGACCCAGCGCTGCTTTGTCATCGTCCTGTGCGTCTCGTGCTGACGAGGGCCCGTGACCTCGGCGCACATGTCCGTGGGGGGGAGAGCTGTGGCGAGCTCTGACCGGGCAGCCAGGCGCCCCCACTATGAATAAATGTTTTCCTGGCACGATGGAGATGCAGTCGTTCCTACTCCTTTTCAGCGTTCGCTCTGAAGATGTCCCCTTCCTCGTCTCGATGCTGGCGGTTTGTAATTTCCCACTTTATTACACTCTTCGAAGAGCCACTCTTGGCCTTCTGCTCCTCTTGTTGTCTGTTCACAGACCTTCGGGTTTGGCAGCTCCGCTCCTGCGCCAGGATCTTCCTTCTCGGCCCTGTTGTCCCCGTCGCGTGTAAGGGCTACACGGTTTCCCCAGGAGCCAGGCTTCTCCGCTGCTCAGGCGGTCACCCGCCTCCTGGCCTCCACAGGGCTCGTCTCCTCCGCGCTCTTTGTCCCCCCGGGGGCTTGTGCTGCCAAGAAGCCAACCAAATGCCTATGTTGCATCCGCGATCCGCACACATGTGCCTGGTTTCTGAACTGTCTCTAGTGAACCCATGTGTCACTTCTAGAATTAAAAAAAAATCCAGTAACTTACAAGACACCTGAACCGGACCTAGTCCCCAACACATGGCAGACTGTCGGTATCCGCTGAGCGATCCCTGGCCGGGGGGACTCGGCGTGGGCAGCACGAAGCAGAGGTTGCTGTGCGGGTAGCTGGTCACACCGCGCGGTGCGGGGCAGACAGCAGCTGCCGTTACGGAGAGCCCCGGTGACCCAAACCCAGATGACACCTGCCGTGTGGTGATCCTCGGGCAGAGGCGGAGGGTCTGACTCTACAGCAGACCGGCAGGTCCGCAGTCCCTGCAGGAGCGTCCTGCTGGCTACGCCCGAGGTGCCCATTTGGTCCAGACGCTCCCGGCAGCGCCGGCCATGCAGGCCTCTCCACGTCGTCCCCGGGCACACTGGCTGTTTCGCCAGGCAGGAAAGGGACACCACTGGTTTGGGTTCAGGGATCATCCGCGACGACAAATGCGCACTCTGACAGTCCTGGGGGTCAGACGCCCAGCAACCGTGGGGCCCAAACCGAGGAGCCAGCAAGGCTGCATTCTGCTTGCGCTCCTGGGCCGTCCGAATTCAGCGGAGGCCTGTTCCAGCTTCCGGAGGCCGCCACAGCCCATGGTCCCTCTTCAGAGCCAGCCGGGCCGTCGAGTCCCTCCTCCCGTCCTCTCTCGGACCCACGCTTCTGCCTCCCTCTCCCACTTCTAAGGGTCATGTGCTTAGACGGGGCCCAGCAGACAAGCCGGGGTAAGCTCCCATCTCGGGGCCCCCAACCTCAATCACACGTGCAGAGCCCCCCGTGCCGTGTGGGGTCCGACATCGCTGGGGCCTTCTCCTGCCTGCAGGTGGGAAGGGCTGTGGGAGGGGAGCCACTCCGCGAGCTCTCAGGGGCCCGGAGGCCAGCTCTGGGTTTGTCGGGCACCCCCTACCTGGATGAGCTGTGCGCGGGGCGTGGCCAGCAGGTTGAGTGTGCAGGAAAGCT
Source organism: Mirounga leonina (assembly GCF_011800145.1). Classification (NCBI taxonomy): domain Eukaryota; kingdom Metazoa; phylum Chordata; class Mammalia; order Carnivora; family Phocidae; genus Mirounga; species Mirounga leonina. The sequence continues at coordinate 3,619,650 of NW_023270763.1, forward strand.
TCTGGAAGAAGCGCTCCCCGGCCTCCCCGCAGCCGGCGCTCCTCATCCACTCCAGGAGCTGCTGCAGGCGGGCGCAGGCCTGGACGCCTCTGGGCCAGTGGAAGCAGCTCAGAGAGGGGCCTGGGAGCGGGCAGGGAAGGTGACGCCCAGCTGCTCCCCACACGGCAGGCGTGCCCCCCGCCCTCCCCAGGGGGCTCCCCAACGCCTGTCCTCCCCGACTCCAAGCCTCTGGGGACAAGCCTGACAACCGTACGTGGGTGTCCAAGGCCACTAGGCTGCTTCTGGACCCCTCTCTTGGCGGGGGGGTGGGGGGAGGAGGGGGGCACGGATGGGGGTGGGACAGCCACGGAATCCCAATGCAGAGAGTCCACACCTATAGCCAAGATGCCTGCTCCCACCCGGATCCTGCCCTCGGAGCCCGACCAGCCGGGGAGGGCCCTGCTGGGGACACACGTGTGCCACGGGTCTGCACGCATGGCATGCTCATGTCCCCGTGTCCCAGCGGGGCCCGTGGCTGGAAGAAACTGGCACCCCGAGCCCCTGGCAGTGAGGAGCCTGGGGGGCAGAGGCCAAGTCCCTTCTCTGAGCCTGTCCCTCCTCGCTCCCCAGTGGGGCTGTGTGGGGGTAACAGGAACCAGGAAGGGCCCAAGCAGACCCCACCCCACCCCGGGGCCCGTGTGCAGACACTGACGCACACTCCTGAAGCTGCCCCGGGCCTCAACCTGCCCGCCAGAACCCCAGGCAGCGAGATGCCTCGGCCCCCCAGCACCCGCTCAGCTTCTGCAGCAGGGGTGGGGGTCCCCGCACTCCCCACCCCGGGCCTCACCCTTGTCCATGAGCTGGTTGAAGAGCAGAGTGCCGGAGAAGAAGAAGAGGTAGGCCAGCACCTGGGAGGCGATCTCGGGGTGCACCCGGAACTGCCGCAGGAGGTCCAGGGTGGCCTGGTAGACCGACACGACGTGGCGCAGCTCCTCGGGCAGCTGGGGGGCGGGGCACCAGCTCTCCTGGCGCTCCGTCTGGAAAGGGGGGCTCTCCAGCAGGGCCGGGAGGCAGACGTGCAGGGACTGGGGGCGAGAGGGAAACCCCAGCTGCACGCGAGCCCCCCGCCTGGGCCCATCGCGGGTCCTGCTGAACGGGCCCCAGCTGCCCGGGGCCACGGGGGCCACGGGGGCCACGGGGGCTCGGGACCAGCTCCGGCTAAAGCAGCAGAGGACTCCAGGAGGCGCACAGAGCCCCGGCCAAAGGGCTGCTGGAGACGCCCCACAGGTCTTGGGGGGGCTGCACCCCTCCTGTCTTATCAGACAGAAGGGTGGCAAGGGAGCAGCTGGCGGGCCCCCCGAGGGACCACACCCCCAGCACCGGAGCAACCCTCCCGCGGAGCCAAGCCGGGCGCAGCAGCCTGGGGGCCAGGCAACGGCCCCGGCGGAAGGCCTGGCAGGACGGCAGGCACCCACACTCGCCTCGGGGCTGACGGGGCAGCGTCGGCTGCTCCCCAGAAACAAGGTGAAGGCACCACCTCTGAGGGGAGTCCTCGCTGCCAGTACATCTCAAGGTGATCCTGGGGTGATGGGTCAAGGGCAACACGCATCCCCACTCGGACCCCCAGGGCACATGGCTGGGGGGCTCCTTCCTGTTTGGCCAAGACACTGAGGCTGTGCGCTTCCCAACCCAGGGCTCCACGCAGCTGGGAGCACCTGAGCACAGGGCTGCCTGACTCGACCGTCTGAGCTCCGTGCGGAACAGACAGGGAATCCAAGCATTGTCCCCAGCGTGCTGTCTCCAACGAACCCCTCCTGCTTCCCGCTGGAGAGCAGGGCGGCAGCTTCCATGCCACCCCCAAGTCCCTCTAAGTTAAAACTCAGTCCCGGGCGCCTGGGTGGCTCAGTCGTTAAGCGTCTGCCCTTGGCTCAGGTCATGATCCCAGGGTCCTGGGATCGAGCCCCGCATCGGGCTCCCTGCTCTGTGGGGAGCTTGCTTCTCCCTCTCCTCCCCACTTGTGCTCTCTCTCTCAAATAAATAAAATAAAAAAAAAAAAAAAACCTCAGTCTCAGCAAATCCCCTGGGCTCCCCTGGACAGGACCACCTGCCACAGGGGCCCCTCCTCTCTCCACTCCCCTGCCTGTGCCCCCCCTCCTTACCCGGAGGCCCCATTGTCCTCTCTGCCCACCGCAGTGCCCACCGGTGCCCACGGAACACGCGCTCCACCTTCCAAATCATTGCCCAGAGCAGCCAGCCCTCCAGCTCCCCAACACCGCGGGCCCCTGCGCAGCCGGCGGGCTCCCGGACAAGGGTGGGGCGGGCAGGAGGGCGAGGGGCGGGAAGCCGGGGCTCAAGTGTGTGGAGGCAGCCGTCCAGCTCAAAATCCTCAGCTGCCCCCACGCCGGGGGGCCAGGAGGAGCACACCCTGCCGCGTCTGCCAACGAGCCGGCAGCGCCGTACCTTCGAGACGTAGTACACACACTGCTGGAAGGCGTACAGGATGACCTCCTCCAGGACCGCCATGGCCTCCTCGCTGGCCGTCAGCGTGCAGGAGAACAGGGACTCCTTGGAGCCTGCGAGGAGACAGCAGCTCACGGTCACCGTGTGGGGACGTGGGGGGCGCCCAGTTACCCCCGGAGTGCGCCCACCCAAGCCCCCATGCTGGGTTTGGGGACGCGATAACCAAAGCCAGCCAGCCCGGCCGGCCGGCCGCACACCGACTGCCGCACCTTCCGGGGCTCCGGGGCTGAGATGCTGGCCAAGGCGGCCGGCCCCGCGCTTCCAGGCCCGGCAATGCTAAAGTGACGCGAGGCCCATCGGAAGCTCGTTACTGACTAGATCCCGGACCCTTGTCTACTGAACCAGCTGCCCCAGCAAGAGCAGATTCTGCCCCAGTTCCCCTGCAGCCACCTCTCACCCCGGACGCAGGTCAAAGGAACACCGGCCAGACCTCCAAAGGAGACCGTCACTCCACAGAAGCGTGACGTTTCCAAGAAGAGAGAAACCAAATGGCCTGCGTGCCCCGTTCTGCCCCCAGCACCCGGGAGAGACTGCAGGGAAGACACTGCTCTGAGAGCAGGATTCTCGACAGCCCCGCTTCATGCAGGTCCCCCTGAACAACAGGCCCGGGTGGCTGGGCCTCCCCGGACGGGCGGGAGCTGAGCCTGGGGGGCCTGCCCAGTGGGGAGACGGGGCTGTCAGTGGATGCCCGGTGATGCCTTCCCTCTGGGAGGGGTTCTTGTAAAGGGACCCCAATACCAGAGAACCCCACCAGGGCGGAAATGTCCTGAGGGGCCTCCAGAACGCGGAGACACACGGTGTCCCACCAGCGCTTAGCAGGGGTGCCCGTGGCCTGGACGCTCCACCTCGTCTCCACGCTCTCAGAGCCTCACTTCATCACAGGACCTGCAGGGAGGCGGCTGGGCCGTGCGTGTCCAGTGTGGCTACAGCCTTTTCACTACCACACAGCGTGGGCCCCACGGTCTAGGACTCTCGTCCCAGGGCTGGGATGGAGGTGCTGGGTCTGGTGGGGCCTCCCTGGAGCACGGGGACCCAGACCACCCACTGCTGGACAAACAGAATGGAAACAGCATGCGAGTCCATCAGAGACCCCACCCCTACAAACAGGGATGCATCCCTGTTCGAGGCACTTTTCTTTCCAGGGCTTGGGGCTCTCCCGCCCCTGGGCCCACAGTGCACCCCCAAAGGCCTCACTCCCCAGGAACCTGCCTGGCTTGGGAAGCCAGAGGCCTGCCCCCCCTGCCCAGGGTCCTCCCCAGAGCCCAGCCTGTGGGGTCTCATTTGGGACCGAGCCTGGTGGGGTCTGGCTGCTCCCGGCAGCCTCACTGGACTTCAGAGGAGAGGCAAATCAGGCAACTTTGGGGCCCCCGTGGCTTGGGGGAGCAAGGGGCTCTTACTAGGCCGCTGGGCTGCAGCACCCCAGGCCTACAGAAACATGCAAGGCTGCCCACTGCTGACCATGGCAGCTGCAGACCAAACACGACCCACAGCCGATGGAAGCCAGCAGGAACGGGGCCAAGAAACCAGTTCCAAACCTTTTGCCTAGAGCGGGGCCTGGGTGGGGGGCCTCCTACGTGGCCAGCTTGTCCGAGAAAGCCCACCTCTACCCGCCGTGTAGGCATGGGGCTTCTGGTGGGAGGAGGGATGGCAGAAAGAGCAGGAGGCCAGGACTCAGCAGCCACAGGGAGGCTCCCAGCAGATGCCACACGAATCTCTCAGATGCCACTGGAAAACCAGCTGCAACACTTGTACCCATGGTGTGGGCTCTGCTGGGGTTTCCGACCAAGCTGACGCTCGCACGAGCCTCGCGGAGGGCCGGGGGCCTGCACTCCGGGCCCCCAGATCCACAGGTGCTGAAGCCGAGCCGCAAAGCTCCCAGAGAGCGCTCAGTGGATAAAACAGCCCCCACCCCCGATGGGCCCACCTTCCGTCTGCCTGTAGGAGGGAGGTGTCCTGGATAAGAGCTTCGGACAACAAAGACTGTTTGCGGAACGAAAAGGCGATTTTCCAGTGTTCAGGACATAACATCTGTTTTCAGAATTCTTCCCACAGAAATTTCCCGCTGAAGGTCAGGAGGCCGAGACGCGACTCTGACCTCGCCTCTGCCCTCTGCTGATGTGATTTTTCCTCCGAGCCCTCCAGCGCCTGCACCGCGCAGGACATTGTTTGTGGGACGCTCAGATCCGGCTGCGGCCTCCCAGCCCGCGGGGTCCCAGGGGTGGGCGGGGGCGGGGCCCTGGCCATCCGTGTGCTCGCCCCCAGCATCGCCTGGGCTGCACGACATCCAGGCCCCGGACCAAAAATAACTTCCTCCAAGAGCAGAGGCCGCAGCCAAGGAAGCGGAGCCCCCATCAGCCCCAAGTAGCCTTTTTAATGAAACAGACGCAGGGTCCCTGTGCCCAGGAGGCAGGCCCAGTGGGGCCCAAAGACCACAGCCTGTCAGCAGAGCGTGTGAAATCAGGGCAGATGAGATGGGGTGTCAGCAGGCCTCACCCACCCACCAACACTGTGCCCGAAAGCCAGGGAGGGGGCAGTTCCCCCGGCTGACGCTGCTGGGGCCAGAGCAGGTGGGACTCCCTGTCAACACCCCCAGCCCCCTGGCATCTTGCACACAAGGGCCGCATGCGCTGGAGACGAGCCAGAGGCCTGGCAGCCCCCTGGCCAACGCCACGTCCAGAAGAGGGGCCCCTCCGCTCAGAACAGCCGCAGGCCCCCAAGGAGACCAGCGGGTTTGGAGGGCGGGAGGCCCGGGCTTCTGGCAGCACCAGCTCAGGACAGCCCGGGCGGCGGGAGCAGAGCGAGGGCCCTGGCTTTTGAGCCACACAGGGCAGGTCATCTGCGTCACATTCAGGGGAAAAGCCGGGAAACCGACGGCTTTAGGCGCAGGCCTTGCGGACAGAGTGCAGCAGGGGGGTCTCATCGACGCCTTGCACCACGTCCACCCGAGGGGAACGGGGATCGGGGCAACCAGGTCAGCAGGCCTGGATGCCCACCGGGACACAGAGGCTTCCAGAACGTTCCTCTACATATCCACAGAAGCCCAAGGAAGCTCCCAATGTCCCTTTCACTGAGAGGTGGGGCTAAGAACACACGGAGAAGCCATGAGGCAGACACACCCCCTCTGCCTCGCGTCACCCCACCACCTCCCGGCCAGGCCTCTTCCACTGGCTCCGCGGGGCCCGGCACCGGCTGGCCCTCCGCCCACCCGTCTGCACAGCTCCCGGGCGGCCGACCCAGCACACGGTAGGACAGCCTGCCCCGTGCAGACCCCCGCCCCTCATCCTCGGCCGCCAGGAGCCCCTCAGCTCTGGAAATCTAGCCCCTCCTGGGGGCTCGGCAGGGTCCCGCGCCACCGGGGCTATTTGCTCGGGGCTGTCCCACACGGAGCCCACGGCCACCCCCGGGGCATGCCGCTGAGCGCACACACGCCAGGCAGTGTCCGGCGACTGAGCCCACGGGGAGCCTCGGCCAGGCCCGGCCGGCCTGCCTGGCTCCCCTCCCAGCTCCGGGGGCAGCCTTCAGGGGCAGGGCCGCTGACCCCCCCTGCCCGGGACCACCCCCACCCCTCCACCACAGGGACAGAGGGGGGTGAGCGGCTCTGGTTTTGCCACAGAGCGAGGGAGCGGGGAGCAAAACCAGGCTCACCCACGGGAGGCTGCGGCCCCTCCCTGTTCCGCGCTCATTCCCGGGCCACGACCAGGCGCGCGCGGCTGAAATCCCGACTCGTCCCCCGGCTGCCCCGAGCAGTCTCTCTCAGTGCTGCCATCGCAGATTCTAACGGGCGCATCCCCTGCGGCAGAGTCCCTGAAGCCAACCAGCGCCCGGCAGCACCGGCTCTCGTCCCGGACACCGGCTCTCGTCCCGGAAGGGACAGCCTGGCCCGAGGCACTGCGAGCTCTCGGCCGGCCTCTGCAAGCGACTCACGGTGGGAGGTGCTGAGTGTGTGACACGACCGGGACGCAAGGGGCGGGTTTGCCCGACGGCCAGTGCCACCCCCCCGGAGGGACCCCGACACACACACACAGTGCCACCTCCCTCGGTTCGAGCGGCCAACTCCAGCCCGGACGGCGAGGGGACGGCCCGCTGCCCCGCCCGGGAGCGGCTGCCCGTGGTACCTGTGACGTCCAGCTCCCCCTCCAGGCTCTGCATGTAGAGTGGGCACTTCTGCTGGATGAAGTACAGGAGCTCCACCGAGTTAGACATCCAGAAGAGGATGTGCTGCAGGTCTGGAACCAGGCCGGCCATGGGGAAGCTGGCCAGGGAGATGGGCTCCTGGCTGCCAAGACAGAGGACCCAGAGTTACTCCGGGAGGGTCCCCCGGGAGGCCGGATGCAGCACTTGGCACATGAGGACGTTCCAATGGGACACCATATGGGACACCACCAACCCCACCGAGGCCAGGCTGGGAAGGCGGGTACACAGACAAGCCGTGGGACACGACAGGCCGGAAGCACGTGCCCTCCATGAGGCACAGGAAGGACTGCCAGGGCCCACGGCCCTTGGTAAAGGGCTCTCATAGACTGTTCTCACATCTTCCCTCTGAGACTGGGGTAACTACGGAAGGAGCGCGGAGGAGAGCGTGTGCAAATGTGTGTGCGCCCCGGGAGGGCGCGGCCCCGGCCCGCGGAACGAGGAGCAGGAGAGTCCGTGTGTTATTTACGTTAACGTAATTAACGGAAAAACCAAACAGCAAACAAACAGTTGTGGGAGGCACACAGGCAAGATTAGCTAAGAACTAGGTGACCGTAGCAGGAAGGTGGTTCCGAGTGTCAATGGACCAGACAGCAATCAGAGCATGGCACTGAAGATTTGGGTTCACCGTTAGAAAACCAGAGGCTGCCCCTGAGATGGGCCTGGCACCACCCGCACACGCTGTCCACACGGACTCCCCCACCAGGGCTGAACCTGTCGCTGCAGCTCGTTAAATCAGAAAGCTACCAGGCACCAGGCCCGGGGTTGGTACCTTCCCGTCCCTCTGATCCTGGTTACAAGCCTGAGGGGCGGCCAGCTCGCCAGGAGGTCCTCCAGAGGCCCTCCTCCCTCCCAGGCCAACACCTTGAGGCTCCGTGCTCCCTATCTAGGGGACAATGGCGACGTCAGGGCCATCCACCTCCAGCGTCCAGCAGGCTCCGGCCAAGCCCAGACCCACCCCGGCCCCCTCTCCCCGCCTCTAGTCTCCCATGCACCAGCCCCTGGGACGCAGGACCTTGTGCCCGTGAGCTCCCGGCACCGTCCTGAGCCACCTCTCCAGAAGTCTGGGGTGGATGTGGCGAGGCTGTGCTCAGCTCTGGGAATTCCACAATTTCAAGCATCAACGGCCGGTCTTCTGGGCACGATCCCCCATCTCGTCATACCCGCTCAGCGGAGGCAGGTCAGCGGGCCGCACTGTGGCGGCCCCTGAGGATGCCCCTGAGCCCGGCGGCTGCAGCGGCCGGGACGCGGTCTCCGGTGCCGTCATGATCACACCACCCAGACGTGACTCAGGTTTGTCTGAGGGGGACACCGGGCTGGCTGTCCAGCGGTCCCAGGGACCTCCTGCCCGAGCAGCGTCGCTGTTGGCGGATCGTGAGGGGCAGGCCAGGCGGCGGCAGGGCATCTGCGAGGACAGCGCTGTCCCCGGGCCCGGCAAGGGCACAGGGCCCTTCGTCCTGCCTGGTGGGTGCCACAATAGTCAGGGACTCCCTGTCATTCGTGATGGTCACAGCCAGGGTCGCGGGGAAAGAGGCCCACGGGAAAAGCCACGGGGGCCATAGGGGTGGCGGGCTTGTGAGGCAGCGTCGTCCCCGAGGCGGGGACCTCAGGCTCCGATTCACACGTTCCTCTTGTGCCTGCGCTTTCGTTGTTCTCGTTGACGTAACTTCACCCCCGTCACCACAGCGTGACCTCTCTGTGCGCCCTGCTCCCGCGAGCGAGGGAAGGAGCTGGCCTCCGGCCGGGTCTCCTTGTTCTCACGGCTAGGTGGGTCTGCCGCCGCGCCCCGCTCGCCTTCCAGAGCCCCGGGTGCCGTTCCAAACCCGCCCCCGGCGCCCCCGTGCCCCTCACGCGTGTGCGCTCGCAGGCGTGAGGAGGTGCACGTCAGTAAGAAGGGATTAATCTGGCTCTTCGGGGCCCAATTCCACTGTGTTTTCAACATCCACTGCCCTTCGCGATTTCACCCAGAACTCAAAGGGACAGACCGGCCTCTCCTGACAAATAAACCACCAGGTGTTGCCAGCTGGAGTTCCGGTGCCGACTCGCAGCGAGGTCCGCGCCGGGCGCGCAGGCTGAGACAGCCACACACGGCAGCGCGCGGGCCAGCGGCGGCGGGGTCCGCCCCGTCCCTCCAGGCGAGTGCGAGCGGAAGCAACGATTCCGTGGACAGGACTTCCAAAACCAGACAAGTGGGATGACCTCACACAGCCAAGCTCCTGCACGGCAGAGGAAGCCATCAACTGAGTGAAAAAACGATCTACAGAGCGGGAGAAGTATCTGCAAACCATCCATCCGAGAGGGGGCTAATTTCCAAAATCTATAAGGAACTCCTATAACTCAAAAGCAAAAAAACTAACAACCTGACTAAAGAACAGGTTAAACACCTGAAGAGACATTTTTCCAAAGAAGACCTCCAGATGGCCAACAGGCTCATGAAAAGGTGCTCAGCATCACTAACCATCAGGTAAACGCAAACCAAAACCACGATGAGCACTCACCTCACACCTGTTAGAATGGCCATCATCAAAACGACAAGAGATGACAAGTGTCGGTGAGGGTGTGGAGAAATCGGAAACCCTTGTGCACTGCTGGGGGGGGATACAAAAGGGTGCAGCCGCGGTGGAAAACAGGATGGACACTCCTCAAAAAATTACAAACAGCACTACCATATGAGCCAGCAATTCCACGTCTGGGTATTTACCCAAAGGAATGGAAATCAGTATCTCCAGGAGATATTCAGGCCCTACATGTTCCGTGCCGCACTCTTCGTGATACAGAAGGTGTGCAGTCACACTAAATGTCCACGGATGGCGGAAAGGATAAAAAAAATCTGGTATATAATACAATGGAATGTTATTCAGCCTTTAAAAATCAAGGAAATCCGGGGCACCTGGGTGGCTCAGTCGTTAAGCGTCTGCCTTCGGCTCAGGTCATGATCCCAGAGTCCTGGGATCGAGCCCCGCATCAGGCTCCCTGGTCAGCGGGAAGCCTGCTTCTCCCTCTCCCACTCCCCCTGCTTGGGTTCCCTCTCTCGCTGTGTCTCTCTCTGTCAAATAAATAAAATCTTTAAAAAAAAAAAAATCAAGGAAATCCTACAATATGCTATGATACGAATGAACCCTCAAGATGTTATGCTAAGCGAAATAAGCCGATCACAGAAGGAAGAATATCACATGATGCCACTGAGATATCTAAGACGGTCCAACTCATGGCCTCGGAGGGCAGAACGGTGGCAGCCAGGGGGCCGGGCTGGGGAGGGAGAGACAGGAAATTGCTAATATACACTTCAAAATTTAAAAGGGTGGTTCTTTGGGCACCTGGGTAGCTCAGGTGGTTAAGCATCTGCCTTCGACTCAGGTCATGATCTCAGGGTCCTGGGATCGAGCCCCGCATCGGGCTCCCTGCTCAGCGGGGAGTCTGCTTCTCCCTCTCCCTCTGCCCCTCCCCTGCTTGTGCACTCTCTCTCTCTCTCTCTGTCAAATAATAAATCTTAAGAAAAATAAAAAAAATAAAAGGGTGGCTCTCATGTTAAGTGTTTTTTATCACAATAAAATAAATAAAAATAAATCAAATCAAATCAATGACTGCTCTGATACAAATTTTTTAAAATCTATTTGGGAAGCATACGGGAGAGAAATTATTACCGAAAACAAAATCGAATGCATTTTGCTAATAAAAACTAAATTTTAAGAAGTCCAAAAGATGTTTAAAATAACTCATGAATCAATTTAATCAAGTTAAAATAGAAATTATGCAAGAATACGGAAATAATAAAGAGGTTGATGGATCAGAAATCAAAGAAAAAGTAAGCAGAAACAACAATATTGGTCCTTTTAAACAGACGACAACAGACAAATCCCTGAGAAGACAAATCAAAGGAAGGTAAGAGGAAAGATATAAACCCAACAGGAACTAAATACATAAGAGATGAAAACAGTCCCAAGAGAAAATAAGGAACAATTTTATTCCAATAACTTCGAGAACGAAAGCAGAAGTCACCAAAATCAACACAAGCAGAGGCTGAAAACCAGATACACCAATAATCACTGAAGAAATGGGACGGGCCAACTCAGGAGCCGCCTGAGACCTCGCCTCAAACAACCTGACACGGGGAACCAGTAACAGATCAGGCGGCCCAGTTCAGCTTCTGTGAACCTTGCTATTAAAGTCAGACCAGGACAATGGGGAAAAAAATCCTGGATGAATTTGACGTATGAATTCAGATGAGGAAATGCTAATTAAAATGCCCACAAAAATCAGTATGCTACAACAGTCAGGAGCTACGAAGGGCTTAACCCCGGGGACTGGGCCGTGGATCAGAAGACCTGCTTGCACAGCGCCCGCACTCACGGACTCCGGGGAAAGGTGTGAGGATCACAGATGCACAAAAAGCACGCGGTGAAAGGCACCAGCCGACCGCAATTTGACAAGAAGCACAGCACAAGAGGATCCGAAGCCTGCGGGGCGTGATGTTCATAATGTGAAGTTCGGGTGTGGATTCTTGGGTGATCGACATAGTCTGTGCTTTTCCACGTTGGAAGTGATTCAAAAATTGTTTTAAAAAGAGGAGAAAGGGAGCATTCCCTGGGGATGGACCCAGGATTGTTTTTAGGCCCTAACGACACAAGTTCTAGAACACAGACCAGGCAGGAGCTGCTGGGGGGAAGGCCTCGGTTTCCCCGCTGAGCAGGCACTTAGGAGGAGGAGGAGGTACTTGGGGCGAGGCCTGCGTGAACTCCTAAAACCTCAGCTCCATCCCCTCCAGGCCCCAAGAAAGCCCTGGAAGCCCGCTGTCCCCCAAGCTGGGGGGGGGCGGGGGTGAGGCAGTCACAGCTGCCCCTGGGCCCCCAAGGCTAGCCCCCTCACACGGAAAACCTAGCAGGCCAAGGCCCGTGCTGTTCTCCCACCTCGGGCAGGCCATCCACCACCCTCCGAGGGGCCTGGTCTATCTACACTAAGCTCTGCCCTGGTGAGCCAGGCGGCAGAGCCTCAGCCTCCCCCTGCCGCCTCGTGCCTCGGAACCACATCACTCATCAGCAAACCCTTCTCCAGATGCCACTCTGACTTCCTGACGTCAACAGGAGCCAGAGAGCACGCACTTGTGAGGGGCAAGAATTGTGCACTCAACTTCCAGCCCGGGCGGGACAGCGGGGTGGCTGCAAATCTACGCTGCTCCTGACCCAGGCTTCCATCCCTGCCGGCGAAGGAGGGCAGTGACGAGTCCTCCTTACCCCGTGCGGGACCACGGAGGACACATACGCGCATGTGGTGACAGCATGCTTCCAGAAGCCAGCAGCAGACACAGGAGCCGAGCAGACCATGGACCCAGCTGCGATGCAATGTCCTGCGTGGCCCCCCACCAGCGGCGACGGGCAGGGACCACCCCCTGACCGTGGCATCTTGGGTGCTACCACACACGCACATTCCAGAAGTGGGGCGGCTGAGCTGTGGGCTCCACCCACACGCACACTCGGTCATATCGTGGGCGCTCTGCCGGGTGCTTTGTCTGCTCGGCATTGTCCTCAGATTCTGCCACGTGGACGAAGCACGCAGTGTGATCGTGCTCACTGTCACCAAGGGTCCACTGCACAAATACTTGGCACGCTGCCACGGGGCACGTGGGTCGTTCCGACCTGCGCTTACGGACAAGGACTTAAGAGCACGCCGCCTGCCCCCCACCCCGTGTGCCGGCGCCTCTCCGCGAGGCCCCCTCGGGACTGCACTTCTCGGTGGCGGCATGGGCACGTCTTTCTGGCTAATGCCAAACGGCTTCCCAAGCCCCAGCGGCGGTGTGACAGCATATCAACGTGCTCTCTACGAAAACGGACGTGGGCAAACGGACACGGACTGCCCCGGCTCAGAGTCGGGAGTCGTACATTCTCCCAAAGAGGCAGGCTCGCGTTAGCACAATCCTTAGGGGAAGTGAAGGCAGGACGAGGCTCAGGGGCACCCTGGAAAAACTCCCCAAACCCAGCGCTTCCCAGGGGGCCGAGCACAGAAATGGAAACAGCCACGCGGAGACAGAAGGACAGCGCGACGGAAGCCCAGAGCTGACCCCAGAGGCGTCGGGGAGGCCCCCCGGGGTCTTGGCCCCATGGGGAGGTGGTCTCCCAGGGAACCAGGGGCCTAAGGGGGGCCGTACTTACAGCTGCGCCTGCTTCTCTGCCAGTTCTTTGGTTTTCTCCTACAATTATAGAGACAAAAAAGCAAACATGAGAAAAAACAGGACACCACAGGATATACTCAATGAGAACACCACCAAATCCACGGTACACCGTCCACATAAAAGCCACGGCACTACTGTTGCAAACATCCTGTACCGGGCGGGCTATTGACGCGAAGCGAGGCGGGAAGGGTCATTTTCCGCTCCGTTCCTGAATATGACCTGCATACTTCCGGCAACAGACACGATTTACACCCAGCTCGCTGACATAACCCCCGGCGTGTTAAGAAATAGTAAAGCAGGGGCGCCTGGGTGGCTCAGTTGGTTAAGCGACTGCCTTGGGCTCAGGTATTGATCCTGGAGTCCCAGGATCGAGTCCCGCGTCGGGCTCCCTGCTCGGCGGGGGGTCTGCTTCTCCCTCTGACACTCCCCCCTCTCATGCTCTCTGTCTCTCATTCTCTCTCTCTCAAATAAATAAATAAAATCTTAAAAAAGAAAAAAAAAAAAGAAATAGTAAAGCAGGTCAAACATTTTACAAACACCAGAACGAAGTCTCAACTAACACTCATACGGTGACGCTTCAAACATACGCTTCCCAACATCAGCCGCCGGGACAATGAGTCCATGGATGTGTGCTTGCGTATTTACAAGTACGGTTAAACATCCTGGCAGGACGCAGGCTTAGCCAACATTTTCCGTCTCTTTTAATCAAGAAATGGTTCTTGCTTTAGTAGCAGGTTGTTATCTGGCTAAGCAGAGCCCCAGTGGCTGCCTCCGTTACTTGTTCTAGGATCTTCCCTTAGTGAGTAGGACAGAGAGCGCTTGATGCCCAACAGACAGACAAATGAAACATCTGGGGCTCTCGACAGACCAGGGCTGAAGCTCATGAACAGCACAGGGGGAAGCATGTGGGGAAGCACGCAGGGGATGGCCCGGATCCAGACTCCTCTATTTCTGAGCTCCAGACCTTGGATGAGCTTGTTCACCCCGACAAGCCTCGGTTTCCCCAGCTGGGACGTGGGGTACAGCACCTGCATCACAGCATCTGACTCACTAGGAAGTGTCTGGCCCAGAGCAGACTTAGGATGGGACGGTGGTCTATGTAGACAGTCACCGCGGGCCCCGGTGTGGTCAGGCTCCGCACAGCATGGACTTCACCTGGCCGGTGCACAGACCACACGAGGAAAGTGACCACACCAGGACAGTCCCAACATCAATCCTCACGGAAACCCTGGGAGGTGGGCTCGGACGCCCGCGATGCACATGGATAACTTACACAAGCCTCTGGACATAACAGCCCATGTTGGCTTTTGCTTTTAAAAGGTTTCGAACATGTTAAATGTGATTTTAATCTGAGGACTCTATCCAGTTTCTACAATCTATGCAGTTTACAGGCCGAGATGAAGGGGCGTCTCTTGGAGGGACTGCATGTAACTGCCAGCCATGCTCTGGGTCCCTGGGGAGTCCAGTCGCTGGGGGGGTGGGGGGGGGCGGCGAGGGCTGGACCCAGGCAGCCAGCAGCACGCTTGCCCCCGGCCCTGCAGAGACAGGCCGGCGGTGCCCCCAGGGGACGCCTGGCAGTGCCCGGAGCCATTTCTGGGAGGGGAGGGGAGCCGCTGGTGTGCTGGGTGGAGCCCAGGGGCACTAGCTGACACCTGACAGCGCGCAGGTGGGCCCCGCAGCAAGGCCCAAGCACGCGTGGTGCCGGGCTCTAGAGACCCCGATGGAGGAAAGGGTTTCCACGTACAGAAGTCAGCCAGTCCTGTGCCCCCACCGCCGAGCTGACGAGGGCTCCACACCGAGGGCTGGAAGAAGCCCAACCTGCTCCTGGCAGAAAGCACGGGACTCCAGGCCATGTCACGGCTGGGCTGGGCCTTGGGGAGGGACATGGGACCAGAGCTGCCGATGCCACGAGGATACAGTGCCACAGAGGACACCCTGGGCTCCCTGGGTGTGCATAGGCAGGGCAGGCCGGCCCTCGGAGAGGAGGGATTCCTGACCTCCCCCACCAGGTGGCCACAGCCCCCCCCCCCCACGCCCCCCGCCGCAGCTCCCGGCATCCCGGTGACTGACCCAGACCGTCTCTCGGATCGCCTTAGCTATCTTGAGCAGGAGCTGCCCAAACGAGCCGGGCTCCAGGCGGGTGGCCGAGTGCTGGACGCAGAGGCAGAGGAGGAAGGCGGGCGCCAGCTTGTGGTCATCACCGCCGGGCTCGATCAGGGTCAGGATGCGCTGCAGCAGTGCATCCTCCACTTCGGGCTCGAACTCCAGGCGCAGCAGCCTCGGCCGCGGCAGGGCGGCCCGCGCGGAGCCAGAGGTGGAGGCGCCCCGGGCCCGGAGCGTGGCGCCGCACATCCTGCAGCCCCGCGGCACGGCGCTTAGTCGGGCCAGGGCCTGGGCAGGCAGGGGCTGGGCCTGCACCGGGTCCTTGAACAGCAGCAGGTAGTGGAGGCCGAGGGAGAGCAGGTCCCCGTGGCGCAGCACCACCGCCCGGCCCCCCACCTCCGAGAAGTTGACGGAGACGGGTGCCCCGGGGATGGGCTCCAGGACCAGCCCGCTCCCCGCCTGCTCTGGGCCTGGGGGCTGGTGCCTGCGGATGGTGCAGTGCAAGGGCAGGATGTCAGGGGCCGAGAGGCTGACGCTGGGCTTGCTGGAGGGGGTCCTCTGGCCCACCATGTGCTGCTCCCGGTTCAGCAGGTACACCAGGCTGTCCTGAAACGCAGAGGCCAGCCTCAGGGGCAGGGCAGCACCTCGCGCAGACCCGCCAGTGGGAAGAAATGAAAGCGTGCCCCCGTCTCTGGTCACCTAGGCCACGTGGCCAGGACCGCCATCCTGGGCCAGCCCTGCCCTGGAGCCCTTCCTAACCTGCTGCTGGCCCCCAGCCTGCCGCACGTTGGGCGCCCACCCTGTCCGCAGGGGTGGAGGCTTCCCAGAGCAGCCTCGGGGGCACACCAGACACCCAGGGATGACTCTAGCTTGGACACAACAGAGGCCAGACAAGGGCCGCGCTGCGCACAGACCCTGGTTCACAGGCACGGCCGAGTGTCGCCAAGCACCCCCACCCCCGCCGGTGATCTGTGACACGCCATGCGCAAGCATCTCCTCTGTGGCTCCCGCTGACCAAGGGCAGCTGCCTCCTCGTGAGACAGAACAGGGACAGGACTGCAGCCTCTCCCAAAACCCTAATGCGATGCAACGCTTCCATAAAGAAAAAGCTTCCTACGAGAAAACTCCGGAGCCTGCATTTCTGGAGCAATAGGTCTTAGGAGCGCATAAAACAGGATGTCAACTGAGAGCAGCGAGTCAGCGCCGGGCAGAACCCGTGAGATCCAGGCCACACCCGTCTCACCAGCTTGGACCCCAACGCTGGCCTCCGAGCGTGCGCCGTGACCACCGGGAGCCCTCAGCTTACGTCTCCCTCATTGAAATGCTAAAACGCACACCCAGGAGTGGGGATTTAACACACTACTGAGACATGCAATGTATGGAAAAGCACGCTGAGTACGCAAGTGCCAAGAAAACCCTCACCTCTACTCCTCTGCCCACCTGGTTCTTGAAGAAACCCTCCCGACCGCCCCACGGAGAGTCCGCCTGAGGACGCCTGCCCTTGCGCTGTCGCCCTTGGGCTGGAGCATAGGCCCCGGTAAAGCCTCGCCTGGAACCCTCGGCTGGCCTCCTGTCGATTCCTATGGCGTGCAGGTGCCCGGCCAGGCTCGGTATGGCGAAGACCCGAGCACCAGAAGCCGCAGCGCCGCACGGCGTGCACCACCCGAGGGAGCTCAGCAAGTCGGCATGAACAGGTGAGCAGGGAAGGAAGCTCCGCTCCTCCAGCCAAGGGCCCCGACAGGAGCGGTGGCAAGTGCTGGCCTCCTCAGACAAGGCTTCCCGCAGCGCACGCGAGGCCATGTGCCACAGGAGTCCGCCCAGCACCCACCGTCTGGACAAGGGGGCGGACCTGTGTCGGGGTCCCCAAAGCCAGGGCACGGCATGGCCCCAGGCACCATCTGGAAAGTGGCCGACCGTTCTTTGAGAAGGAACCTGGTATCGGGTGAGCCCCCTCCCCACCACCTCCCACTGTAGCCTGGACGGAGAGTGCTCTGGAAACAAAGCACAGGGAAGCCTCCACTTCCTCCAGAATCTGGGACGGCCCCGCACGGTGGTCCGCACCACCCCGTTTCTGCAGCCTCATCATCATCAGAGCGACTGGCCGCAGGAGCTCAGGGCTGACTTAGCTAGCGCCAGGAGGAGGCCTTCTAGCCTGAGAACTTCCCGGCGGGGTCCCGGTGGGCAGGCGGGGCGCGGGGCCTCGGGGAGGGGCAGGCTCACGTGCTGGGGGCTGTAGCCTTGCAGGAGCAGCAGGTGGGGCGACTCGTAGAGGGAGTAGCGCATGGTGTCCTGGCCGCGCTCCTCGGGGCCCTGGGCCGTGGCCGAGCTCAGGCTGCTCTCGCTGATGGTGCGGCGTAGCCGGGGTGGGGGGGGGCTCCGGGCACCCCCCGAAGCCAGGGCTGGGGTTCCCTTGGCACGGTGCCGCTGCAGCCTCCGGGCTTGGGCGTTGATCCCTGAAACAGAAGCAACACGGGGTAAACAGTCAGAGCCTAACTGAGGCCCACCTCTAGGCGCTTCTGAATTCAGATCACATGGACCCACTTGTCACACCGGGCAGTTTGGTCAACAGCTGTGGAGAAGCGCGCAGGACTCCACCCTTGACCCCATCCTGGCAAGGCCAGGGCCCCTCTGGGCTCCCCCTGAAAAGCAGGCAGCCCAGCCAGGCCGTGTCCCGAGGCTCCTTACAGGAGCCCATGACCCACCCACCCAACCAGGCACAGCACAGCCCCTCCCCTCCAGACGCCAAACCCACGGCAGCATCGACTTCTGCCAGGTCACTGTGCCAGGGGGTCCTGTGTGTCGCTGCACTGTCCCCCGAGCCCTGCCGGCCCACCAGCGTGTGTGTGCGTGTGCGTGCATGCCTGTGGGGGGGGGGGGACAGCGCGTGTGTGCACGTACATGAGTGCCTGCTGAGATCAGGTGAGACGAGAACTATGCACAGTCCCCCCGCCCCCCCATTTACAAGGAGGAAGGGGTCCTGGGCCAGGTGGTGTGTCTAGGACAGCACGGCTGCTCCTTCCCGTGGCCGCCCCCACCACGGCCAGGTCAGAACACACACACACGCACGCAAACATGCACACAGACACGCACACGCATGCACATGTGCCCCCCCATGAAAGAGTCTGATACATCCAGGAAGTGGTCTTTTAAACAGACGCTGCCGGAAAGCCGAGAAGCCAGATGGAGCCAGGAGGCCAGTCTCCCGTCACTGTCAGGGCTGACCCTGCGTTTGCTTTCTGAGCCCTCTGCCGACACCCCTCCACACAGCCTCCATCCCCCCCACCTGCAGCCTCCCTTCCTACAGCCATTCCACCCGGACCGGACAGAGCCAGAGGAAGGGAGGCCGGCTAGCTGGAGCGAGGCTGCTGCCTTACCTGACCCCGGCGCTTCCAGGAGGAAGCCAGCTCGTCCGCAGCCCGCGGGAGGCCGGGTCTGCAGGAGGCCAGGCGGGCGGAGTGGCGGCTGAGCGAGGCTGTCTGCCTGGCGCCCGCTGCTCCCCGCCTGCTGCAGAGCCGGCCAGCGGCTGGCAGTCTAGGGCAGGGGGGAGGTACGGCGGGGAAGCAGGGGGTGGGGAAGGGAGCCCCTGGGGCCAGGGGCGCAGGCGGGGATGGGGAGAGCAGGCAGGAGGAGGCTGCAGGCACAGGGAGGAAAGGAGGGGAGCAGGCAGGAGGGAGCAGGTGGAAGGAGGAAGTGTGGGCCAGGCGGGGCCAGGAGGGGTGGGGGGAAGGCAGGGGAGCCGGCAGGGGCTGGTGGGGCAGATGGAAGCCAGCCTCCCGCCCCCCCAAATGCCCTGTCCCACGTGCTACTCTTAAGGATGACAGACCCCAGGACTTGAGGCAGCCTTGTGTGACCACGGGGCTATCCCTGAACGAAGAAACATTAAAAAACCAGTCCAGAATGAAGTTCTAGCCCCAAAGCTTTCCCTCCATCTAGGACGGAGCCATAGGACAGGATGAACCTCAGAACGACCTTCCAGAAGTCCAGAGCCTGAGAAGGTGGTCCTTTCCTCTTAGATTCCCAGGGGTGCCCAGCGGCCCCCCTGGATGAGTCCTGAGACCAACACCAGTGTCCCCTGGACTGCAGCCACACAGGGGAGCTCCCCGCCGACTGGGCCCCTCTGCAATTGGGCTCCTACCCCACCCCCACCCCCCGGCGGACGGCCCTCCCAGTGTCCAGAGCCGGCTTCTCTGACCCCGCTGTGGAAAGCAATGGTTCTCACCCTGCCCGTGCTCAGACCCTCTGGGGGAGTTTTAAATACTGCAGCTCGGTCTGGCTCCCAGGTCTCCTTCCTGGGTCCCGGGGCAGTCAGTGAGCACTGACGGGCCAGTGGTACAGGGACCGTCAAAGGCACGCGCCAAGGGCAGCACGGCTCGGCTGCACACAAACACGCCCACAGCGCCCCGCGGACACGGGCCTGACGCGACCCCGCGCACGCCCTGCCCACGGCACAGCCGGGAGGACCCTCATGCACGTGTGGACACCCATGCGAGGACACTGAATGGGCCACAGGACCCTCTGGGGGAACTGTGGTCACAGGATGAAGACGCTGCAGGGGGAAAAGCGGGGTCAAGTGTGCACCCAGAGGTGGGTGGAGAAAGCAGCCTGGAGCATAACACGTAAGGAAGGAGACCTCTGTTTACATGCTTCAAGAGCACAGAAAACATCCACGCATGTTGTTCACAGGTTACCTAATGCGCGTGGAAAGCTATTTTTAAAAAACGGATAGAAAAGACGCACAGCAGACGGAAGAAGTGGCTGCCTCCCAGCGGGGACGGCGCGGAGTCTGGGGCTGCATATGATGTAACGGACCATAGCTCACACGACACACACAATGCCCCAGAACGCATCTTTATATGTAACTGTATACAGACATTTTATTTAAGAAAACTCTAAATCAATACGATACAAAAATGTTAGGTCAATCCTGGGAGGAAGGTATGGGTGTCAGTTACATTATTCTTTATACTTTTACTTCTTTAAACTTTCTTAAAGTAAAAATCCTACACACCTTGCAGGCCTCCCCCAGGCATGTGACCCGCCTGACACGGCTGCCGGACATGCACCCCAGCCCCGTGCCCAGGGAGCGGCTCAGAGGAGGATCTGTGGCTTCCAGAGGGCTTATAAGGACAGCCACCTTCCCTGCTGACATGTGATTTTCCTTCAGCTTTGCCGTCATCAGATCCATGCATCTGAGCACTCCGCAAAACCAGGACAGATCTGCCAAACTCGGAAACACCGTTCCCCGTTCTGGGTGGAGGATGCCAGGTGGCACACAGCTGGACAGAATCCTGGCCAGACGTACCCCAGAAACCTTCAAAGGCATGGCACATGCCAGTGGCCTGCACAGCGCAGGCGTTTTTCAGGGCACTTGGCCCCCAGGGCCCGGGCCACCTGTGATGTGGCTAAGGAGCAGAGAGCAAGGGCTGGGGGCACGTGGGGGGCGGGGGGAGGTGGTGGCGGAGTCAGGAGCCTAAAGGTGGAGTCTCTGCCTGCCCCCTCTCCCCACCGAATGGGGATTTCATTCACAAGGGGGGACTGGACCGGGAATCACTGTTCTTCAGCAAAGAAGTTCTAATGAAATAAAAGGGCCACAGGGTCCACACCTTCCACAGCACAGGGACCCTAGGTGGGAAGCTATTCATCCTACAAAGAGCGTCAGGCCTTGTTCGTGGGTGAAGTGGGTGGAGATGCGCTCCAAAGCTGGGAGGCTGGAATAAGCCCACTCTCCCATCACAACCGCCCCCGCCAACCATGGGCCAGATGTGCTGATCCCACACATTTTCCTGCCATGTTGCGACTGAGCTCAGTGGGGCCAGAGGCTCTGGCCTGATTCTATAGGTCTGAGGGACACCCAGGAATCTGTACTTTGTAAAAGCACCCAGAAGGTTCTGGAACACAGCAGACAGGCATAGGAACTCCTGCTGGGCCACTCTCCCTCCTTTGTCCCCAGACAAAGCCCTATCTACAGAAATGCACCAAGCACTTGGTAAACTTACTTGAGCACCTACCAATTTAACTTGAGTTTTAGATTTCCAATTCTTTTCTCTAGATAAGTGTTTGTCAACTCCTAGAAAGGTGGCAGATATGGGGCTCCCCACTCCACCCTGACATATCAGCTCTGGTGGAAAAGCAGAAACACACCCAGCAGAGGAGTGAAAGCAGGGGTCTGGGTAATCAGAACCTGGAGAGGCCTCTGTGCTTCCCCAGGGCACACACAGGACCCACCTTGTCGTGTTCACAACCAAGGACACACGCATGGGACCACCTTACCCTGTTCTCACTGAGGACACACAGGGGACCCACCTTGTCGTGTTCCCACCAAGGACACACACAGCACCCAACTTGTCCTGTTCACAACCAAGGACACACGGAACCCACCTTGTCGTGTTCCCACCGAGGACACGCATGGGACCCACCTTGCCATATTCACAACCGACGCACATGGGACCTACCTCATCATGTCCACAACCAAGGACACACGCGGGACCCACCTTGTCGTGTCCACAACCAAGGACACACACACAGGACCCACCATGCCACCTAACACTTGCTAAAACACACAGGCACCAGACCCAGAAGCAAAATATTTCTTTCCACATTTTTTTTTAAAGATTTTTTATTTATTTATTTGACACAGAGAGAGAGTTAGCAAGAGCAGGAACACAAGCGGGGGAGTGGGAGAGGGAGAAGCAGGCTTCCCGCAGAGCCGGGAACCCGATGCGGGACTCGATCCCAGGACCCTGGGATCATGACCCGAGCCGAAGGCAGACACTTAATGACTGAACCACGCAGGAGCCCCTTCTTTCCACATTTTAAGAGGATGACTGAACTCGAGGAGATGCTGGAGCAGCAGGAGGCACACTCAGTCACAGATGCTGATGGGTGCACAGGGTCCACCCAGCCTGGCCCAAACTGTTTGCCTCTGACTCGGGAATTGGGCAGGGGCTCCTACTCTGCAGGTGTGACCATGATGGAAAGAGAGAGAGAGAGAGAGAGAGAGAATGGACGCGTTCACAGAAAGGAGCTCTGAGCCTTGCTCTCCCTGGCCCCTGGCTCTAGCTAGCCCCTCTCCTGCCCGGGGTGAAACCCCCCAGCGTGCAGCTCTGCGGGGCAGGGCTCCCTGGGTCCTCATCCCCTGCTCAGACGTGGCGGGGTGACGCAGCCAGCCAGGCAGGGAAGGAAGAGGTGGGGGGTGACACCCTGGGCCACACGGCTCTTTGATGTGCAAGCCCCTCTTCCCGCCACAACAGGCTGGTGAGATGTTCCCTCTGCTGGCAGAGAGGAGAGGACTCTGCCCATACCAGGGGTGGCAAAATTAATTTTGAAAACAGTGGGTAGCTGTCACCAGAGCTCCGGTCATGGGCTCGATGCTGGCTCCAGAAGAGCACTGGAAAGAAAAACACAGCTCTTTCCTGAACGTCACTAAGTTCAGCACAATAAATTTAACCTGCAGGTTTTACCTCGGAATCCTGTTTGCTCTTCCCTCCGGGACTGTGAGCATTTGAAACAATATGTACAACTGGGAAACTTTTGTGTTGCCTACCCCCATGGCCCAGGTCTCACGGATGTGGTTACCACTGGCTGTTGATGGGGCAACAAAATGGTCCTGTGTAAGGGAATTCCACTAAAATCGGGGGAATTACACTTTTTAAGTGATACCTAATACCAGCTGGGGATACATTGCTGAAATACAGCACCTGCTGCACAATGCAGAGGGAGGCTCAAGCAAGTCCTCTTGAACTAGAACGCCCTTTTCTACCTTAGCAAAGACACAGGATGGAGTTCTTGCTACCAAGCAGTCCTCGAAGTTAATTTTTTGTATTCCAAATACACAAAAAAGAACAACTAACTTACAGACAGTTTGGTGAGCACCTATCTACCGCATGGCCAGCCTTATTCTGGGCATTTTGCATTTAATTCCACTTCATTCTCACATTAAACCCTATGAAGGTTTAATACCGCAGGTGGACGGGAATATGTTAGCCTAGCTTATTGGGAGCAGTCTGCCTACTGGCAAAGAAAAGTCTCAACAAATGTACACTGAGCCCCCCTCTCCTGTATCAGGAACAAGACAAGGATGCCTGTGCTTTGACCACTTCTACTCAACACTGCCCTGGAGGTTCTGGAGAGTGCAATTAAGGCAGGAAAAACAAACGAAAGGTCTGAGAATTGAAAAGAAAGAAAGAAAGAAAGTTATAACTATTCTGCAGACACTGTGATTGTGTTTGTAGAAATCGCAAAAGGATCTACAGACAAATTACTAGAATCAGCAACGTGAGTAGACATGGTGAGTGTGCATATTCAATCATGTTTTCATACAGGAGAAACAATGGGAAAAGGATACGCAAAAGCAATGACACCACTTATAATCATGTCAAGAAACACAAAACTACTACAGAATAAGTCTACCAAACGATGTGCAGACCACAACACTGAAAACTGCACGACACCATTGACAGAAATTAAAGGCCTAATGAATAGAAAGGTATATACCAAGTTGATGGAGTGTATGGATGTTAGTTCTCTCCAAACTGGTGCAGAAGCTCAAGGCAATGCAATTGCAGACAGAGTCTCAGCAAATGTGTGCGTGTGTGTGAGTGCATGCACAATCAAGTATGTGTGTGCATGCAAACTGGTAAGATGTATATGGCAATGCAAAGGGTGAGGTAACCTTGGAGATCAATGACAATGCTGGAAGACTTGCACTACCAAATAAGAGCCTTTTCTAAGCTACGGTAACAGAGAATGTGGCACTGGTATGCGGACCAACAGACAACTGGAACAGAAATGAGAGTCCTGGAACAGAATCTCACATCCATAGAAAGGATGGTCTTCTCAATGAATGATACTGGGTCAACTGAATCTCCATATGGAAAAAACAGGAATCATGACCCCTACCTCACACCATCCACAAAAATTAACTCCAGATGGATTACAGATCTGGCCATGGAGGTAAAACAAGAAAGCATTCAGAGCACAGGCAAAGATCCTCATGGCATTAGGCACACAAAGATTTCTTACATGGGGAAAAAAAAAAAAAGATTTCTTACATGGGGGGAAGGCGCTGCTCACAAAGGGAAGACTGCCCACGGATGCTTCTCAGTGCCCTGGGGAGGTTACAGAGACTGACAAGCACAGCCCTTCAAATATGATGCTTACATTGGTCAGAGAAACAAGAAAGTTTCTAGAGGGACCCTAAAAGAATGTTTCTTTTGTCCACCAAACTAAAATTCAGATACAAAATTTAACTGTGTGGTTTGCAGAACAACAGTGAAAACTGAATCCACAGCCTCACCAAGTTTCCTATGTGAAAGTTAAGGCACTGATTGGGAGAAAGAGGGACCCTAAACCTTGGAACAGGGAAAGGAGGGTGGGCTCCAATGACGCTGAGAAGCTTGAACTGCTGATTCAATCTGAGCCTTACTTGCCAAAGCAGCAGCCTGTCCTCCTGCATCTGAAAAGACCAGCCTTCCCTTGCTTCCAGAACCTACAATAACCTCACGTGGGAGCCAAAAGGGGAGGCCTCCTTCCCTGAACACCCACTTCTACCCTTGTTAGTACACCTCGGTGCACCACTGAACCCACAGGCGCCAAGTTTTAGTGGAGACCAGAGCAAGAGGAAGATGGGCAGCAAGTCTGGGCTGCAGGCAAGCCACTCCGACCCTGGGGATCCAACAGCACTGGAAGAATCTGTGGCAAATAAGTCTGCAGTGTGGACCCTCTGGGGCCAACCTCAGGAGTTTGGAGCATACCTGCTTCCTTCCTTTTGAGAAACAACTCCTAACCCATTATTGAGTGGCACCTGGAGGTCTCATACCGGGACATTACAGGACCGTTCGTGAACCTGAATTCCCCTCCCCATCTGGTGTGGTTTCTTCTTTCCTGACTGGCACAGTAATTGTATTAAGAACTTCTCTTCAGAAGAATGTAGAGGCAAACTACAGATTAAGAGGAGATATTTGCAGTACATACATCACAAAAAGGACTCGTCTCCAAAATCAATATGAAAAAGGCAGAGGACCCAACAGAAAAGTAGACAAGGGCTTTGAACAGATACTGCAAAGTAAGAATATCCCAAATGGTTTTTTAACATAGGAAAATGTGGTTAACCTCATTAATCATCAGATTTACAAATTAAAACCACAAAGCAATAGCACTGTACAACCGTGAGAATTACTAAAATGGAAAAGACAGGCAGCACCAAGTATGAGAGAGAAAATGGAACAGTCAGAACTCTTACACACTGCTGGTGGGAGTAAAAATAGGCGCACACACTTAGGAAGAAAAGGTTTAGCAGCATCTCCTACAGCTGGACATACACACACCCACTGGCCCACTGACTCCACTCCTAGGTATATACTTTTTTTTTTAAGATTTTATTTACTTTTTTGAGAGAGACAGAGAGAGCATGAGAGCGGGGAGGGCCACAGGTAGAAGCAGACTCGCCGCTGAGCAGGGAGCCTGACATGGGGCTCGATCCCAGGACTCCAGGATCATGACCTGAGCCGAAGGCAGACACCCAACTGACTGAACCACCCAGGCACCCCCAGCAGCATTATTCCTATTGAGACCAAACTGGAAAAACCCAAGTGTCTGTCAACAAGAGAATAGCTACATAAATTGAGGTGTATTCATAAAATGCAATATTGTACAGCAGTAATGAACTCTTCCCGAACCAACAAAATAAGTCTTTAAAATATGATATTAAGCAAAAAACAAACAAAAAAAAAAACAAGGCCAGACACAAAAAGGTATATATGATATGATTCTATTATGGGAAACACAAGAACAGGCAAAAGTGATCTTTGGTGTTGGAAGACAGTTGGGTCAGTGACTGTCAGGAGGGACAATGCAGGAACCCACTAGAGTCCTGGTAATGTCCTATCTCTTGATCTGCGTACTTGCTTCACGGTACACTCACTTTTTGAAAATTCACTGAGCTGCACACTTATAATCTGTGCACTTTTCTATTTGTATGCTATATTTCAGTGAAAAGTTTCCTTCCAAGAAAAGGAGCTCAGATGTTGAGACTACCATACACAAGATATAAAACTATACATACCCTGTTTATTTTTTTATTTTTTTATTTTTCTTTAAGATTTTATTTATTTATTTGAGAGAGTGAGCAAGTGAGAGAGATAGCATGAGCAGGGGTAGGAGCAGAGGGAGAGGGGGAGGGAGAAGCAGACTCCTTGCTGAGCAAGGAACCCGATGTGGGACTCCATGCGGGGCTCGACCCCAGGACTTCGGGATCATGACCTGAGCCAAAGGCACACACTTAACCGACTGAGCCACTCAGGTGCTCCTACACTCAGCCTGTTTAAAGAAATAAAACACACTTTGAAATCTGTAGAGAACAATCAATTATAAACAGCAACGCCAGGTTTGAAAAATAACCAATTAGAACCTCTAGAAATGAAAAATACAGTAACAGAAACTACAACTTCAGTGCAACATATCAGACCCAACAGAAAAGAGAATGGGTGAACTAAAAGACCAGTCAAAAGAAATTATCCAGGAAGTGGTGCAAAGACACCAAAAGAAAGAGAAATTCTACAAGAGGGGTTACGAGATATGGAAGACAGAGAGAGAAGGTCTGACACGTGTTTAAAGACAGCTCCAAGAAGAGAGGAATAAGAATGGGGCGAAGGTGATATTTGAAAAGAAAACAGCTGAGAATCTTCCAGGGCCGACCGAAGAATCCAGTGCATAGGTTTGTGAAGTCCAATAAAAGAAAGAAGAAAGCCATCACAGGAAAACCACCGACTCGCCTCCCTTATGAACGGAGACGAAGAAGCCTCTAATAAGACACTGGCAAACCAAATCCAGCAACAGATAAAAAGGATGACACATCACCACCAAGTGGGACTTATCCCAGGCACACAAGGTAGATTTAACATACAAAAATCAATAACTGTAATACACCAAATCCATAGACTAAGAGCCCAAACCCCACGATCCTCTCAGCAGACACAGCACGGAGCTCAGGACATCAGGAACATCTGAGTAAGGGTCTCAACAAATCCTCTTCCCAAAGACCCACACACTCAAAACAGGTGAAATGAAACTACCGTGTAGGACAAAACACAAGGCTGGTGTCACTTAAAAGCGAGAAGGCGGGCGTGAGAAAATCAGGACGTGGCACCTGTGTGCGGGGAAAGGCGAGGGCGGAGTCACGGCGACCCGGTGCGGATGGAGCAGGCCACCAGCAAGCGGGGCCGCGCCTGCGCTCCGGGCACAGCTCAGGTGTGCAGTGCTCGCTCTGTAGGGTTTCCACGGAGCCCAGCGCTCGCCCTCTCCCTCACACGCAGCTACACACACCCCACCCCCACCTCACAGCCGCACTGCCTTGCCTCTCGGGGGCACAGAGGACACAGCCTGGCTGGCGGAGGGGCCTGCAGGAGACATTGGGGACACCAGAAGCCAGGAACACGGCGCAGAGTCCGCTCTCAGTAACGGTCTACACCAGCCTAGTCTACACCAGTGGTTCTGAAAACGGGATGCTGCCGGGAGGGGTTGAGTGTCCAGGAAAACTTCCAAGGGAACACTGTCCCCCCTGGGATTCTGTCTGCTGCAGCCTAGTCCTTCAGCTGGGTCATAGGTACACAAATCATTCATTCATTACCCTGTGTCTGCTTTCTGGTGCTTGAAGTATCTCAAAATCAAGCACATGAGTACTGAATGGGAAATATAAACACTTCGCAAACACTGTAAAAACCATTCAACCTCACAAATCCTCCAGGAACACAAACTGCAGCAGTGAGAAATCGTGTTCCCCTGTCAAACTAGCGGACAATTTTACATGACAGAATCGTGCGATGGTGAGGGTACGGAGATGGATGTTCTCAGAAACTGCTGGTGGGAACGGAAAGTGGCACTGATCCACCCCCAGTTCTAAAAATAGCTCTTAAGCTACATACCACCACTAGATAGAGACGTATCAGCATCTAGAGACATCTCCATCCTTCACAAAGGAACTCCACTTTTAGGTTGCTGTCCTACAGAAATAATCAGAAAGGAATCAAACATTTATGTACAAGGATGTTTATATAAGCATTATTCACAAAGAAAAAATGGGAACTATTCTTAAAATCCAATAGGAATATGGCAGATATACTCATTCACTGGCATTAAAAATTATGTTCATAATATGAGCAAATAAATAAAAGTTCAAAAAAATGGAGGACATTTAACTATGTCTATTTAAATTGTGTAAGAAAGTAAATACAACACTAAGAAGAGACTGGAATGATAGGAGGGGGCATTTTAGGTGATTTTTATTCTCTTCTTTATACTTCCCCTATTTTCCAAATTTTCAACAATAGAAATGTCATTTTTTTTTAAAGATTTCATTTATTTATTTGACAGAGAGATAGAGAGAACAAGTAGGCAGAGAGGCAGGCAGAGGGAGAGGGAGAAGCAGGCTCCCCACCGAGCAGGGAGTCCGATGCGGGGCTCGATCCCAGGACCCTGGGATCATGACCTGAGCCGAAGGCAGCCGCTTAACTGACTGAGCCACCCAGGTGCCCCGAAATGTCATTTTTTAAGTGGAAAGAAATTGCCTTTTTAAAAAAATTTAATTTTATTTAAATTCAATTAACATATAATGCAGCGTTAGCTTCAGAGATAGAGTTCAGTAATTCATACATTCATACAATTCGTACATTCATACAGTGTTGCATATACAACAGCCAGTGCTCATTACATCATGTGCCCTCCTTAAAGCCTGTCCCCCAGTTACCCCATCCCCGCTCCCCGTCCCCAAGAAACTGCATTTTAAAGCACTGACGAGAATTATTTCCATGGTAAAACCTGGACCCTCTCACATTAATTCGAGTCTCAGTCGGGAAACAACATCCCCTCTTTAGAAGGAACTAATAACCCAATTAAGATAATGGGTAACTGAGTAGAAAAAATGCTCAAGCCACTTGTCAGTCAGTCACATACGGAAACAGAGCATTCCAGAACTGTGACACAGAAACAGCGGTGTGGCAGAAGCAAGAATTTTATTTAGCTGGACCCAAGGCCCAATCTGGTTCTCCCAAGATGACAAGATGGCGCTAAGCCCTCTCTCGGAGGACGGGGTGACACGTGACAGCTAGCACCGACAGACGCGACTGACCCAGGGGCCGCTTTCTGCTCCAACCCCAGCAGGAGGGCGTCCCCTGGGTCCAGCCTCAGAAGCAGTTCTTCCTATCAGAGCGGAGCAGTCCCATCTCTCATTGGGAATCCTGCCCCCAGAGAAGGGCCACCCCCACCCACCACTCTGCATCTCCCCCCGCAACACGCACCACTGCTCTGGAATAAGCTCCCCACGCTCACCGCTCACCGCAGGTTGGAAGAAACAGTGGGGGCTGTTGCTTTGAAAGTAGAGCAAGAAGACAAAGATGAGAAACTAGGAGACAAAAAAAAAAAAAAAAAATCCGAAAAACAGATCCAGAACCTGAATAACAGAAGAGCCAGAAGAAATCATCAAGAGAGTAACGTATCTTTCCAGAACTGAAGATCATGAGTTTTTAGATTAAAATGGCCCATTAAAGTCCAACACACAAGAGAGGTTAAAAAATGCATGAAGGGTCAAGATATGCAAATGGATATATATAAATAATAGTTACAACCATAATTTTTTTTAAGTAAAAAGGTAAGACTCTCCCCCCAGGAGCAAACACACCCTCCCAAGGCACAGGTGACTCTTCAGGGCAAGGCTGGGGAGGGAGCAGAATAAAGAAATTAGGTGCTTTCAGAAGGAGACACGAGGGGGGAGGAAACACAGCGTCTAGCAGCTTCTCCGAGGGGCGCTGGAAGCTATGAGAAATGGACCAACTTCAAAATTCTAGGAAGAACGTGTTTTTTTTTTAAGATTTTTTTTTTTTTTTTTTTTTTTGAGACAGAGAGAATGAGAGAGACAGAAAGCACATGAGAGCGGGGAGGGTCAGAGGGAGAAGCAGGCTCCCTGCCGAGCAGGGCGCCCGATGCGGGACTCGATCCCGGGACTCCAGGATCATGACCTGAGCCGAAGGCAGTCGCTTAACCAACTGAGCCACCCAGGCGCCCGGAAGAACGTGTTTTCATTCTAAAACTCTACACCCAGATAAACTATTAATCGAGTATTAAGCAGGATAAGGATCTTTTTAGACATACAGGGTCTTAAGCAATTTTAATTCCCATGCGCATTGTGTCCAGTTTAATAGTCCTTTTTATTTTAGTGGTAAGTAACACATATTCCTGTATTGCAAAAAAAAATTTTTTTAAGATTTTATTTATTTATTTGACAGAGAGAGACACAGAGAAAGAGGGAACACAAGCAGGGGGAGTGGGAGAGGGAGAAGCAGTCTTCCTGCCGAGCAGGGAGCCCCATGCGGGGCTCAATCCCAGGATCCTGGGATCATGACCTGAGCCGAAGGCAGACGCTTAACAACTGAGCCACCCAGGCACCCTACAAAATTGTTCTTAATGATCCCAAAACATACATAGCGCTCCATCCACACCATGGAGTATTCCATAATTCCTAAAGTGAATGAATGAGAACTGTAATAGTAGTGGAGGGAGTTTCTCTCTCTCTGACAAATAAATAAAAGCTTAAAAAAAAAAAAAGATGCAGGGGGGTCTGGCAGGAAAACCAAGTATGTGATCCCATTACTAAAACAACAAACTTTGACCCAAAGCCCACGCATGTGCCTGCTTGAGTAGGGGCTGCACAGGATTGCCCAAGGGCAGAGAAACTACAGAAGGCCACCGAGGGAGGCAGAATTCTAAGATGACCCCCATCATCTCCACCTCCTGGGATTACTCCCATCATTGTGTTCAAGGGCCAAGAGATTCTGCAGATGTAATTAAAGTACTGATGGGGTTGATCTTAAGATACAGAGACAATCCAGGGGGCCCGACCTAATCACGTGAGTGCCATCAGAGCAGGGAGTTTTCTCCGGCCGGTCACAGAAATCAGAGACTTGACCTGTGAGAAGGGTTTGAACAAGGGGGTGCTCCACTGCGGGGCTGGGAGGGGCCCCTGGTTGACAGCTAGCAGCAGGAGGAGGAAAGGCAGAGGCTAGACGGAGACCCCAGTCCTACAACCCCAAGGAACTGCATGCTGCCGATAACCTGTGGGCTTGAGGGCCCGCAGCTGCCAGGTGAGCAGAGGGTCCAGCTACCCCATGCCAGACTCCCCACCCACTGACACTGTGAGACACTAAAAGGGTGTTGTTTTAAGCCACTAGAGGTGTGGTTATTTGTTACGGGGATGACAGTGGATTTGCGTGCCGGGAAGTAAGGCACTGCTGTAACCAATACCTACAATGGGGCAGGTACTCCAGGGTTGGAAGAATTCGGGGAGCATGGTAGATGGAGTCCCGACAGCCTTCAGCAGGCTATTCATAGAAACGTGGGCAGGAAAGACGCTGCTGGTAGGGACTCCAAGAAACAGAGGAGCACTTCCCTAAACTGTCTCCGAGGAAGCAGAAACTGCTGTGAGCAGCGTGTCCCGGGAATCTAGACTTTGAGGGAGCTGCCGCGGAGGCTCACAAGGACACGTGGGTTCCTGGAAACCCAGGAAGGGACCTGGTCATGCGGAAGCAGGACTTGTAACTGAAGGGCCTGAACAGACTGCTCAGCAGAAGCCACCTAGGCCCTGCTACCTGTCTTGAGAGGCAAAGAGGGGAGAAATGGAAGAACGGAGAATGAAAAGGGAGCCCGACTGCATGACTGCAAATGCTCAGCCTCTCCGCATGACAAGAGGCCAAGAGTCAGAACCCGCTGTGGGGGAGTGTGGCACAGAGACGAGGCTCAGTGTCCTGCTCAACCCTCTCTTGGCGCCTCGGAAGGATCTGGAGGTCAGAGCGCTGGGCCACACAAAGACCCTTGCAAGAGACTAAGGGTGTTCCTCATCGGTTCTCTTCATCCAACCAGGGGCGCTGGAGAAGCTTACGAGCGAGCACCCTCACATCTCAGCAGAAGCTGGAAGCAGAGAAGGGCCATGTCAGAAGCGTCGTCCGTGGGTGTGGCTTGTGTGACAGTGTATGCCCCAGGAATCCACGCCCAGCACGGCCTCCGGATTCTCCAGAACAAGCAGCTCAGACTAGGGCGGAGGGAGCCCGGCACGACAGAGGCTCCTGACAGGCAGGAGGCTGAGGAAGCCACTCGCTGGGCTGCAGAGGAGTCCCATTTTCAGGGAAAACAAAGGATGGCTCAGAGCCCAGAGGACGGCAGGCAGTGTGTTCCCAGGCCTTGAAATTTAACCACGGACTCCAGCTGCAGTTTGCCGGGCTGGGTTTCAAACACTGCCTGGACCAGCGGCTCCTTCTCGCCGTCCACGGCCCTCTTTCGGACGCAGCACGCCGTGACTCTTGTCCTGCACCTGGCCGGCCACTGCATGCCGGGAGCCTCTGGTCCCACAGGCCCGCAGGTGGGGAGGCCTGCACTTAGTGGATGTACTCGGGCACCTGCTCCGCCCCGACTCACACTATGTGCATGACAAGCACTGGGACTTGAACGGATACATAATGGCATGAGGCTGTGGGGCCTGGGGACGGCTGAAGCATTTTGCCATTGCTACGGATACAGCTCTAGCCAGACCTAAGATGACCCCCAGGGACCCCCGCCCTTGTATAATCACCTCCCCTGAGTGTGGAGGGACCTGTACATGGGGCAGCCATCCTGCCCCCAGCCAGGCTCTGCTTTATGGCAAAAGAGGCTTTTGCAGGTGTAACTGATCATCAGTTCACTCTGGGTTCATCTAAAGGGAGACTGTCCAGGCAGGCCTAACCCAAGCACATGAGCCTTTAAAAGCTGAAAGGCAGTTAAAGACCTGAAGAACGGGGGAGGGCTGGTGCAACCCTGCTGACCTGAAGGGGGGCAGGTGGAAAGCAGGTGGGAGCAGCCCCAAGACAACAGCCGGCAGGGAAATGGGAAGCTCAGCCCTATAACGGTGAGGAACTGAACTCTGCCCACAGTAAGGAGGAGCCTCCTGACAAGAGCTCGGCCCGGATGACACCTCGGATTCGACCTGGTGATACCCTGAGATTCCAGCCATGCCAGCCTGCTGATCTGTGAGCTAAGGAAAGGCTGCTATGCGTGGGGTACTTTATTATATGGCAAGGGAACACTGATACGTGTCCACACCAGGTCATTACCATGAAATCGGGAGGAAACAGAATGGCAGAGGCACTGATGCGAGAGAGAATTCCATGGTGAGAAAAAAGTTTCTATCACGTGAACAAATTTATGTGACATTAAACGTGACTGTATTTGTTAGCATTTAGAGAGGTGTCTGTTCTCCAAAATAGAGCTGACTTTGGACAAGGACAGCATTCCCGCTGGCCATGTGGGGCATAAACAACCGAGAAAGAAACCGTCAGGCCAACATCTGAACAAAAAGAACCCAGAGGTGGGAGTTTCTGAAGCTACTTTGGTCCTGAAAGCTTTGGCCAGTTCCAGGAATGAGAACAGTGGTGCTGCGAGAAATCGAAGGCCCGGGCTCGCCGAGTCGGAGCGTCCACCGGACACCCTCCCCACTCTCTCGTCCTTCCCTTCCCTGGTTCCGGCTCCATAAAACGCTGCTTCTCTTCTGTCCTCTGGAACAGTCGGGGGTGCAGTATTGGAATAATCCTGTCCTTGAGTATGAGGAAGAACTGGCCTGTACAGACTTCGGGTCCAGTGTTTGCACGGCTGGGGTGGGTTTGGGCGTGCGTCCGAACTGCTCACTCTCTCTCTCGGGGAGACTGTCAAGCGTTCAGTCTTTCTTGAGAGAGCTTCGGTAGGCCATCTTTTTCTAGAAGATTGTCTATTTCATCTAAGTCTTCAAATTCGCTGGCAAAAAGCTATCCGTAAGATCCTTTTCAAAACCCCCTACAGCAGCTGGAGCTGCACCCCTTTCACATCTGAGACCGCTGCTATGCACCGTCTTCGTTTTCCTCATCAGTCTTCCAGTTTTGACTACTAGTCTTTTCAAAGAACCCACTTTTCATTTCATTGATCCTCTCCCCTGCATGTTTTCTGTTTGCTTTCTGCTCTACATTGTTTATTTTCTTCTCTCACTGAATTTATTAGACATATATTTTTACCTAATCCAGTAGGCAGGTAGCTCACCAGTGTTCAGGCTTTATTTAGTAAAAGCATTTAAAGCAATGGCCCTCCTTGGGGTGCCTGGGTGGGTGGCTCAGTTCATTAAGCGTCCGACTCTTGGTTTCGGCTCAAGTCATGATCTCAGGGTCAGGAGACCGAGCCCCGTGTCGGAGTCTGCTTGAGATTCTCTCTCTACCTCTGCCCCTCCCCCGACTCGTGCTCACACTCTAAAATGAAATCTTAAAAAATAAAAAAAAAAGCTATGCCCCTCCTTCCAAATCCCACATCAGCTGCATCCCACAAGTTCTGGTTCACGTTAAAGTCTTTCTTGATCCCTGAGTTACTTGGAAGTGTTTGAACTTCTAAATACCTGAGTGCTGTGTTGGAGACGGCCATCGCTGCTGGTCAGGACCATTCTCTCCTCCTTCCTAACAGCAGCATGCTGGGGAACGGCGAGGTAATGCGCCCAGCTCACTAAAACTACCTTTTCCGGTGTGTCTTGCAGATAGGCATGGCCAGGCGACGAAGGTCCTGTCAGTGAGCGAGGAGGGCATGTTCCCATTGGGACTTCTAAGAAAGTTCCATGGAAGGAGGATACGGTTGGCAGGGACATCTCTGCCTGGCCCTCTCTTCCTGCCTTAAACACGGATGTGATGGCAGGGGCCCCGTAATCATCCTGCACTAGAGGGGACCTTCCAGACTGCAGGCATGAACTAGAACGGTGGGGCTGAACATGGAAGGGCTGTGGGGCCCTGATGACCTGCAAAGCCACCTGTTGGCCCTGAACCTACGGCTGCCGTAACGTGAAAGAAAAGAAACCTGTCCTGGGCTCCACTGGTCACCTGGCCAAATGTAGTTCCTAACTGCCACAGACGCTTCTAAGATACCACTGTGGTATTGGTTTTTTGACCAAAAATAGTTCACACATATGAAAGCATTTATAACTTAGACTAATAATAAAATGAACACTGCTTCATCCACCACCTAACCTGAAAAAGGTAGAACATTTCTAGGCTCACTGTGTCCTCAAAACGATACCTCCCTGTCCTCTCCCTACCTCTCATCTCACCAAAGGGAAGCACTACTCCGGATTCTGTGATTAACACTCCCTTAAATTATGGCTAGATCACACATTTTTGTAACCCTAAGTTATACTGCTCTACTTTGCTTGTATCCCACTATTTTTCTGCAATTTTCTTTCTTCCTCAATATTGTGAGATACATCCACATTGACGCACGTAGCTGTAGTTCACTTAACCACACAGCTCTACACTGTTCATTGCATGAAGACACCACTATCTACCCATTCCCCCATTGATGGGTTTGTGGGTTATCTCAAGCTTTAAGCTATCACCAAACGCTGCTACCAACACTCCCGTACTCTTCTCCTGGTGACCCATGGGACAGAGTCTCTAGGAGAGTGCTTCCCAACTCTTCTGACACCATGGCATATGTAGAAAATGATGATATTTACATGCACACTGGAGGAAAACTGGAGGGGTGTAGACTTCTGGATGCAGCCGCAGAGGGGGCCCACAGACTGGCACCTTGAGGGTTCAGGGGACCAGTAAAATGAAGCACCTCAACGTCCCACAGCCCGGTGGCAGAGGTATGCGCGAGCAGGCCAATGGTGCTAGGTAAGTCCAAACTGTCTCCCGAGGGAGACACTTCCTGCTTTCAAAGACCCTGGGCTAGAGCTCCCAAGGCTCCCCCTCCTCACAAGCCCAGATGTTGTTAGACTGACATTCTGTAAGACAAATGTCTGTGCTCTTAATTCGTGTTTCCTCACTGCTAATGAGATGGGGCATCTTTCTGTGCTTACTGTCTATTCCTAGCCGCTCTTCTGAGACACCTGTGCACTTCTTTTGCCCATGTTTTATTGGGTAGTTTGATCTTCTTAACCAGATTGTTTTTGGCGTCCTTGATATATTCCAGATAGTAATCATTTGTCAGTTTTATGTATTCTAAAATCTCCCTGCTTGAGCTTGTTTTTCACTTTTCACTGTTCGTTATTTAATACAATTAAGAGATTCTGTTCATCAGCCTTTAATGGTTTGAGCCATTTTTGTGTGTGGGTGTCTTTTTCAGGAAATTCTTCTCTACGCTATTTGTTACTGAATAAAATAAAACCTGTTTTGTAATCAAAGAATATGCTCTATGAATCAGATATTCTGCAATATGCTGAGTCTTACTTTCTGATCAAGCAGGAGGCTAATTTTTGCACATGCCCAGTGCTTATTTGAGACTGATATACACTTTCCACTTGTTGGGTGGAAGGTACTGTAATAAATACCCAAGAGATCAGGGATGACAAACGCCAGCCGCGGGGGAGGGGTGGGGGGGTTAACAAATCCAGCCCTGGCCATCTGCTTACATATCATCTCTGGCTGCTTGCATTCCACAAAGGCAGAGTTAAGTAGTTGAGACAGAGACCGTATGGCCTCACAAAGCCGAAAACATTTACTATCTAGCCCATTATAGAAAAAGCTTGCCAACCTCTGTTGTACTCAAAAACCTTTTTTTTTTTTTTTTTGGTCTGCTTGATATCAATTAATGAAAGAGCTGCTTTAAAATCTTCTATGACAATGACACGGGCAATTCTGCTAATCCTCGCTTGTTATGGTACTTTATGTTGAGGCTAATTTATTAGGTGAAAATAGGTTCTAAATTGTTCCATTTTCATGGTACATTACTCATTCTATTGTTAAGAGCAGTGGTCACTCTTGTCCCTAGTTGTTATTTCTGCTATGAAATCTGCCTGGATGATACTGTCACTCTAACAGTCTCTTTTCCTTAGCATGTATTTCTTCCATTCTTTTATATCTTAGGTTTTGGATGTGTCTCTCATAAACAGCACACAGCTGCACTCAGTTTTTCCGTGGAATCTGACACTCTTTAGTCAGGAAGTCTGGTCCATTTGTATAGTGACATACATTTGGTTTCATTTCCACCATCTTAGACTGTATTTTCTTTTTACCTGTTTTTCCCTATGCTCCTCCCCCTCCCTTTTTTTGCCTCCCTTTTTCCTGCCTTCTTTTGATTAAAATTATTTTCACTCCATTTTTTACCTTATTGAAGTTTTAGCCTTTTCACATGTTCCCCTAACATCATAACATGAATTCTAGACTTAATGAAGATTTCATCAGCGTCTTTATCCTCCTCTGCAACAATATAAGGGCATCAAAAAAATTTATTTATTTGAGAGAGAGAAATGGAGCAGGGGGAGGGGCAGAGGGAGAGGGAGAAGCAGACTCCCTTCTGAACAGGGAGCCCGACATGGGGCTCGATCCCAGGACTCCGGGATCATGACCTGAGCCTAAGGCAGACACTTAACCGACTGAGCCACCCAGGCACCCCGAGCATCTGAACTCTTATTGTCAGATTTAAACCCCTTTGCTTGCTTCTTTATTTTTATTGTTTTGTTTTCAATGGAGAAATACATCATGTTTTCAAAATAGCGCTTGAAAAATACAAGGTGTACAGGTTTTATAAAACAAAGCCAACTCCAGCCACGAGACACTATGTACATCCTGTGAAAAAACTAGTCTGATATTCAGTTAATGAAAACTAGAAAGCTCCAAGTTCCCAGCTTGGTTAAACAAGTATAGTTACATGAAACACTTAATAAACTAATTTTCCCCCCAGTGTGTAAATAGAATGACAAGACTACATTTGTGCCCGGCAACTCCAGCCGGACCCCACAGTTATCTGAAATGCACAGCTCCAGTGCACACTTCACCCGACTTACTGCAGCAGAAGGGCAAGGTGACTGCACAGGGCAAAGATGTGGGCAACAGGAATACTGTGCACTTGACATCACAAAGTAGGGGTGAAAAGAAAGCCTCAATTACTGCAGAGCCTAAAAGGAAGAAGACTATATTCCAACTTTGGAAAGTTAATCTAGAAGGACAGGGAAAGGGTTTAAGAAGTTATAGTTTCACATGAAAAATGCACACGTGGTAGAAAGGAACACAGTTGGAGGAGGGCAGGAATCAGGACCAGGCTAATTGGAAAACCTGTCAGGCTCGCTGTGTCCAAATCAAGACAGACTAAGTTTCCATTCATCTACATCTGCTGCCATTCATGTGTCCTCAACAGGGACACCCTACCACTTAGCTATGAGTGGTCTTTTTTTTTTTTTTTTTTTAATTTAAAGGAAGGCATTCCTAATCTCTTGTAGGATAAAACAAAAACAGGAAGCTGCCTAGTTATCAAGTGCTTCCTAGAAACTATTTTGTATGTTTCTACATATAAAATTTACTGATAAATTTTAGCGAGTCCTTTAAAAATAAAAATTGGTTTAAATATTTTGGGGAAAATGCCTTTTTGCTGACATGTTTAAATTGGAAATTAACTTTACCATAAGCAGATACTCTGTGGAGCATACAAATTTCTCATATGTATAGCTCCAACAGCCATCCAAGACCAATAACTGTATCCCAATTCATTACGTTCAGTGAAGTGAAATATTAGCCATGGAACCAAAATCTAGTGTTTTGTACCATGTGGCCACAGGATTGTGGGTTTCACATAATGGTTAAGAATACACTAGCATTCTGAGGTTTTTTTTATGAATCTACATACAAACATAAAGAAGGGAGGGGAGGCAAAAAGCTTTTTTGTTTTAGGACAAATCCTTAAGGACAAGAGAATATGGAGGTTTGTTAGTTCTGACACAGTATTTGCTGTTTGATTGCTGATTGTATGCACTCTAAAACAATTCCACAGATAAAACCAACATATTATTTCTTGATTGCGTCCCGACAAAACCAAAGACTTACTAATCACTGTTTCAATGTC
The DNA here is from genome assembly GCF_011800145.1 of Mirounga leonina. Lineage (NCBI taxonomy): Eukaryota > Metazoa > Chordata > Mammalia > Carnivora > Phocidae > Mirounga > Mirounga leonina. The sequence continues at coordinate 3,658,468 of NW_023270763.1, forward strand.
AAATATATACCCTATGAGCTGACACTTCATTTTAAAGGATTACAGCTACCTCATGGGGACCGAGGTAGATGGATTTTTATGCTTTTTCTGACGTTTGGTACGCACTACACAATGGCATCCAGTTTGACAATTAATAATGAAGAAAACTCTTCAGGAAAAAAACTAAAATGCATCAAGCTGAAAAGCTTAAAATTAGTTCTACTTTCTAATAAAAATATACATAAAGTGCATCATCAGTATAAGGAATTCTGATACCAGTTTGTATTGCAAATTTTCCCAACAACGCATCAAACATAAATCCAGTCCAGATGTCATGCATGGGTACAAATATAGCCGGAGGGTTTTTTTCTCGTTTTTCTCTCCATGGGCAGTCGTCCTTTAAAATAGTTACTATAACTGCTGCTGACGCATTTATGATAGTACTTCTAGCATCATATAGTAGCCTGGACTTCTGATCAAGATTAGCCAAGTAAGGGAAGTTACCAAATAAGGCTAAATCTAGTTTAGTCAAATCTAGTTTGGTACCCTTCACTCTCCTCCTTTAGCACTTGAAGACGACAAGTTGAGTTGGCAGATACAGTTTATGGACTCTTGAGGCTGTTTTTATCAGTTCAGTCTGTCTTACTGAATTCTTGGGAACAGGAACAGGATTTGCAGGGAGAGCTGGGATACTAGTAAGTTCTGTACTGGATGTCTGCCATGAGGCCATCCACTGTCTGAAGAGTTTCTAACAGAGTTGTACCTGTCTCTTTATGAGACTGTTCCTCTTCTTTTAGTTTCCTTGGTCCTTTATGCAGTGAGAATGTCTGCTAGACTCCCACTATAGGATTAGCTATGTTTGTCGCAGTGCTCCCTGAAGGCCTGGGCGGATGGTTTACCAGACGTGTTGAAGAAACAACTCTGGCAACTGTGGCCTTCGGTGGTGGAAGAAGGGCTGGCTGTGAGGCAGTCTGAGGAATGCTTTCGCTCGATGCACCCCCTAAGCTTTCACCGGGATTCACCTGTTGCAAGGAAACTTCAGTAACTTGTACGGCAGTCACAGATGCTGCCATTACAGCAGGAGCAGGACTGTTTCTGCCCTGAGAGCTGCCAGTCACTGGGCCAGTCTTCATAGTGCTAGTAGGTGAAGGCACAGACATGCTGTCTTCCCTGTCTGCAGACAAGTCAAGGCTGCTGTCACTCAAAGATGTTAAAGTGACACCTTCCGTTGAATGTGTTTTCTGTTTCTGAAGCACATGATTAGGCAGTAGCTGGTGAAGTTCCTTCCTTCTTAAATGCATTGCAGCAATTTTCATATCCATCTCAAACATCTTGCTATTTATTGCTTGCCTATAAACTGTATCTGTGAAAGACTGGATATCATAGGTGAGATCAATACTGAGAACGTCAGAGTTTTCTGGCTTTTTTAACACTAACCCAATCACCCACATCGTACGAAATTCTTCCTTGTCAGGATTTTCTTTAGGTGCCGGAAATGACTGAGGATTCACATGCGCCAGAGTAATAAATTCATTCTTCTCCAAGCTTCCAACCAGAATTCGGATTTTTGATTCCACCAAGCCCACCCATTCTAGATGCTGTTTTTCTGTTGGTGCACTTGCTAGAAGTACAATATAATGCTTGTACTTTTGAAAGAAGCTTGGAGCTTCAAAAAGCTTGGACCACTCTGCCTTACTCAGCAGAATTTCATGCGTGATAGCAAGCCCTTGTTTAAACTCCTCGATCATGACCAGCCTTGTTGAAACAGACACGTTGTATGTGGAGTTCTGCTGTGGGTACGCCGGTGTGATTATGGGCATAAGATGGTACCTATCACTGGGATTTACTCTCGGGTCCCATACAGGCAAATTAAGATTCTGCTCTTCAGGCTCTTTCAGCAGCACTGGATTTGGCCATTCCCATTCGGAAAATACCAAGAAAAACTTACGCACAAGAGTGGATGCGATTGCATTTGGGTAGAGCTGGCAAGTTCTTGCTACCAGCATGGCCCAGGAAACACCTCCTAGGAAGCCTAATATATTGGAATAGATATTGTGGCATTTGGCCCACAGTTTGATGGCTCTCAGAGTTAACCTGAAGTTGTCAATGTCTGGGACGAGATGTAAGATTTCATCCGTCACCCGGCAACCGTTTAGGCTTCTTATGCATCTAATATCTAAGTTTTTAAGCAGACTGTCATCTCTTAGGTCCAAATCTTCTGGAATAGTCTGCAGTGCCAATCTTGCAAACAAAATATCAATCTCTATACCATCAAAACACAGCTTAATAACTGGTACAAACGCCTCCTCAACAGCCCTTAAGTCTTTTACTTCTTCGTGTAGTTTCAATTTGTCATAGAACGAGGTGAAAAAGTCGCTTCGATCAACATGCCTCGGTGCAACGCACAACGCATCAATATCAGCACCTTTCGTGTGCACTCCTAACCTGTACGAGCCAAACGTAAAGATCTTCCCGCCGACGTTTTCAACTACAGCTTGTGGAAGGCTCTTGCTTTCACTGATCTCTCGTATCCACTCCTTCACCAGCTTATTTAATTTTTCCAAAATTAAAATCCTGCGCTGCAGTTCCTCTTCCTCTTCAAAAACCCCGAAGGGCTTCAGGGTTTCAATTAACTTCTGGGTAAGTACGCAGTCAGGCTCCTTGGGGGCCGCTAAGCTGATGGGCGAGGAGATGCCGCAGTGCTCGCGCGGCGGCGTCTGTTGTGATCCCGGGGCCGGCACCGGAAACGGCATCATCGCTAGCGCCGGCCCCGCCACGCCACCGCCCCCGCCACCGCGACCTCCACGGCCGCTGCCCGGCTCATGATCCGCCGAGGCGGGGGGGCGGGGCTCGCACCGGCCCAGGTCCAACCCGCTCCCGCTCCGCGCCCGCCGCTTCAAGCGCCTCGCTGCCGTCCCCCCGGCCCCAACATGGCGCCTGGGCCCTCCGAGCTGCATTCTAGAAGGGCCACGCACGCCACGCACGCCACGCACGCCACGCAGCCTGCACGCCGCGCGGAGCCTCACGGGAGCCGTAGTTTCCGAGGTCCCGCCGCAGGACTCGGGCTGGTGCAGGTGGTCCGGGTACGCCTTGTTTTCGGCTTCATCAGGACTGCTTACACACGCCTACCGTCTTGTCCCTTGATCACCATTTTTCCTTACACCCCAGATCTACCGCCTCTCCAGGGGCAGCTTCGGGTGGCCTTCGCCCTAAGGCGCGTCCTTCAGAAACCCCCCACAGTGAGGGTCTGCCGTGCAAGGCGCCTCCCGTTGCGTCGTCCGGGCCCGGCGCCTGGCTGGTGGTTTCGTGGGTCTGCAACTCGGGTGGCAGTTCTGTTCTTTCCAGCTGGCAGGTCCCGTCTGCCACCTCTGGTGTCTACGGTTTCTGTTGGGCGGTCTGCAGTCTGACTGACCTGCTCACCGGCCTCTTCCTTCTGGCAGCTGTAAAGATCCTCCCTATCCTCAGTGTCCTGCAGTGTGACCACCACTCGGTGTCAAGGGGCAAACTTTCCATTTACCTTACGCCGTGATTTCTGAATCGTAAGATTCGTGCTTGTCACTCCATGACCTCCGAAGCAGCTCAGGCATGGCCTTGGAATATGCTGTACACACCATTCTCTTGATTCTCCTCATGTACACATGTGATAGACTCTCTCGTTGGGTTCTCGTGTCTCTTACCTCCTGCTTCTTCCTGGGTGATGCCAGATCTACCTCTCAATTCTCCCATTCTCTCTTCACTTGTACTTAGTCTGCTGTCTAAGCCAGCACTGAAGCATCCATTTAAATACTTACATTTTTAATTACTAGAAGCATTATCTTGTTCTCCTCCAAATCTTCCCTGCCTCTTCGGAAGACACCTATTATTTCCTGTTTTCTTTCTACCTTTTATTCAGTAAACATTTTGAACTTATTTAATATTCTACAACTAATGGCCCCAATTCTTAATATTCTTGAGAATCTGATTCTAGCTTGTTTTCTACTGACTCAGACAGGCATTGCTTCATGGGTCTTGTAATTTTTGGATCATGAGCTCATCTCTGGTGAGGCTTGGGATGCCTGTGTGGATGTCCTTCCAAAGAGGAATTGCTTTGTTTCTATCAGATGTCCTTGTACACTATCAAATTTTACACTATAATTTAATTCCTTTTCCAGGGACTAGCCAGATCACCTGAGTAGTGTGATTTCAAACCCCAAACATATGTGAAAAGAAAAGTGGTTTTTGATTCTAGGGAAGAGTTTTCCCCACCCAGAACCCAGACTGAGAAAGAGAACTCTTTGTCACCTCCTTTCACCAAGTATCAGATTCTTCCTATTCCATCTTTTCATTCAGTGTGTCGCCCTTCAAGAGTTGCAACCATATCCAGGTGTTTCCCTGCCTCTTTAGGTCCTGAAGCTCTATGTCTCTTTCTTGGGCAGCTGCTAAACTAAAGTTTCTTGATTATAAAGACTGGCAAATGCCTCTAGAGCAATTATAGTTCAGCTATAGAATCAGCTAAGATTCTGAGGTTTCAAAGTACCTCTTTTTGGTTTTTTTCACCCCTGCTGATTTACTTTATTTTCTTGGGTACTCAGCTATGCATCTTAAAGGAGATTTTTTTTTTTTCTATTTCAACCAACACTTCCAGGTACTTTATATAGAAAGATTTTCTAGGATAAGTAATCCCACATATTACAAGAAATATAAGTACCTATTTTTCAACCCATTTCAATATAGTTTGCATGCTCAACATTCCAGCAACACAGCTATCAGTAAGGTCTTTGGTGACTTCCAAGTTGTTTAATCCAATGGATCCAATTGTCTACATCTTTTTTGCCCTATAGTAGCCTCTTCTTGGCCTCCATGGCACCACACTCTTTGTGCTGTCTTGTACATCTTGGGCCTCCCCTCAGCCTGATTTGCTGACTGCTCCTCCATTACTTAGCCTCTAAAGTTGGTGTTTCTCTAGTTTCCATATTAAGCTCTCATTTCTCCTTATCTTTTGTACATTCACTACCTAGATCTCAATTTTCACAGCTTTAAATATCACCTATTTACAGCTTAATTTAAGCTTTTGTAACAGACTCTTTTTAAGTATTTATTTATTTATTTATTTATTTATGTATTTGAGAGAGAGAGGACGGGGAGAGGGGCAGAGGGAAAGGGAGAGAATCCCAAATAGACTCCACCTGAGCACAGAGAGAGCCCGACATAGGGCTCGATCTCATGACCCTGAGATCATGACCTGAGCCGAAACCAAGAGTCGGACACCTAACCGACTGAGCCACCCAGGCGCTGCATAACAGACTCTCTTCTAAGCTCCAGATCCATATTATCTGACTTCCTATCTACCACCTCCATTGAATATCTGAAACTTAACTTAGTCTAAAGAGGGCTCTTATTCTTCCCTCCATAATTTGTTTCTCTCCCAGTAGTCACCATTTTAGTGAATGGCATCTCCATCCATCTGTGCATACCAGAAACCTGGAAGTCATTCTCAACACTTCCCTCTTTCTCATACTCAATATCTAGTTCATTTACAAATATTGTTGATCCTACCTCTAGAATATATTTGGGATTCATACACTTCTCTCTACCTGTTCCCTCATAACTCTACTCGAGATTACCATCAACTCTCATCTAGACTCCTATAAAAACCTAATTAATCTCCTATTACTGACCTTTTTGAGTATTTTCTACTAGGATCCAGAGTGGTCTTTTAACCCCTTCAGTGGCCTCCCATTATACTTAGTCTAAAATCTAAAATACCTAACAACCCAGGTTGGTCTTCCCCTGACCATCTCTCCAGCCTCAATGCCCACAGCTTTCCCCCATGCTCCAGCCACATGGCCTTCTCCCAATGCCTGGCATTCGCTTCACTGTCTCTCATCCAGAGTCTGTACACAATGCTCTTCCCTCTGCCCAGAAAGCTCTTCTAGCTCCACCAAGTGTCTACTACTCTTCATCTCATTAACGTCTTGTCATTCTTGAGACTAGCTTAAAATTTATCTCCTCAGAGAGAATTTTCCTAACCCTCATGCTAAATTAGCACATGTGCTTTCCCTCCACAGCACTTATCACAATTTGTAATTATGTTTTCCGTGTGATTGTTTCTTTGCCTTTACTTCCCACTAGACTCTTAGCTCCACGAGAACACGATCTATTTGTTTTGTCAACTGCTATATATATATATGTATACACCCACACACACACCTAGTCAAGCACCAACAGATATTTGCTGACAAATTAATGAATGAGCACAGTTCTTTTTCCTTTGAGTCACTGGTAATCAATATCCAGAAGACTCATTTCTTGAATTCTGATTAGGTAGAGGTCAGTTTCAAATCTACACATTGTAACCTCTGGGAAGTCATTTTGGAACTCGATTCACAGCTACTCATGCCAGTTGGCTACAAGGAGTCTCTACGGCCGCATGACTCTAGTACCCCACTACACTACAGCACCTTCTGACCTAAAAGTGTTTCCAGGGGGGATTTTTGTGGGTCAGGGGCTCATACTCAGTGCCTAAGGACGTGGAAGGACCACAAAGGAAAACACGCCATTGTCATGGCCGCCTTTCTGCAGAAGCCGCGGTCCAGCAGTGCTTACTAGGAAACGAAGTAGACATATCCACAGGCCAGCAATTCCATTTCTGGGAGAACACCCTCAGAGAACTCTGCACAGACCCTCAAGAGGGAGGGTATGCCATAGTTTGTAGCAGGACGAAGCTGGATGCAACCTGAGTGCCCATGATTTGGGGAATGGATAATGTGGTATATGTATATGATGGGAAACTATGGCTCAGTCAAAAGCAATGAACTGAAATTTACAGCACCACAGGTAGATCTTAATCTTATTATGTAGTGTCCTTAGTTGAACAGAAAGGTTAAACTTTTATATATTTAAATCCATCTACCTTTTCCCCTTACGGTTTATGTGTTTTAAGCCTTCTTATGAAATCTGTCTTTCTTTTAGCTGATGCCAATTATCCCAACACTGTTTACAAAATCATTTCCCCAATATCTGTGATGCAATCCGCATTGCACCAAATTCCCACTGGGTCATTCAACATCGTCTGCCTTTGCCTTCTCTATTCTGTTCCCTCCATCTGCTTGGACGTTCCTGCCCCAAACCACATGCCTTAATTACCATGGCTTTAAAACATGTCTTGGAGCTAAGGAGGTCAATCTCCCCTACCCCTGCTCATCTTGTTCAAACCTATCTTGGGCATCTGAAAACCAGGCTCCTTTCCCAAAGATGGACTCAGTCTGTGCAAGGACAGCACAGAAAAGAAGGTGGACTTGGGCCTCACTTACTGCTTTCACTCTGTACACATCTGAACATGTATTCAAGATCTCTGGAAACATTTCTGCCACTTCAAACATCAGAAGGAAAAAAAAGATAGTTGACTAGCATTCTCTGTTTATGTGAGTATATTATCTAAAACCAGTAAGAGACACTATTCTATATGATTTAAATATATCCCCCAAAAGTTTTTCCCCAAAACTATAAGTCACTTTTGGGAACCAACAGATATCAACCTGCTTTAAATGTTAATAAAACAGAGTTGTTAATATATTAATACTTCTTGGAAATGCTTCACATGGTTAACTGGACCAAGTGAGGTCTCTCTATCCATTTAACCAAATCCGAAATTTTGCTTTTATGTCTGCCTGTTTCAAGACAACTTTAAAGAGGCTGATTCATCTTGTTGCAGTATGGTACAGCACAGAAGGCATCAAGAACCAGGCGCATTTGTTGTACTCTGCTGGCTAATGGGGGTTTTTATTTTTTATTTTTTTTTATTTTTTTTAAAGATTTTATTTATTTATTTGACAGAGAGACACAGTGAGAGAGGGAACACCAGCAGGGGGAGGGGGAGAGGGAGAAGCAGGCCTCCCGCCGAGCAGGGAGCCCGATGTGGGGCTCGATCCCAGGACCCTGGGATCATGACCTGAGCCGAAGGCAGACGCTTAACGACTGAGCCACCCAGGTGCCCCTAATGGGGTTTTTTAAAATATACTTCTTCCAGAAATTTAAAATCAATTTCAGTAAAACTATAGAGAGGTTTTAGAAAATATGAGCTAAGTGCTATTTAGTTTATAGAATCACTAGTTACTCGTACAACCAATTAACATCCACTCTCACACTGTGAGCATCCCATTGGGGGCCAAATGTGAAGAAAGATGAGGAACCGTGGATCTGAGGGCTGACAGATGTCTGGTATTCCTGCTCATCCTCTCAACCTGACACCTAATCCCTTCTGTCTCCAACACCCCAGGAGAGCCTGCAGCCCCACAGGCATGCACTTCCTTCACTGGCTAAATTCCTTCCCTGCAGTGTCCACACTGGCCATTCCTTAGCCAATTCCTCTTATAGTTTACACCTTGTCAACATTTTACACCGGTTCTGACCTCCCCCTGTGGATTCTGTGGTAAGCTTTGGAGGCTCCTTATATAATGTGGCCAGAAGTCCCCGGGGAGGCGGGGGTGCTGCTGGCCAGGCCCTGGGTGGGTGCCACCAGCTTGGGGAACAGGGCAGTTAAGCCTCCTCCAACACTGCACTTTTTTTTTTTTAAAGATTTTTTATTTATTTATTTGAGAGAGAGAGAATGAGAGACAGAGAGCATGAGAGAGAGGAGGGTCAGAGGGAGAAGCAGGCTCCCCGCTGAGCAGGGAGCCCGATGTGGGACTCGATCCCGGGACTCCAGGATCATGACCTGAGCCGAAGGCAGTCGCTCAACCAACTGAGCCACCCAGGCGCCCCCAACACTGCACTTTTATGTGAAACTGAAGGCTGTGAACTTTTTAAAAATCTACACGGTGAATTAAAGGATGAGATGGGCTGCAAGTAACCATTCAACTTTATATTCTCTTTGAATTAAAAATCCTCAAAAATATCTTTTAAGCTCAATTACTTGAGACTGATGAGAAAAGTTAGCGTTCACCAAACCACATAAAATAAACTCTGCCCACAATGATTCTATCCCTGCGAATATGCTCGAAGGAGTCTCACTCAAGACTCACAAGGCAGTTACTCCTAAATAAAAGGAGAAGAAAACCCAGATCACCTCATTCATTCTGAGAGAAGTTATTAAAGATCAGATTCATAGCAAGAGAAAACTGTCAAAAGCACAGAGAGGTTGGGGGACGTGTGAGGACAGGATTCATGGTGCACAGCGGAGACAGCAGAGGGCTCCCATGCAGCCTTCACATTTCTGTCTGTCACTGGGGTCCAGGCTCTATCTGCCCACCTGTGGATGGAAAGGTGGAAGGAACCACACACCAAAGTCAGGCGCTCAGAGACAACGTATCTGCCACCACCGGCCCCTCGCACCGGGCCTGAAGGAGAGGGGAGACTGGCGGATTATACTTTCAGGTGCCTGGGAGGCACATTCCTCGTCACTCAAGCCACAGTTTGCACTAGGGACTTCCACCCCGTCGGCACACCACCCTCTCTCCTCCCCATCCCCATCCCCTGGCAAAGAAAATGGATTCCAACTCTGGAGTCTTAGATGCACACAGGAAGTGGGACTTAGAGAGGAGCTTGCTCTCCTTACGTGCATCAGTCCTGCAACAGGCACTTACCGAGCACCCACTGTATGCCCCACACCATAGACACTTGGAGGGTGGTCAGTCACCAGCCCCACGGCTGAGGCAGAGACGCCCTGCGATGGCGCAGCCTGCACACCTCGGTCACAGCAGCTTGGGACACGCTCGAAGCTTGCTTGCTTCCCAGAGGACACCCAAAGCAGAGGAGACCCTCACTGCAGGGAATGGAACAACGCCAAGCCTCCGAGGGCCATGCGGGCCACACGGAAGGGCATCCACGGGCAGAAAAAGCAGCTCTGCATATCACCCTCAAGACACTGGGCTTTCAAGGCGCCCCCGTCCCTCAGTGAGCCACAAGACAGAGCATGGCCTGAGGACCATGAAGGCACGTACCACTGGTCCCAGTGGTAAAGCACTTGGTGTGGTCAACAAACTAAGCTCAGGCCTCCAGGTTCAAATTGGTGGCTCCCAATCCAGGGCAAGTTTGCCCCCAGGGACACCCGCCAATGCCCGGGGACATTTTTGGTTGCCACAGCGAGTAGGGGTGTTGCTAGCAGCTAGCGGGCAGAGGCCTGGAACTGCTACCTACCCTCCAGTGTACAGGCCGGCCCTCGCAGCAAACCATGGGCCTAAAACATCAGTGAGGCCAAGCTTCAGAAATCTAGGCTAAATACACTATTCTGTCCTGGAGACACAAACGAACCTTCTCTCTCGCCCTTCCCAAGCTGCTGATAAAGACCACATGGCCCAGCTGTCACCCCTCCCCGAAGCGCGCAGAGGCGATTACTGTCTACATGTCAGTGACAGGACCCAGAGCCCTGTCTATGCTCCTGATCCTAAACACCAGCCTTCTGGGAATATGCGAGTAGGAGAGGCCTTGCTGCCCCACCTACGCCAGCCGCCTCTCTCCCGGAGCGGATGCACAGTATCTGGATACTCGGGAAACCCGGGGGAAGCGGGCAGCTGTGAAAAGACTGTTTACGAAAACAAAACCCCAAGTGCCTGAGTTCATAACTATGGGTGCATAACAGTGGTCCACACGGTTAAGGAGAGCCTCCGGGAAGCATCCGGCACACCTTCTCTCACACCTTATACAGAGGGGACCCCCATGAGTCTGCAGGAGAAGGGCCTGGGGTGGGTTCCTTGCACCTGCTCCCAGCTGCTCCCCAGCTCCAAAGAGCAGCCAGGACGCACGCCCTGGGTGCTGGCTCTGGCTCACTCTGAAACCAGGACTAGCAAGCCCCGACTCACAGGCCGGCGTGAAGTCACATGCACGCACACACACCACACATAATGCGCACGCAGGCAGTCCCTTCCCTTTCCCACCACTTTCCCCAGACGAGGTAGACCACTGGCTCACTGGAAGAATCAGGGCAAGCTCGCCTGCTCTTTGGGGGAAGAAGGAGGACAGAGAAGCGTGGAGCACCATCCGGCAGCGACGGGAGGGGGGCGGGGATGCCAAGCAGGAGACGCTGGGCGAAGTCTTCCCGAGCAGGCAGACCAACAAGCTTGAGATTCTTTCTCATTATCAGACTTGGCACAGAATCATCAACACACACAGAACACTCGGTTCAGCAACTCAGGGTCAGCTCAGACAACCCACAGCCTGCGCAAGCCTCACCATCTTGACCATCATGGGCAAGGGGGACAGCATGGGCAAGAGGCCCTGGAGTGCCCAGACCGCACCCCAAGGGAAGGCCAGCAGTGAAGGACGTCTCCCCCGGGTCCAGGAGGCCTGCTTCAGACAGGTAACACAACCCACTTCCTGCTTCAGACAGGTAACACAACCCACTTCCAGCCCAGAGAAGTGTGTCAGTGAGACTGGTCCTGTTCAATAGACTCTTTATTTGAAAGATTTTGCAAAACCAACACCAAGTTGAATAGGCTGTGGGCAATGGGGCCTTCTCTTGCCTCGACTAACATAAAAGGAAGGCCATCTACAAGGGGCTAGTGAACAGGAGACAAAGTCCCCTGTCCTGCAGATGGCATCTGGCCCCCGGTCCCCCATCAGCCATCACCTGTGCAACACAGAGCAAGCTTTCCAAGGCCCTGGCCAGGTACCCAGAGCACAGTGACCCCCTATGCCTTTACCCTCCACTCAGCAGAGAAATGACCAGGAGACAAACACCACTGCAGCCCCTCAGCAGGTCTGCCTGGCCTCATGGGAGGCAAGGCAGGACCAGACGACAAACCAAAGCCTGAGCCTGCAGGGTGGGGGTGCTCGGGGTGCTGGTCCAGGGAGGCTTGGAAACAACACCACCAACTACACCTGGGCCTGCTTTTGATTATCATCGTGCGCCGGCAACTCCCAAACCATCAGTGATAACCGCCCCCGTCAGAAGACCCCCAGCTCCGTCCTCAGCACACTTCTGCCTAGGAGCACACACAACAAACTGCTTACCACATACAGGAAATGTTAATAATACACAAATATGACTCCCTGCGCGTCTGCCAAGCACCATGCTAAGTACTTTACTACATCACTAACGCCCACGACACTGAAGTCATGCCCCCATTCTCCAGATCAGGAAACCGAGGCCACAAGCGGTGAATTGATTTGCCTAAGGTAACAGAGGGCCGCTGCCGCTTAATGTCAACCGTGGCCCCCCTGGACTGAGACTCAGAGGTTCCCATCAGGCCTGAGTAACCCCAGCCCCTGCGAGACCCACCCATCCCCCCCGCCGCCCCCCCCATCTCCACATGCTGAAGATACAAAGCAGGCCCCAGAGCAGAAGCAGAGCTAGAGAGAATGAGCATTTGCAACACCTCGGGGACACACACCACAGGTCAGGAGTGCTCAAGGCCCCTTTCAACCCCGGGGATCATGAAATCAAATGACAACTCGGGGCTACACAGGACAAGTCCCTTTTTTGCATAAAGCCACCATTTTCTCCAGGAAATTAAGAAAAAGTTAAATACGATTTGAGTCTTTCGGCACTTGAAGAAAATTATCGTGTATGGCATTTACCTATTAAGAGAATCAACTTCCCACCAACTGAACAATAGGCAGACACGGAGCAGAGGCCCATAGGCCTCCAGCTGCCCGAGGCACCCACAAACCCATGCACACCCAATGCACCCCATCACCTCGGAGACCCGACTTCCTCCCTCGTCCTTTCACTGGCCTGTCCCTGAGATTCCGGACTTCCGTAACGCACCAGCCACCCGCACTTGACACAGGGCGCATGGCGTGCACAGCTCTCTGCTCCCAAGCACCTGACGGTGAGGCTGAAGCACCAGCACGCGTCCTGCAACAGAGACCAACTGCAGTCTCCACGGCAGCTTGGACTAAAGCGGGAAATTTAAGAAGTCCTCAGACGTGTGACAGAGCAAACACACCTTCCTGAGTTTTCCCGCAAACGGATCCCTGAGCCTCTGGCTTTCAGTTCTCCCCGGCCAGCCCCCACTTTCCCTGAGGCATCCCCTCCTCACCTGCGGTCATGGTGTCCACGTCCTTGGCCGCCAGCTCTGCCACATCTGACCTCTTTCTTAGCTCAAACCTCCGGGACAAGCCTTCTCGGGGTTTCCATAACTCCTGGATCAAGAGGGGCTTCTCGTTATCCCCAAAGACCCGAAAGCACTGGGCTTGCCAGCACTGCCCCGAGTCGCCGGCCTGGCCCACCACATCACACAGCACGTACTGGCTGGCACACTCGGGGCTCAGGGCATAGCGCTCCAGGGCCTCCTTCACCAGCTCCTGGGCACTGGACATGCCGGTGGCCAGGACGCTCTTGTAGTGGGTTCCCGTGCAGACGCTGTCCCCGAACACCTTCAGGACCCCAGGGGCCGAGAGCTGGGTGGAGAGTTCCGCGGGGTCGTCGCTGGCGCCCAGGCTGGAGAAGGTGGCGTCCAGGTCACGGTACTTGTAGCTCAGCGTCCGGGACAGCATGCTGGACAGCAGCTGGCTCTGCCGCTTCAGCTTGCTCTTGGTGGGTGGAGACATGATGAAGTGGGTCCCATAAAACATGGTGGGCCAGTCGTCATGGACAAGGACTGAGGGCTCTGGCCAATGGCACAGAAAAGGCTGTGTCCTGGGAGAAAAACATACGCTGGGTTAGCATCACCATCATGAGTGGCAAGAGCAAACAAGGCTCAAGTGAATTCTGGCGGACTTACTAGGCCATCCAGGGCCATGTCCCAACACAGCCAGCAACCTCTGGCCAAGCGCCACCAGAGCACCTGAGTCAGAATATGACTGAAGCCAGCAGGGGCCGCAGGAGACAAAGCGGGTCTGAATGGCCCGAAACACCCTTCAAGAAACACCATTACCAGGAAGCACAAAGAGGTCACCAAGAGGTAAGACCCGCTCGGCCGCAGGGTTCTGACTTCTGGATGAGCCTACTTGCCTAGCAGAATCGCGACAGGGCTGGCCTAGTCCCGTGGGAGGCAGCCCACAGAGGGCAGCAAGCCTGATCTCCTTAAGCTCAGCCTCTCCTACACCACAGCCTCGAATACGGGAAATCAATCACAAGCACCCATGGATCTAGGAAAACAGGCAAAGTCATGGACATGTTAACAGAGTCCTGAGTGATCAGACGCTCAGAACACAGATTCCCTCAAAACACGGCTCCTCGATGACTGGTCCTGGCTTGGAGGAGCTGCTTCCCTGGGACAGCAGCTCTACAATGTCCACACGACCACAACGGACACAAAAGGGCTCTTCCAGAACCAGTGGAGGCATGACTGGAATGTATGCATTCCACCCACCGCATCCTGCCTGGTATTCAGGCCCGGGCCAGGCCAGAGATGCAATCTTGCTGGGAAAATTAGAAAACAGCTCTGGGACGCTTTGGTGTGTCATGAAATCATAATTCTAATGCACCTAGAGCTTGAAGGACTTAGGATTCTAAAGAGAGAGTTTACCAGGTTCCCCCCACTCCCCACCCAGGCGCTGTGGGAACAGGAAGACAGTCTCTGCTTCATAAACACCAAAGCTTTGCAACAAGTCAGGGACACTGAAAAACCGTACCCATCTCCTAACTACCCTACTCCCAACCTCTGTGCTCATGCCCTCGCCAGAGACAACAGCAGACAGACTGACCAAGACAAGTCTACTCTCTGAAGGCTCTGGGAACAGTGGCCCAGGTCCCAGGGAGTACAGCAGGGGGCACCTGCCTCTGCGACAAATGTCAGCACTCACTCGGCTGGCGTCAGTGCCCTCAGTCCTGACCCACTCCTGGCTCCACGGGCACTGGGAAAGGCTTTCTGGAAGTGAAGCTGTGCGCTTCAGGCAGGAGAAAGTCACTGAGGAGCCCCCAAACAAAAGGACCACACTGACCCACAAGGTGGACCTGTGCTTGCGCCTCTCGCAGGCCGTCCTCTAGGCTTCCGTCACACTCTCTAAGTCCCTCACTCCGTCCAGGGCTGTTAGGAACAAGTGTGGAAGCAGACCCACCATTTAACTCCTCTAGAGCCAGCCTGGGTCTGTCAGCCACCATACATCGTCAGAGAAGCCCAAACTCTTCAAAATGCTTCCAACAGCTTCTTGCACCAAAGATGAGGTTCCAAACACTGACGCCTGCCACTCAGGGGTGGGCAGGGGACGCTGCTGTTCTACAGCCTATCATCTGTGCCTTCCCCCAGCAAAGCTCTTTATTACACACCAGCTTCCTGAAGACTGGAGTTCGCGCAAAGCAGTCAGTGTCCTAAGCAGAACATTTGGGGCTCTCTCTGGCCTCCGTGAATCGGGCTAGAACGGCGTCGTTTCTCTCCCCCTCAGGAATGTACGACCCATCTCCTTGTGAAATCCTAAGGAGGCCAGAGCTGGCCATGGCCTCCCCACATGGGCCTGTCAAACGCAACTGAAGCGTTTCGGCTAGTACCTGCATGCCCAGTTTGCACACCACACCAGGAGCCCATTCCCACGCGAGCCTTCCGCGAGTTACACAACCTGCCTCTCAGGACACCCCGGCTCGGAAGCCTCTGGGCCAGCACCTTCTCAAAGGACCTGAACCCTCCACAGACACTCTGCTTACCAGGCCGCCTCCTTCAAGCACAGGCCCCAGGGTCTCAGCCCAAACCCAAAGTGGCCCAGAGGCTTGGAAGGTGCTGCCTTTCGAAAAGATGTCTGAATGTGAACTTAAATATGATGCCATAAGCTGAGAGAAAGGCGCCCAGATACAGCATAGAAGGGAACTGCTATTCCGTGCCTAGCATGGGGTCCAGGTTCTGTAAGGTCTGAAGCATATACAACTCTGCCTTAATAAACAAGAAATAGAAACTGACACAGCTGCTGGGTCCCCTCCCTGGGGCCTCAGAATTGAGCTCCCCTCCCTTCTCTTCAGCAGGATTCCAAGGCAAAGTTCGCAAAATCACATCAAGAGCAGAGAAAATGTAGGACAGACTGTGATCTTTTCTCTTCGGGAGCTCCTTCTTAAGCCCCAAGAAGTCCAGGCAAACAGACCCTGGTCTGTGTGGTCTCTCTAGTCAGGAAGCCTTTTTCTCCCCATGGTCACTCTCTCTGTGGCCATCTGCAGAGAACAGCCCCTGACGGCGGCCACGTGTTCCCTCGTCAGCGTCCTTCGCAAGTGCAAAATGCAGAGGACAACCTATTTGTCCCACCGTGCTGGCCGACAGTCCCCAGCAAGGGCAAGAGCAAAGACACACCCTCCAGAGTGGGGCGCGCCCTGGGTAACCCGATCTGGGTTTTGGAGGCATGACCTGTCTTTCCCTTTGCTGCCCACTTCTCTTCTCTTTCACACAAATATTTGGGGGAAACACGGGCCCAGGATGTAGGACACTTGCTGTCGCTTCTCTTGGGCGATGTTTTTCTCTTGTTCTCCAGGAAGAATCCAACTTCTGATGAAAACAAGCTCAAGTCACACCAGTGAGTGCAGCGAGCGAGGTCAGTGCCGGGCCGATGAAATGGGTGGAGGCACTCGGCCGGCTCAGGCTCAACACCGCAATGTGGAACTCATTAGAATTTCCACCAGGACAGGGAAGCAAGAGGGTAGACTCTCTCAGGCTCTGCTTTCTCCCCACCCGCCGTAAATCCTACCTTGACAGCTCTAGCCAGGGCAGTGCTTTCAAATACAGAAATAATTTAATCAGATGTAATTCGGACATGCTATCCTCTTGAGAGGGTACTTTTTCCACCCGTGGGATTAAGGACTGGCTCCTCTCTGGAATGCACAAGAGGTGCTAACTGGAGACACCTGTAATCACCCTTGACTTGCAAATTCTTTTGGGCAATTCAGATTAACCAAACACTTAACAAGGTGTGTGTTGGGGGGGGGTTGCTGAGCAGGCGGGTCTGCAGCCCCCCCCCCCCCCACGGCGGTCCCACCAACCAGCTCTCTGATGCGAAACAAGCCGGTTTCTTCCGCGGGGCCCCCAGGAGCTCCAGTCCAGCATCTGTTTTCTTAGATGCAGTATTGTCGAGGGGCTGGGGGTGGCACCGAAATAGCTGGGAGACCATGCTTTCAGCTGGCACACGAGTGGGGAACGCGCCGCTGTGGGAGCAGGAAAACCAGGACCGGCTGTGGGCTGTGGGCGGGGAAATGTCACGCCGACCCTGGAGGCAGGGCGCTGACACCCGTGCCCTGCTCCCCCGCGGCGCCCGCGCTGCCAGACCCCCTCGACGGGACCACCAGGGAGACTGCGGCCCTGGGGTGCCCTGCAGTGGGGGGCCAGACTCCCGGGTCTCGGGAACGGTGGCCGAAGCTCGCCCGATTCGGGTCCCGCCCCCCAACCCCCGGGGCCGCGCCCGGGGCCCGACAGTGACTGGTCTCCATGGCAACCGGACAAGCCCGGCCGAACGGCCCGGGAGATGCCCCGTGAGGGCCCCGTTGCCCCAGCGCGCGCCCCGCGGCCTCCCCGCCGGCCGGCTCCGCGCCCCGGGGCCCCGGACGCCGCTCCTCGCGCACCCCGCACTCACCTCCGGCACAGCTCGCCGCCGCCGCGGTCCCGCGCGGCTCCCACACCGCCGTTAGCCCGCGCCCGCGCCCGCGCCCCGCGCCCCGCGCGTGGCGCGGCGCCTCCTGCCGGCCGCCCAACGGACGGGGCGGGGCCTTGCGGGGGCGGGGCCTGTCGGGCGGGGCGGGGCCTCCTCGGCCACCCGGCTGAGGGGTGGGGCCTCGTGGGCGGGGCCGGTGGGGCGGAGCGGGGCCTCCCCTGCCGGCCACCTAAGGGCCGAGGATGAGGCCTCGCGGGGGTGGAGCCTCGAGGGAGGGGCGGAGCTGGTGAGGAGTTGGGCTGAGCGCCAGCGCCACCTACCGGCCAATTTATGGGCGTGGGCGTGGCCTCGAGCTTAGGGGCGGGGTCTCCGGGGAGGGCGGGGCTGGCTGCCGAGAGACGGGACTAAGCCGCCCACCCCGGTCTGCAGCTCAAGGGGTGAGGGCCTCTGCAGGAGAGGCGGGTCTGTGCTAAGCTCAGGTGCACCACTTGCTGGCCTGAGGCTCTGGGGGGACCGGCGGGCTGTTTTGTCCCCACTTTCTAGACCCCCAATGAACAGGCCCAGAAAACCGAGAGAGAAAGGTAAAGCAAACGCCTACCAAAAAGGGGACGACTCCAATATATGAACATCTAAGACCCTGACAAGGGTCCCTCCTCCCCTACGATCTGTCCCCCACCCAGCAGCCAGAGTTTTAAATGACAAATCAAATCATGGCACTTCTGCTTAAAACGATGCAAAACGGGGCCAGGTCAGCTCCAGGGCTCTGGCCCCACGGCCCTCCTCTGGTAAGGTGTTTTAACAGAAGCTCATGTCCTTAGAACTCTGGCACCAATCCTCCCGCTGGGGAAAGACTCGTCCCTTTGTCCACACCTGGGGGATTCACGTGGTCTTGGATGTAGATGCCGAATTCTGCCCCTGGCAGTGAACCTTTTTGTTGACAGCTCACTATTGGGGTAGAAAGTCTTATAAGAGTGACTCCATATATGCAAGAGGAAAGGGGGGGCAGTCATTAATGGACCACCTACTGTATCACCTCACTTAGAGCTCACATTGTCTCTTGGGAGGCAGATGTTGTTGCTTCCACTTTTCAGATGAAGAAAAAAAGGTTCAGAGAGACCAGACAGAGGTAGAGCCAAGAACTGAGGCTGGGACTGTGTGATTGTATAATACCCTTTACAGGACTCCCCACATACACACGGGAACGTTTATAGGACTCCCCACAAACCTCCCCAACCTTGACCCTCAAAAGGCAAATATCAGGGCTGGAAGGAGAGCCTGAGGTTAGTTCTGTGTTCTCCTCCCAAGCTACTTCTCACCATGACCCAGGCCCTGCACCCCTCTTCAACAGGGCTTGGCAAACGATGGCCTGTGGACTACTGTTTTTGTAAACAAGGTTTTATTGAAACATGGCTATCCCCATTTATGTATTGTCTAACCATTTTCCTGCAACAGAGGCTTTACAGCCTGGAATAACCTAAAGTAAATATTACCATCTGGTTCTGTACAGGAGTTTGTGGCCCCTGTTCTTCAGGATTCCCCTAGTAATGCCAACTATATGGCATGACTACACTGTTTCACACATCTGGGGCTTGGCTCAGGCCTTGGAACACCTTTCTCAACTGTATTCGCTTTCAAGAACTGCCACAGCAAAACACCACACCCCGGGCGGCTGAACCTGCAGACATTTATTCTCTCATGGTCTGGAGGCTAGAAGGCCAAGATCAAGGTGTCAGCAGGGTTGATTTCTCCTGAGGCCTCTGTCTTTGCCCTGCAGACAGCTGCCCTCTCCCTGCGTCCTCACGTGGACATCCCTCTGTGTCTGTGTCCTAATCTTCTGTTACAAGGACACGAGTCATAGTGGATTAGCGCCCACCCCAATGACCTCGAGGTGCCTTAATCACCTCTTAAAGGCCCCACCTGCAAATACAGTCGCATTCTGAGGCATTGGGGGTCAGCGCTTCAATCTATGAATTTTAGAGGGACACAGTTCAGCCCTAACACTCATCTTCATCACTCTTCCAATCCCCACTGGCCAATCCCCACTCTTCCTTTAAGACTCAGATTCGGTGTTAGTTATGCAGTAGCCGACCTCCAAAGGGATCCCCAGCGGGCCCTCCAGCCTCAGCAGCCTTCAGACGGTGCTGCTCTGACCAACATGCTGACTGCATCTCATGAGGGACCCCGAGTCAGACCCACCCAGCAGAGCTGCTCCCAAATTCCCAACCCTCAGAAACTGCGGGATGATAAATGTTTCTTATTGATTTAACCCACTGAGTTTGGGGGCAGTTTCTTATGCAGCAATAGACAGCTAATACCAGGAAGGGCTCCCTGCCCTCCAGACTTGGATCTGCACCCCTCCCCTGTGCTCCCACGGGTTCACATTATATCAAACTATGTTCCTTAGATGCAAACGAGAGGTTACTCCTCGGCCTATGCTCCTCCATGACTCCCCCTTGCACTTAGAATAAGGCAGGGCTCAAACCCTACCCAGCTGGCCTGCTGATCGTTCCAATGCCCCCTCCATCCCAGCGCACCAGCCGCACAGAACTTCTGTTCTCAAATGCACTAGGCTCATCCCCTCCTCTGAAACCTGTCCCCTTGCTGTCTCCTCTTCCCAAAATGCTCCTCCTCTTGTGTCTGGATGCTGGCACTTTCCCCTCACAAAAGTCAGCTCCACTCCCATCTCCAGACCATTCTCTCCACGGCCACCCCTTTGGTCCTTTTCTATCTCATTACCTGTTTCATTTAACTCATAGGCGCTTATCACTATTTGTTGAAGTATTTGCTGGAGTATTTAACACCCAGTGGGGTTTGTGTTCTGTAAAGGCAGGCACCTCATTTGCCTTTTTTACTGCTAGACTATTGAGCCTACAGGTGCTCAATAAATACTGGTTAAATGAGTAAACAAAGGAATGAATAGATTTCCACCCATCGCCTTCTCATCCCCTCAGCTGGAAGCTTATCAAGAGCAACAACTGAGTTTTATTCATCCGCGCCAGGCCCCTGGGCAGGTGAGCAAAACAAGTTTTTGAGCTGCAAGGTTGAACGTCTTTGGAAATCCACGGAATAAAACGGAGTGTTGAACTGCCCTCCGTGGCCACCAGAGGGCGGCAGAGTCCCGGGACGCCATCAAGGAAAGGTGCAAAGGAGCCCAAAGAAAAAGCATCTGGTGAAAGTCAAAGAGCAGGGTTCCCAAGAGATGACCTGTCTAGAGGCGGAAAGACTGGGCTCTTGGGGGGACCAGCAGAGAGGAAGGACAAGTGTCGGCAGGCACACACACAGCCTTAGATCCTGGCCTTTCTGTCCTGCGATCCCATTCTCGATGAACTCAGCACCACAACCCATACCGAGCCGCACTCTGGGTTTGGCCATTCCTTGTTAACTCATCAGCCAAAACTCAGTGACTGTTATTTTTCTTGCCGTGTCATATATTGAGCAACTTCCAACCAACAGGTGTAGTACCTCCTGGCCCTGGGAACGTATGGGGTACCCGGATTATAGAGAAAAGATACTTGATATTATTCCGTTTAAAGTTGATATGTCTATTCTGATGTCAATATCTAGTAGGCATCTGGATCTGCAGCTCAGGTAAGATGTTTCATTGGAAAACGCTGATTCCAAGCACAGAGATGGGAAATGAAGCCAGGAGTAGTAGGTGTGTTCAGTCGAAACAAGCAAAGAGTTCCGTGCCATTAAAAGGGATGATGTCAATTCACTTGACTCTTGAGTGCTTGGTCCGTTCTACAGAACCTGAACCACATTTGCTTGATTGTCAAAGATATTAGTCCAGGTGGGACTTGAGAAATCATCTACCCCCGTGGTTAATAAACTATTCAGGTGGGGAAGGCTCTGGAAACTCTAATCCCAGTCTTGGGACTGGGGAACATGTTGAAAAGCTGTATTTCAAACCAAGTAGGAGTTAGGATCAAATAGGACCATGTGATACGATCACAACATAAAATCACGAACATGAGCACAGACGGCCTCAAGAAACACATGGCTGAAACCAAATATGTTTGGCTGAGTCTGACATTTCCATTCATTTTTTTATTTGTTTACTTGATTTGATGCCTGTGAGCATTTCTTATAGAAAGTACCATTTGGTTTATGATGTATGTATGAGAAAAATAATTAAGATTGAGAAAATACGATGCAGTAACTTTTTTGAAATGAGAATTGGGAACACGTGGTCATTTTTCGAATTGGGGTGAAAGAGCTTGGTCCAGCTGGAGATCTTTCTATCACCCAAGGAAAGACATGTGTGAGAGCTCTTCATCTAATTCAGTGTCTACATGAACCCACAAGAGGCTAATGGACTTGCCCAAGAACACAAAATTTTAATAATACCATCACTTCTCCATTGTCAAACGCATTCAAGAGAGGTGAAGTGGGATAGATCGGGAATATTAACGGTGATTATTTCCGGGTGATGGAGTTCGAGGCAGTTGCCAAAGACAGCCCTATCAATACATCCGCATCTCACACACCCTTCTCCCACTGTAACTCGGACTCTCCTCCATCAGGTGATGCGGAGGAGGTCTGCCTTCCCTCCCCCCTTGATCATGGGAGGACTTTTTTTTTTCCTGGAAGGACTTTTTAGCTGTGTCAACTGTAGAATATAGCTGAAGTGAAGACTTCCAGGGCTAGGTCATAAAAGACATCTGTCTCCTACCTGGCTCTTTCTTTCTCTTGGGACCCAGCTGCCCTGTTGTAAAGGGAAGCCCAGACCAATGGGGAAGTCACTTGGTGTGTATTAAGATGTCTTTGCTTTTGATGTTTTCATATCTGGGCCCTTATACCAACCATGGGAAGACTGCCCCTCCCAGGAGTAGCCAATGAGAGTAAACAACCCACCTGTGAGCCATACGTTTCATATGCAAAACCACCAGTCTGGAGACCAGCCTTCCCCACCTTCTCTGTTTGGCTCACATACTCCAGACCAATACTCCCCTGTCCTCATCACCCCAGGACCAAATGCCACACAACGAGGGACAGCCCCCCTATGCACCAGAGCCTGCGGAAATTCCTCAAACTAGCCAATCCTAAATCTGCTAATCCTAAACCTCCTCTGTTCCCTCCCTCAGAAGCCACAATAAACCTGATACCCATGTTTTCCCCTTGCTCTCTGCCCCCTTACCCTAGTGCTTCCCCATGTGGCCCCGTGTGGCATCCCGTGCCCCCTCCCCCGGGAACTGTGAAGGACAAACTATCTTTTCCAGGTCAGTCATCTCCTGATCTCTTGGCCTTACCATCCCGGAATAATAAAATCTACATTTTGAAACAGGATCTAGCCGGCTGCCAGTGTGCCCCACCGGACTTGTGAGTGAATGTGCCTTCAGACGATCTTCACGGCCAGCCCTCACATCCTCAGGCTGAGGCCCAGACTCTGAATTCCCGACTGACGGAAGCCATGAGAGGTGCCGATGATTATTGCTGTTGGAAGCCACTGTATTTTAGGGTTGTTTTGCAGCAAGAGACAGCTAATGCAGGCTTTTTCATTTACTTTATGCTTTTCCAAACACTCCAAATCTTCTACAGTGAACAGAGACTGCTTTGATAAAAAGAATGAACAGATGTTATGTTTTTTAATAGCATTTTTTTGTTTTAAAGATTTTATTTATTTGAGAGAGAGAGAGAGCGCACGTGAGTGCACAAGCCAGGGGAGCGGCAGAGGGAGAAGCAGACTCTTCGCTAAGCAGGGAGCCCGACCCGGGACTCGATGCCAGGACCCTGGGATCATGACCTGAGCCGAAGGCAGACGCTTAACCGACTGAGCCACCCAGGGGCCCCTGGACAGATGTTATTTTTAAAAAGACAGCTGGACAAGAGTGAGGCATCTTGAATTTTTATTTTTTTAAGTTTTTCTATTCCACGGCAAACAATAACATACACCGGCAGGATTTTTCCTCTTCGCTACAAATGTTGATCAAAGGTTGTGTTAATACAAAAAAGCAATTTCACAAACACAGAGAGGGTCCAATACCAGCAGGACATTTTTGAAAAGGCATGCCACAGATACCAGTCTCCAACACTCTCAACACCATATACGTCTAGAAAAACAAGTGTGAAAGGCAGGCAGAGTTCCTGCTCCCAGCCCCCCACCCCCAAGAAAGGGCTTCACAAGCAACAGGAGTGGAAAGATTCTAGTGAAACCCAGCGTTGTAAACAGGACTGTCGGACGATTCGTTCTGCGGGGATCAGGGCCCGAAATTTGAAATTGCTTCTGGAGGCACAACAGCTCTTGCAAAGCTGGGTCCACTCATTTTTCAATCGGACTCGCTGCCTCCCTCCTACCTTCCCAGCCCTGCCTGAATTCACGCTGACGGACATTCCTGAGGTCTCTATGACCATCCAGCCCCCAAGGCCCCCCAGAACCTGGGGCCATCACCAGGACAAGAGACCCAAAAATCGGGTCTTGTATTCCTCTCAAGTGGGGTCAGTGTTCTGAGCAGCCAGATCCTCGGAAGCTCCTAACTTCTTTCTCCTTAACGGTCCCCACTTGGCCACCCAAGTTCCCGAGGTATGGCCCCATGCAGACCTCCGCCAATCACGCAACTAGGGACTAAGTACCTAGTACCAACGCCCATGCCTTCCCAGGACAGAACCACCTAGAACAATTTCCAGAGCTGACGGTTCAGGCCCACTCGTGGGGCATGAAAGTAATTTAGCGGGTTGCAACCAGCAACTTGAGAAAAAAATGAACGGTAGGATGGATAGAGCAGGGTAGGAAACACCCAGGGCATCACCCAAGTAGGTCCTGTTTCAGCGATGGACGTGTGAACTAGAATCACAGTGTAAAATGCCTTTCTTATGATGGGTATTGATCAAAAAGGTTTGGAAAACACTGACGTCTGGGAATAAATGGAGGACAGCTGACCCACGCAGCCTGCAGCCTGATCCCCATGATGGGGCAGGCAGATCCCATGAGGTACAGGGAGGCCTCCCAGCGCGGGCCGCAGCTGGGATGCGGGACCCCCTGCCCAACGCCACAACGAAAGTACAGGAGGGTTTGAGAGCCCATCACGAGGCCAGCTTTGCAGAGAGAAGGTGTCAGGACACCTACGAGCTGAGGTTGTGTGGGCAGAGAGACTCCACACAGACCTGGGATAACCAGCCGTGGCTTCGCCCCACTGCCCACTGGACCCCAGTGACGAAGGGCCGCCCGACAGCTCAGGGCTCAATGGCTGCCAGGCCCCAGGGGAGGCATTGCGCTCCAGTGTCCTCGCCCCCCCGGAGAGTGTCCCAGCCCCGGCCAGTTCCCAAAGGCAGGAGCAGAGAATACCCGCTTTTCATCCTCAGGCTTCTCAGGGCTCAGGCAAAACTGACAGAGCAGGAACCGAGCCGCCGAAGGATGGCGTTGCTCAAGTCAGGAGAATGGGGCCCCGGAAGGACTTTAAGGAGATCCTCATCCCCTGCCCCAGAGCTCAGCTCTCAGGGAGAGAGACAGCGGAAGGAGGAGGATGTGACACCCAAGGGCCGTGACTTGGGTTCCAGCCCTGCCCTGCACCAGGGATGACCTTGGGCAAGTCTCGCAGCCTCTCCAAACAGCCTCAGTTTCCCTGTCTTGCCGGTTTTGCCGGGAGAACTATATAAGAATGTGAATGTGTCCACGTTCAGAACCGTGTGTATATTACCTGTTACGCCGATAAAGAGGGGGCAGGATGCGGAGAGGCGTGCCCAGGCTGCAGCATGCTGGTAAAACAGCTCTCCAAAATAGTAAGCTCTGATCTGTAGCCTTTGCTGATTCCCATGGTGTCAACATTCCCACCGAGGCCAATCTCACACCGCTCATGCTTTAACGACTTGCCCGCCCCGAGATATTTAACCACTGGTCTCCAGGATGCCGTAAGCATGCAGAGCACCCCGACACCTCCACGACTTCCCGTCTCCCACAGTCAGGGGACAGCGTCGGATGGCATCCCGTAGGCCCAAGCCGCCATGCTGCGGGTAGCTACTCCTCCCCGGCCCACACCTCCCTCTTCTGCTCTGCCCCCCACTACCAACCAGACCACCTGCAGAACAGGCCCGTGCTCCCCTCCCTCCTCCACAGCTCAAGCCCCATGCTGTTCCACATCTTCCAGAAAAACCAGCTCTTGGGCAGTGCCCAGGCATAGGACCCACTTCGGGCAGAGTCAAACCCACTACAGACTTGAGTTGGGAAAAACCAGCCTGGGAGCCTCCTACTAGCACTCCAGCTTGCCCTCTGATGTTCAGACTTGCCAGGAGTAAAGGCCAGGGCAGTGTCCACGCGGACCATGGTTGGGAACTTGCCCGGCCCTGGATGCAAAGGGCCAACACATCCACGAGGCTCCCTAGCCACACCTTCCCAACCTCGGAAGAGGAGGAGACCAAGCTCCCCCTGCTCCCCCCACAAATGTGTGCGGAGCACCGATTAAGCGCTGGTACGGAGCTGGGCACTGAGCACGGTCAGTGGACGTGCTGCGCCCGCCTGAACTGGGTGTCCCGGACTGGTGCTCACACCCATCCTGCCCACGTCTCCAGGTTCAGCTAAAACGGGCTAAAATGAGGCGTGTTGGGCTGGGATCTCGAACCCTCGCTCGGCATTCGTGACCCACTGTAAAACAGAGGGAAAAGTCTAGATCAGTGATTCTCCACAACGTTGGTCTCCCAAGGTCCTTCCGGGGGCTCGCAAGGTGAAGTGGTTTTCATAATTACACTATAACATTGTCCTGCCTTCAGGCAAACGTTTCCAGAGACTACAGTACCAGGTGATTGTTCCATGCTCACGAAAACACAGGCAGGGGAGTCCTGTGGCCTTCTGCTAAGCCAGACGTTCAAGAGATTTGCAAGAACATAAAACCATGAAACCATGCCACTCCTCCTCCTAAGTCTCTTTTTGTTTGGAAAAATATAGTTATTTTTAATAGAAAAATATGTTACTGATGTCAACGTGTAAAGAGTTTATCTCTGCGTGATTTAATAGGTACTTTCAAATACTCTCAGTTTTAGTCTCTACTATGATGAATGTTAATATTAGATATAGCCCATAAACAAAGTTCTTTGGTGTCCTCAGTAGTTTTAAGGGTACGAAGGGGTTCCACGACCAAAAAAAAAGGTTTGAGAAACACTGATCTACTAGCGTTGTCCGATGGAACTTTCTGGGAGGGTGACGACTGTCTTTTTCTGTACTTCCACAAAGGTAGCCTCTGGCCACATGTGGCTATTGAGCCCTTAAAATGCGTCTAGTACCGGTGAGGCGCTGAGTTTTTATTTTTATTTAATTTTAATTGCCTTAGCCACCTGCACCTAAGAGCTACCATAGGGACAGCACTCCCTTACTTGCTAGCTGGTGTTTCTCAGCCCATTTGGGATTCCTTTATTTTCCCTACGTTATCGGTCAGAGGGGTCTGTGCATGGAGGAGGGCCTCAGTGTTGCTCTGGGGAGGAGCTGAGTCCACAGCCCTGCTCCCCCAGGGGACCTCACCTCAAACTGGGGAAGGGTCCGCCGTGCTGAGTCAAGCCAGCCCAGCCCACCCGTCTGGGCTTTGTGCCCATCCCTAACATGCACAGTCTGGAAACGGACCAGCAGCTGACAATCAGCCGAGCAAGACCACCAGCTCCTTTTACGGCTGACCAGATGGAAGCCCAGAGAGGGTAAGTAATCTGCCCCAAGTCACACAGCAAGTGGGAAGCTCAAGTGCATCACATCTACACGTGGAAAAGAAGGCCACAGGGGAGGTCTGGCACTTCCTCCCTGCCAGACCCGGAGGCCCCACGCCACCTGAGCCACCAGGCTGTGAGAGAGGCTGCAGGCTGCACATTCTGTCGCTGGAGGGGGCAGGAGTGGCCACGGTGCCCGGGGAAAGAGAGGGGTGTGGGAGGGGAAGGCAACGGCCCCAGCTCTCCCCGGCTCTGTGCCCCGGGCATGTCACTCCTCTGCTCTCACCCCCACCCCGTGTACAAAACCGAGCTGTCCCACTCCTTCTGCCTCGTGTTCAAGGTCTTGCTGCTCAGGCTCCCAGTCTTGCACATCACACCTCAAGTGAGTCAACCATAAAGCCAATGGGTCTGGGATCCACAGATTCCTGCCAGCCACCCGTGCACAGGCAGGATGCCCCAGCGGGACCTGGGCTTGGAGCCCTTTACAGGGAATCCGGGTCCTGTGCTGAGCATTATAGCCTCGGGCCAGAGAAGGTCCTGGGAGTGCGCCCAGGGATGGGGGCAGCACCACTCCTCCCAGCCACCCTGCCACTAGGAGTCATATGGCTACACATTCTCCCAAATACGCATCTTTTGAAAGCCTGAGTGGGAGTTTCTGCCAGTGTCTCCAACACTGGCCTGAACATGGGGCTAGCGAACGAAGCCTCAGACCTTCGGTATAAGCGTTCAGAGCACACGGATCAGCTGAAACAAAAACATGGAGCCCACCAGCATGTCAACTGCCCCTATCCACAGGCTGGGAACCCTAAAATGGACTTGCCAGCGTTTTAGGGAGCAGACAGTGGAGTGGGGGAGGGCCCGCGGCTGCCACGTACTAGCTGTGTGCCCTTGGATGAGTTACTTAACCTCTCTGAGCCTCAGTCTCCACATCAGTAAAATGGGATCATACCTACCTCATAGAGTGCCTGTAGAGACAATATAAATCACAGGGCTTGGCACAGAGCTTATGAAACATTAGGGGCAAAAAAAAAAAAAAAAGAAGAAGAAGGAAAGAAAAAGAAAAGAAACAAGAAAGAAACATTAAGGACAGAGCCCAATTTCAGGAATGGCCTGTGTAGAAACACAGGCTGCTGAAGGGTATTAATATTATGAATCTAAGAAACGAAATAAGAAAGAGCCCAAAGCAAGAGCATTGGTTAGGTCCCCGCTTCTGAATGTGAGTCTGTCCTCTGGCATCTGACTCAGGAACCCCATCACTAACATGCAGGGCATGGCCTCAAAGTAGATGAGCTCCAGAGTGGGGCTTCTGGAAACGGTGTCCAGACTCCAGAGTGCCATCCTGACCTACTGGCTCAGCGGCAGTCCTAGGTGGGTGGCAGCTGGGATCTGGGGTTCAGCAAACCCCTGCAGAGGTTCCCTGGCCAAACCCTAGGGAGCTGAGGGTCTTGTGTGCTGGCCTGGAGCTGGAGCGGATCGGCCTGGCTCCAGGTTCCAGACCCCACAGGCGGAGCGTCCAGGCAGCTCAGGACCCCTTCAGAGCTGGTGTGTTCTCCCGGCTCAGCATCCCGGGCATCCCCGGCCAACTCTGTGAGGGGCACAGGCGGGAAGCAGTGGGGCAGTGGTGTGCCAGGTGGGCCCATGCGGGCTTTCGAGGGCCAGACATGAGCATCCCCTCCCAAGACATCTTTAGTGATGTCACCCTGGTGGCTTGAAATCGGCCATGGGTGCACTGACACCATGGAAATCAGCAAATGCTACACACCCATGTTTTGTTTTGTTTTTGAACTCATTAAAAATGTTCAGCCCAGCATTCCTCCCTGGAGGACAGACGTGGGGGCAGTGGGTGCCCTTGGAAACAGGTGATCTGGCCGTGGGACCTGACACTTAGAGGTTAGATAGTCCTGGCTTCAAAGCTTGGCTTTGCTGTAGATGCTGGGTGCCCTCGGGGAAGTCGCCAAACCTCTCTGTGCTCTGGCTTCCTGCTCTGTAAGCTCAGCTAATGATCCTTACCCCGCAGAGGGGACAGTGTCAATCAACGGACAGAGCGTCTAGGAAGCTCTAGCACAGAGACCCCTGCACCATACCTGTGAGCGTATCATGTCAGCGTAGATGGGACCAGCTGCTGGGACAGCCACAGGTTCCTTCGGGACCCTGCGATGTGGTTCCCAGAACCCACCTTTCGGCATCTGGTTGCACAGTGTCGGGGGGCAAAGGTGACAAGTGCCTTCTTGACTAAGTCACTAGGTTCATTTCCCAGACCTCTGACCTCTACCTGCCCCTCTCAGCACCTGAGCTGCCCTCCCGCCCCTTCTTCCCAACGGGGGCCTGACTCCAAATGCAGGGGCTCAGCCCAGCTGTGGGAAAACATTCGGAGCACCGCAGCGTTTGCAGACGAATACAGAAAAGAGAGCCTGGTGCCCTGAAAACCCAGGACGGCAGCATTCTCGGGAAGCCCTGCACGTCACCCCACTGTGAGGGGCCCCCACCCACCAGCAGCCTGGCTTTAGGCCCTCCGTCTAGGCCCCCTCGCAACTCCCATCCCGCCCCCACCCCTGCCCAGAGCTTTCCTAGGATTCTCCCCCGCCTGAGCCCGATGCTGATGGGGAGAAGGACGCTCAGCCCTGCTCCCACCATATGTGCAATTTCCAATCAAGAGAAAAAGGCAGCTCTGGTCCGTGATGCTGGCTTA
Organism: Mirounga leonina; assembly: GCF_011800145.1. Classification (NCBI taxonomy): domain Eukaryota; kingdom Metazoa; phylum Chordata; class Mammalia; order Carnivora; family Phocidae; genus Mirounga; species Mirounga leonina. Next base: position 3,688,178 of record NW_023270763.1, read on the forward strand.
AAGCCCCCTGGCCTGAGAGGCTGCTGGCCCTGGGGACAGCCCTCGGCAAGCTCCGCCTAGGGCCTGTCCGGGAAATCCTGCCATCTGGCCGGCAGGTCTGTCCACCAGCAAGCGCACCTGCTTTGGCTGGGCAAGGGACTCAGTAAGCAGGGTGTCACCCCCAGGCCGGCCGAGCAGTGGGAGCCTCCTGAACCTGCCTTCATGCGCACTTCTCACCAGCTCCCACCCCTCACCCCAGCCCAGCAGTGCCCACCTAACTCAGGAGCAGCTGCTGAAGAGCCTGGAGTGTCAAAGAGGACTGCCGACCTCCTCCCTGGCTCCCTGCGGCATGACAGCCTCTTCGCCGGATTGTTCTAGCCTGTGACAGCCCCAAAGGTGGCCAGGAAGAGGGAGCTGACATCTGAGTTCCCAGTGCCCTGCCCTCTCCACCCCACATGCCCAGGGTGCAGACTGCAATGCCTACCCACAGGAGGGACTGGCCTGAGGAACGTCTTTTCCTTCCCTCCACTGCTGGTGACACACTTCAGAGGAGGTCCAGGGCCTAGGTTTGGGTGAAATGGAATGCTGGGAAACTCACTTTCACAATGATGCTGAGGAAGAGAAAGGGTTCATGGGAAACATCCTAAATTGGACCAAGGGGAAGGAATGTGGTCAAGGCCCTGCAGAACAGTGTCCTCACCAGCCTGTCCACAGTTGGAAAATTCTACCATTAGTGATTCACTCCTTTGGCTAGCACAGCTGACGCTTCTGGAAGAGTGTCATCTTCATTATCAAAGGCTGCTTCCCAAGTGGGCAGCTAAGGGAGCTAATCAGAATGCCAGGCTGGGTATTTCACATTCGTTACCTTACTGAATCTTTAAGCAACCTTGCCTTGCTGTCCCCATCTTATAGTGGAGGACACCGAGGTTAAGGAACTGGCCCAAGCCCTCACAAACAGAAGCAGCCAGATTTGATGTCAAGTCCAGCAAGACAGAGCTCCTCCCTTGAAGAGCTCCTGGGGCGGGAGGCAGGTGCAAGGACCAGGGTGACGAAGGATAGAGCTCTGAGCCTCAGTGCAGGTAAGCACGGGGGGTGGGGGGAGGCAGGCGGGAGCCCCTAGGAAGGCCAGAAGTCCCTCAATACTGATGCCTGAGCAGGGCTTTGGAGTATGAGTAGGAATAAGATGGGTGGATGAGGGGGTGAACTGGCACCTCCAAAGGGGTGGGGCATAAAGAGGCAGGATGTCTTGGGGAAAATGCAAGATCAAGTAGCCAAAAGGAGGGGGCAGGAGGAGATACAGGTGTCACATAAGGAGCTCAGCTCCAGAGCCCCTAAAAAAGTCCCAGGTCAGTGTCCCAGGCTGCCCAGCCCTGTCCTGTAACAGGGCCTTGCCCCATCAGCACCTCAACGACACGACTTTCACAGACAGCACCTCAGCGTGGGGCTGGTGCCGTGCTCTGGGAGATTCCTGACCGGCTTCCAAGAGCGAACATGAACCCCCTCCCCCCGCCTCAGGCCCAGGCAGAGATCACTGTTGCAGTGTCCCTGTCCCCCCATCCCATCACCGGCAAGCCCCTCCCCAGGGGGCCCTCCCCCACAAAGCTTCCTCTCCCCACCCCAACCTCCAACCCTGACCTCAAATGACGGTGGGCAGACCAGATGAAGGCAGCTTCCAGAGGCTGGGAGTGCCAGTGTAGACCCCCCCCAAACACACACACACACGGGGCAAGTGGACAAAGTTTACCCCCAAAGCATCTGCCAGCTCAGAACCCACCTGTCTGAGGAATGTGTCTGATGATTTAATACTGACTTCGGTACATGGGATTCCAGATGCTGGAACCCTAAAATACCTTGGAATGTACTAAGAACTAAGCATAAGGCATCCTGTCCTGGCCCAGCCAGCTCTGGTTGGGATAGCCATAGGCTGAGGCCTGTCTACCTTGAGAGATGCTTGATTCAGAGATTTCCAGATTCCTGTGCAGCTCAGGAGCTGGGCCTGGATCCCCTCCCCAGTAAATGTCCAAGTGGCAGCTACAGAGGGGCCAGCCCAGGCCTGGGGGGACACTATGAGGACAGGTCCCTGGAAGCCTTGTCATCGGGCTACTAGAGACTTCAGAGGTGGGGGTATCCCAACACTGGAGACGCTCTGCCCAGATCCCTACCAAACTAGCGAGGCCTTCCTTCTGGGGCTCATCTGAGGAGCCTCCCAGGGCTGCTCATTGGCACCAAGCAAGAATCTGAATGTTGGCATCACAAGCCCTAAATCTGGAGCAGGTCAGCAAGTCCCCAGGATCTGCTTGCCCCCCGAATGAATGGCTCTGATAATTTCTCTGGATTTTTTCAGCAGAAGAAATGACCAAGTAACCGCTTCCCCAACCCCCACCACTCACTCACTCCTCTGTACTGAGAACAAGCTATAGTGGAGCAGAAGGCCAGGGGCTACTCGGGCTGTCTGCCTCAGTCTCCCTTCATTGCCCCCCAGACAGCCTGCTCCAGGAGTTTCCCCAGTAGGGACAGGTGTCATGTCAGGAGATAAGCAGGCTCCCCCACACAGTCTGGCCGTGATCCCACTGCAGAGCACATCAGACAGGAAAGGCTAAGGGGTGCCATCGTGAGTGCTGAATGGATAGGTCGTGGCTGCCCAGAGCACCTCCTGAAGAAGAATCCTGATTCCGCACCATGCTGCAGTTGATTGGTGATGTCTGCTACGGTCACGGATATTCACCATCCCTGATCTACAGGCTGGGTGACTTACCCTGAACAGGGCACAATTCCCCAGCCAGGACTTTGGTAGCAGAGGAGGCCCTGGCCAATGGGGTACAAACAATCCCCTGACTCCCTAATAGCGTTCTGAGGGCCTTAAAGAGTGAATATGGGCCCAGGGTCCCCCAATCTGCCAGGACAGCGTCTGCTCCCTTTTCTGAGGACGTTAACGTGGGTTGTATTAGGAAACACTTGCCTAGGATAGAAACACGTTACAGGGTTAATTTCTCCTCTGTCAAAATGACTAAATGCTTTCTTTCTCACTTGGGACCCGAAGGACATTCTGGCCTCGGACCCATCAAAAGCTCTGCCCGTGGACACGCAGACGGGCCTGGGCGCTGTGCTCTGGACCAAAGTTCACAGAAACACTTTTCCTGATGCTCTGCCCCATGCAGTCTGGGCCACCTCATTTGGACACCTTGGCCTGCAGGGTGCTGGGCAGATAGAGGTACCTCCAGATGGCATAGTAGTGGGTGCCAGCCCCTAAGGCCACAAAGAGATGCCAGATGGCGTGAGCAAAGGGGATCCTGCCGTCACTCTTGAAGAACACCATGCCCAAGCAGTAGAAGACCCCTCCGGTCATCAGCTCCCAGATGCCCTCGGTGTTGGGCTGTCGGCAAGGACAAGGGTGGGGCACAGGTCAGAGGAGCAGCCAGCAAGGCTGGGAGCCCCCCGCCATTCCCCCACCGCCCCAAAACGAAAAGAGACGTGGATGGCGAGCCAGCCCGGATTCCCAGGTAGGAGGTCTCGACACGTGTTGTCTATTCTCCCCAAATTAATTCCCAAATATTGCTCATTTCTACCAAAATCTCGAAGACTACTTTCTAGCTTATCTTTTCTAAAAATTAATACATCTGGGCGTGTACCCCAAAGAAGCGAAAGCAGGGACCTGGACAGATGCTGGTACATCCAGGTTCACGACAGCCACAATGTGGGAGCAACGCACATGTCCGTAGACGGATGAATGGATAAACAAATTGTTGTTCGTGGGATTTCATGCCATGGAACATTACTCAGAGTTAAAAAGGAAGGAAATTCTGGCACCTGATCCAACACGAATGAACCGGGAGGACATGGTGTTGAGTGAAGGGAGCCAGGCACAGAAGGACAAGTACTGTAGGATCCCACGCATACAAGGTCCCCGGAGTCCATCGAATCCATAGAGACAGAAAGTAGGTTACCAGGGGCTGGGGGAGGGGGAGCAGGGAGTTCGTGTTTCATGGGGACAGAGTTCAGTCTGGGACGATGAGAAAGTTCTGGAGATGGCTGGTGGCGACCCCTGCACGAAAATGTGAACATGCTTCCTGCCGCTCAACTATAGATTTAAAAGGGTTAAAAATCGTAAGTTTTATGTATATTGTATCACAATTTTTTTAAAAGTAATGCATGTCCAGGGTGAAGAATTTTAGAGAAACCCAACAAAAAACATTAAGAAAAAAGGAGTCGTCCTAGCCGTCAGAGACAAGCACTTATTAACCCCTGAGTGGTTGGTGGTTAAAGGGAATGGCAGAGACTGAGCGCGAAGAACCTGCCACACCATCCCCCCCATCTCCCCCGGGTCCGCTCGTACACATGTTACAGGCTACCACTGTTAACAGTATCCTTCCAGAAACGTTCTCCCCACGTGCAACACACGATATGCATGCACTTCATAGTAGGTACTATGCACAGGAACTGATCATTCCAGACAAAGGGGCTCACGCCATCCCCACCATGCTGCAACTCCACGTTGGGTTAACTGCTCTGTGGGGGACCAGTCTGCATCCCACAGCGAGAGCCACCTCCAGCTCCTGAACAGCTACATAGTATTTCATCGTCCCTGTGGACACTGATTCCCTCAGTCCTCGAGAGCATCATACTGGAATATTAATGACACAGTAACAGCTTTAGGAATACCTAGTGCCTCCTCGCACCTGTTCGCACCTGCCCCCACCTGACCGCACCTGCCCGCACCTGCTCGCACCTCGGAGCCTTCACAACCACCTTACGAGGCAGGCATGACTCCACGTGGCGGTCATGGAGATGAACCCACGGCACGTGCTAAGTGAGGAAAGCACATTGCAGAGCCGGACGTTTTGTGTGACCTCGTTTTTGTAGAAAAAGAACAAACAAGTCCGTATGTCTGCATATCCACATAGATTTGCATATAAATAAATAAATAAAAAGGACACACAAACTGAATGGTGGTTGCAGCTGGGGCATTGTACTGCGGGCGGGGGGAGGAGGGCTTGGCTCTTTCACACATCTTCAGACTTATTTTTTGCAGTGACTATGTATTAAAATACACCCTTACTATATATAAGTATATGTATATGTACTTAAACATAATTTGATGGATATTGTATAATTTAATATTTAATGTAATTTATGAAATTTTAAAAATTTTAAATGAATTTTAAGAAATTTTAAAAATATTTATCTAATATAAATTAGATAATGTAATATTTAATATACTTCATAAAATTTTTTAGAATCTAAAAATAAATTTAAATAGTTTAAAAATTTCCAAATATTACAATGTAATATTTAGCTTAATATAATTCATAAAATTTTTAAAATAAATTTAAATTCTTTAAAATTCAGAAAAATTAAAAATTTTTATTTAATATAAATGATATAATGTAATATTTATTTTAGTATTCTTTATACATTTTTAAATTTTTTTTAAATACATTTAAATGTTTTAAAATGTTTTATTTTTTTTTATTTTATTTATTTTTTTAAAGATTTTTTATTTATTTGACAGAGAGAGACACAGCGAGAGAGAGAAACAAGCAGGGAGAACGGGAGAGGGAGAAGCAGGCTTCCCACCGGGCAGGGAGCCTGATGCGGGGCTTGATCCCAGGGCCCTGAGATCATGACCTGAGCCGAAGGCAGACGCTTAACTACTGAGCCACCCAGGTGCCCGTTTTAAAATTTTTTAAACGTTAAAAATATTTACTTACTATAAATTATATAATGTAATATTTAACATACTTCATAAAATTTTTAAACATTTAAAAATAAATTTAAATAAATTTTAACATTTTTTAAAACTTTAATATTTGTTTAATATAAATTATACAATGTACTATTTAATATTCTTCATAAAATTCTTTAAAATTTTAAAAATAAGTTTAAATAGATTTTGTAACTTTAACATGTTTAAAACATTTTATATAAATTACACAATATTATACAATTTAATAGATAAATATATATATTCAAATAAAACTGAACTTGCAGGGGGAGAAGGCAGTCTGTAAGAATAAATACAAATCATCAGGAAAATGCTGAGCAGAAGGACTGACAGGGACACGGATTAAAACGTCATTAAGCTAGATTACGTAAAACGGTTTGGTGCCAGGATAGAGATGGGTCCCTGGAAGGAACAGAACTGAAATCTCGGAAGTAGACCCACATATACGTGTGAATTTAATGTGTGACCAAAGGAACACATTTAAATGGCAGATAATTGACATCACTGGCTAGGGGCTCAGGGACGAATCACCACGTCCAGGAGAAACCACAGCGGAAAGGTTAAACCACAACAGAAACAGGAGAAAATACAGGTAAATATTTACGTGAACTTGGAGAAAAGGAAGGCCTTCCTAACCTTACCACTTTTTTGTGTAAAAACTGTAACATTTAAAAAAAAAAAACAGAACACCTGCTAGACTTGACTACATAATTTTACCACCTACCAATAATCACAGTGTAAGATAATAAACTAGGGAGGGTGCCAGGCAGGTGAGTTTACTGTGCCCATTTGACAGATGGGACAACTGAAGTTTGCAGAGGAGATGTGCTCCATGCGTGGCCACCCCAGCTGCTTCTCTTCCTGGGCTATGCCCCTCACAGGCCCAGGCAGAGCAGCCCAGAGATCCTAGTCCCCACAGTCAGCAGTGATGGGGCCCAATCCCGGCTCAGCCACTCAGGGGCTGCACACGAGTGTGGGCCAGCCTGGGTGTCTTGAACGGGACATCACATGCATCTCCAGGGACAAGAAAGGAAGATCCTGCGAGTACGCCTCCTGCCCTTTGTAAGGGCTCAGAACCTGTGCAGGGGAGGAACCTTGGCTGCCCCTTTAGGTCTCTTGTGCGGACAAGCCGTTTAGGATGTGCAAACACCAAAGGGTTGGAAGTCCTGAGCCTCAGCTCTGCCTCCACGGCCAGGGATGTTATCATCACAGATTTAATTTAGCGACTGGGTACTTAACTATGTCCCAGGCACCGTCCTATTCCCTCTCTCTTGGTCTTCCTATTGAATCCTTAAACACACAGGGAGGCTGACGTGGGGAGGGGGTCTGACGTGGGGAGGGGCTGACGCGGCCATCGAGAGAGAGAGAGAGAGAGAGAGAGAGAGAGAGAGAAAGTCAGCAAGCTGGGAGCCCCCTGGCCGGGCAGGTGGGACTTACCATTGAAAGGAGGACCAGGGCGGGGAAGAAGCCCATGATGACATAGCAGAGCAGCTCCACCAGCTTGTACCTGGCAGGAAGACAAGCCATCTGGGCCTCGGGACAGCCTCCCCATGAGGAACGGCATACAGCTCCCCGCTCTGGGTAGGAGGGGACACCCCAACCAAAAGAGTGAGAAGAGCTCTGCCCTCTGCCCAGCGCTCCTGGGCTCTGACTTCACCCAGGTACCCGCAGCAGGCACTGGCAGAGCTGGGTGGCCCTGGGCAGATGTCCTGCCCTCGGGGCCTTGGTCTCCATGGGTGGGATGACAGGCCAGGGCTGTCCCCGCTGAGTACAGCACGCACACGGGCCCTCGCCGCGCTCGGGCCGGGGCCGTCATGACTGTGTGATCCCAGCACCTTTTCCCCGGGGGCCCAGGCAGCTGCCCTCCGTCCATCCCAGCGGCTGCACAGGTTGACACCGATTTGCCCTCCCTGGAGATTCCAGAAGTCAGTTACTCCCCTTTGCTTCTATAGCCCTGTTTCTTTCCTCACTCGGTGGGACGGAAGTGAAGAGAGCCTGGAGCCTCTCCCCTCATCTGACAACCCAGCTTAGGGAAGGTGGGTAACACGTGACCCACAAGGTCTTTTTTAAAACCCCTTCAGGGGGCGCCTGGGTGGCTCAGTCGTTAAGCGTCTGCCTTCGGCTCAGGTCATGGTCCCAGGGTCCTGGGATCGAGCCCCGCATCGGGCTCCCTGCTCCGCGGGGGGCCTGCTTCTCCCTCTCCCACTCCCCCTGCTTGTGTTCCTGCTCTCGCTCGCTCTCTGTCAAATAAATAAATAAAATCTTTTAAAAAAATAAAATAAAATAAAAATAAAACCTCTTCAGATCGACCCTATGGGCTGTGGCTCTGGTGGCCATCCATGGGCCTGAGCCCCGGGACACCGGGCAGAGCTGTGCCCTCATGCTTCGGGGTCATCCTGGGGTCTCTTCTCCCCAAGGGCAGAGAGGAGGTCCAGCCTACCTGAGCCCCGAGCCCCCCCACCCAGCCTTGGCTTACCGCTCATGGAAGAAGAAGACATAGATGGTGCCCACCGAGGCCATGATCCAGACCAGCCAACGCATGTGGGAGGCCCAGGGGCCCAGTTCCCGAAGGTTCAGCCTGAGAGAAAGCCAAGGGCACAGCCTGAGGGGGGCCCCCTGGGATCCAGCCCCTCCCAGGAAGACTGACCCCAGAGCAGCCCTGCGCCCCACAGCTCTCAGGGTGGAGAGACAGACAGAGAACCTGACTGGAACAATAAGCAATGATTAGAGGAAAATTGGCAAAACGGACACCGTCCGAGCGCGAAGACAAAGGGCATCTCAAATGGGCAGAAGCATAAAGCCTGTGTGAGGGCAATCTGGCCGAATCTATCAAACCCGAGGTGTGCATGTCCAGTGACCCCGTCATTCCAGCCCCAGGGGTTAGCCAAGGAAATGCGGTCTCGTCCGCGCACAGAGGCACAGAAGAGGACATTCATCACAGCCCTGGTCCAACAGGACACACGGGAAAGCACCCAACTATCTACCAGAAGGGGAAGGTGATATAAGGATGGTATTCGTCTGTGCTGGTTATCAATAGACTGCCTCTCGGCTCCGAATTCACCCTTCCCGCCTGCTCCAAGCTAACGGAGCTGGGCCACGTGCCTTCTTCCTTCCCGGCAGGCATGACGTTAAGCTTTGTCAGGGGAGGGCAGTGAAGAGACTCTGCGGGAGGAGAGCTTCTTCCTTCCTGGTGCCCGCGGTTCTCCCACCAGGTTCTGAGAGCAGGCTTCTCTCTGCTGCTGGGCTGAGGCGGTTTCCCCGCGGCTTTCTCCAGCATTTGGCCACAGCGTGTGCTCTAGCCGTGGATGCAGGGGACAGTGGCGGTACAGGGGACAATGCAGGCCTGTGCCTCAGGCCGGGCAGCTGCTCCTGCACCCCCTCTTCAGCCCCACACACCTGCACACTGGGGGCCCCCCGTGGGGACCCCTGCCCAGCAAGCTGCCTGACCTCCACCCTATACACTATCTGCACCAAAACGCTCGGGGTTCCTGCAGGGGCCTCTCAACGGCTGCTTCCAGGAGCAACCAGCAGCTTCCCCGGCGCGGAACAAGGGGTAACGCTCAGGGCCTCCAGTGGCCAGCCTCCCCCAGCACCCCCAGAGGGCTGATTCCCAGCAAGCCACACCCATGGCCCCCTCCAGCAGCCTCTCTGTCATCCTGTGGGCAAAGGTCAGGCCCTTTCGGACGTGGGGGGGCCTCTGCCCTGGATGGAGCAGGGCTGGTCGTAGCTGTCCCTTATTTCTGCCACTCTGTAGCTTCCCTAGATTTGTCTTTGATGCTCATCAATCAATTCATGATCAATCCTTTATACCAGATGTTCCGTGTTCAAATCATTGTATGGTTTCTGTCCCCCAACTGCACCCTGCCGGATACACATGGGCCCAGCAGCTTGGAAAACAGAACAATCTGGACTTTGGTGCGGACATCTCCCAGACATGCTGTGTGTGGCGGTGGGGAGTGAGGGGAGAGTAACGGGACTGTATTATTTGCACACGTGAAGAGAGATGTGTAAATGCGCAGGACACCGATCGGAGCCCCCCTGTCGAGTGGGTAGTGGGAGTTCCATCTAGAAAGGGACAGTTGATGATGGCAGTGCTTGAGGGGAGGGATCCTTTTTCACTTTTTTCCGGAGTGAATTTCTTGAATGAGACCACCTTATATGCAACCTCTGCCCACCCTGTGTCCCCCAAAAAAGCAATCGGCTCTGAGTCCAATTGTTATTATAAAGAAGTTAATTTATACTGGAAAGCTTAAAGGTAGAAAAAAATAACCCGACTCGTTACCCGGAAGAACCATCAGTGAAGATCATTCTAAACAGCTCTCCAAACAGACACAAAATAGGCCAATGGGTAGGAGGACGAGTATAAAATGGGATGGGGGGAGGGGTAAGGGGAGGGAGTCTCGAACTACACAGGTCATTTCTTACAAATATCACATTGAATTTCAACTTGACTTTAACAGAAGAAAATGAACGCTCCCCCGCCCCAAAAAAGTGTGCTGAATTTCAAACAAATATTTCTGCTCCTCTCTTTCTACTATGCCAGAGGCTTTCAAGCATCTTTTACACCCTTTAAGTAAAGATTGTATGCAGGAATTTTACGTGTAAGTCTAATCTATCAAAAATAAACATAAAAAAAAATAGTGTTTTCTGATTGAGGCAAGGATGAAGGAACCCACAGTCATTCACACCCCCACCCCTCCATGGTCATCTGGGAACCTCCGGGGCTCTGCAGAAAGTGGCATGAAAACCAGAGCCATTCAAAGAAAAATACCCACCAAATGATTTTATACCACCTTGTCCCATGTCCCCCTTTCCCACGCACCCAAGTGCCCAGCTGGAAAACTGGTCACCAAGCTCCTCCGTCTACGTCCTCCCGCACATCTGACCAACACCCACGTTCGGCCAACTCTTCCTCCTAAAAAGGCTCGCAAACCAGGACACATCACCTGCACCCCTCATTCACAGTTGTGGCTCATTCCCGTGTCAGTATTGGGACAGTCAACATCTGTGCTCCCTGTGGGACCCTAAGTCCCATGAGGAGAGAGTGTCTGTACCTTTCCGTCAGTCACAGCTGGGGATAAAGACTAGAAACCCAGCCATTAAATCAACAGAGTGGAGGATAGTCAGGGGATTGCTTTAGAAATCCACGTCGAAGAGAGTTACTGCAGCTGAGCACAAAACTTGACTATACCTGGCCGCATCCGAAAGGAAACCTGAGATGATCTGGCCCCTAGCAACTGCAGGTGATGCCTAGGGCCCACCTGGGGCCGACCACAAGTGGCCGCGTGGAAGGAGCTCCCTCCCGTGGCTCCTGGTTTCGCTCTCCTGCTCCTGGCCTGCTCCAGTGGCCTCCCCACAACTCACTCACCCAGGACCTGTGCTTATTCTAGAAGCCTCCATACATACGCCTGCCCACTTGGCACCTGATGGCCAGAAGCACACCAGTTTTGGGAAGAGAAGCAAGTCCCCTTCTCTCCCAAAGTCCAGCTGGGCATGGGGCTTGCATCTGCCTGCAACCCCAGGGAGGACCCGGCAGCGGGGCTGGTTTCGGAGGGGAGGCTGGCCCAAGAAACCTGGCACCCCTCACCCCCTCCCACTGTCCATGAGTCAGTCTACTCAGCTGCCTGCAAGTGTCTTTTCGATCTGTCACTCCTCTCCCTTGACTCCCATGGCCACTCCTGGGGTCCAGGCCACCACCGCTGCTCCCCTAGGTCCTGGGCCAGCCTGTCCTCGCACCTCTGCTCCCATCGGTCCAAACACTAGAACGACATCAATATCCTGCTTTGAAGCCCCATCACCCCTAAAAGCAGACCAAACAGCCTCCCATCTATACTCCGTTTGCCTCTACCCTTGTATGAGACGTGGGCACCATGCCAAGCCTGCCCAGGAGCGTGGACACCCGAGCTATGGTCACGAGGGCCCTGTCCAGCAGGGAGGATGGATGACTCCATGGGTTTCTCCAGACGTATGCTGTGTGGAAGAAGCAAGAATCCAAAAGAACGGGGACTCCACTAACACAAAAGAAGACATCAGGCCTAACTGTCATATGTCAGAGCTGCGGTTACCTTGAGGGGAGGAGGCCCAGGGGGACAAGGGGGCTGGACATGTTCTGCTTCTTCATCTGGGTGCTGGCCGCTGAAAATTCACAGGGATGTACATTTATGACCGCGCATGCTCTCCAGGTACGGCACACCTCCACGAAACATATTTAAAAAGCAATCGTGGGGCACCTGGGTGGCTCAGTCGTTAAGCGTCTGCCTTCAGCTCAGGTCATGATCTCGGGGTCCTGGGATCGAGCCCCGCGTTGGGCTCCCTGCTCCGCGGGGGGCCTGCTTCTCCCTCTCCCACTCCCCCTGCTTGTGTTCCCTCTCGCTGTGTCTCTCTGTCAAATAAATAAAATTTAAAAAAAAATAGCAATCACCTTCGCATATACAAATAAAACCCATTTATTAGCAGATATAACGAAAGAGAAGGCCCCACTTGTGATGACCAAAAACAGAAATTTCCTGGGCAAAAACAGAACAAACCTTCCTATGGCTCCCTACTCTTCAGAAGCGCACGTGCGGGTCCTCAGAGCAGCACCCCTCCTCCAGGCAGCCCTCCGGAGGCCCCGACGCCACAGCTGTGCCTCCTCTGAGCTCCCATGGCTGCATGCACGCAGGCCTGTCTCACCATGCCACCACTGTCCCGTCACAGATGCCCGTCCAGGCCAGACCCTCGGGGTCCCAACCGCCAGCACCACCCGGCCACGCATTCCCCAGACGTGAGCTCAACGGCTCTGTGGGCTTTTAGAATGTGGCCTGAAGCTGAGCGTTTCCTTATTCCAGAACTTTCTAGATTGCTAAATCAAGTTGGAAAACTCCAGGTCACTTGCTGTGGGGGCGGGGGGAGGTTAAAACCAATACACCGTGTGGTGATCTGGCAACAGTTAACCAAATTAGAAGACCGGCTCCCTGCCGCCCAGAAATCCAAGTCTCGAATTTATGCCACAAAGATCAGTTTCCACCACATGAAACTGCTGTTTTTGGAGGTCAGAAGAGGCCACCTCTTAGCAACTTCATATGATTCGAGCCAACATATCCACACGCGGGTGCTAAACGATACGCAAACAAGGAGATTCACTACGGCACGGTCTCTCCTAGCCAAGGGACGGAGCGCCCCAATGCCAGAAATATCCATAAACGGGATGGCCAGGAAATGTTATGCTGCGATAGAAAAAAAGACTGGGGAAATTTTCAGTGTACTAAAATACAGAGAGGTACCCCCAGCAACATTACCAAGAGAACAAAAGCAAACTGCAGTTTGTATAGTACCCTTCCTTTTGTATTAGAAGCAGGAGGAAAAATATGAACACCAATGCATTTACAATATTCTGGGCACACACTTTGGCTATTTTTGCACAAAACAACTCCGGAAAGAGACACAAGAGTTGTACGTAGTTGCAGAAGGAGAATGGACAGAGGGCGTCTTTTTACCTACACTCTTTTGTGCCGAGTCAACAGATTACCCAGCCAAATTAGAAGAAGACATTCAGAGAGAGGAAGCCAGTCTCCCCCACCCCCCAACGAGGGACTGCGCAGAGGTACTCACCAGGGCGCGTAGGACGCTGCTATGAAGAAGTAGATTACCATGCGGTCGAACATGTGCAGGCAATGCTCCACCATCCTGGGGCAGAGAAGGGGTAGGGGAAGGGTCAGGGGTAGGGCCCCAGAGCCACACCTCCCCGCCCGCAGGTGCGGAGGGGCCTGGGCTCGGGGCTGACGGGTCTTCGCCCCAGCCACCACCCTTGGGCTTCAGGCTCCCCATCTGGAAGTGCCCAGAGCAATGGTTTTCAAACCAGGCTTCCCATCCCCCTGGGGGTCCAATGGGGACACCCCACAGGTTTCGCTGAGGACCCCCCTCTCTCTGAAAGGTGAAGGTCTGACACCCACACTCTGCATTTTGGCTTTATATACTGGGCTTTTCAAAAGAATTCAAATGATGAAATACTTTGATGACTAAAAAAAAGTACAAAACCAATGAACCTATGTGCCCCCGCTAAAGAGCCTCTGGGTCCCAGCATTCTGGTTCAGGTCCAGGTCTGGAGCCCAGCAGGCCTGAGTCCAGACGCCAACCTTACCACTTATGGACTGCATAACCTTGAACCAGCTCCTTACCATCTCTCAGCCTCAGCTCTCTGATCTGTCAAGTGGGGAGGGTACCAGCAGCCTATCACAGGGTGGCCATGAGGTTTAATGCATTAGTACTTAACATAGCACGTATCAGGAAGTGCTTGATAAACATTCGCTGTTTTTGTTGTGACCTCATGTTGAGTAGCAAACGGTAGCCCTCAATATGTTTGCCCAGTGTGGCAGCCGACCTCCAAAATGATACCCAAAGAGCCCCACTTTCTGGTATTCACACCCATGCATAACCCCCTCCCACGATGAATAAGGCAGACACACGTAACCAACAGAGGGCTGTGGAAATGATGGTGAGTGATTTCTAAGGCTCGATCATAAACGATATTAGAGCCTCTGGCTTGTTCTCTTGGAACACTAACTTTGGGAGCAAGGAGACATGTCTGTGGAGCGGTCCATGTGGGAAGCACGGAGCACCTGGTAAAGCATCCAGTACCAACTTGCCAGCTATGTGAGGGAGCCCCCTTGGAAGTGGCCTCTCCAGCCCCAGTCAAGCCTTCAGATGGCGGCAGCCCCGGCCCAGCATCTTGGTTACACCAGAGATCATGAACCAGAACCACACAGCTAATTAAGCTCCTGAATTCCTGATTCTCAGAAGCCTTGAGAGGTAGTCAAGATTTCCCGTTATTTAAAACCTCTGTGACTGGGGCACCTGGGTGGCTCAGTGGGTTGAGCATCTGCTTTTGGCTCAGGTCATGATCTCGGGGTCCTGGGATTGAGCCCCGTGTCAGACTCCCTACTTTGTGGGGAGCCTGCTTCTCCCTCTGCCTCTGCCTCTCCCCACGGCTTGTCTTCTCTCTGTCTCTCACTCACTCTCTCTCTCAAATAAATAAATAAAATCTCTAAAAAAATAAATAAATAAAACCTCTGTGACTGAGGATAATGTATTACAGAGCAATAGATAACTAACACAAACTGATTCTGCCCAGCAAACTGCAGCCCTCAGTAAAACTGACCAGGGATCCTACGTATGGTTTAACCACATGTCCTCCTAGAAATGAAAGTGACAACAACAGTTAGCATGTTTACGGCGTGGGCCATAAGCAGAGCACTGGTCTAAGCAACTTAGGACTTTTTAATCCCACCTAGAAGACAGGTGCTGTTTTTTTCATCCACTATGTGACAGGTGAGGACAGGAAATGCCAGCACAAGCCCACCACTGGCTAAGCCGGCGCTAAACCCAATGACTGGTTTCTTAGTAAGAAAAAGGGGAGCGAGATCTGGACAAAGAGACACACGGGGAGGAAGGCCGTGTGAAGACACAGGCAGCCCGGAGAGGCAGCTAGAAGCCAAGGAAGACTCGGGCCACCAGGAGCTGGAAGAGGCCAGATCCTCCCCTAGAGACTTTGGAGGGAGCATGGCCCCACTGACAACTGGATCTCGGCCTTCTGGCCTCCTAAACTACGAGAGAAAGAATTCTGTTGTTTCCAGCCACCCAGACTGGGGTCATTTGCTACGGCAGTCACAAGAAACGCCTACAGCGGGGCGGAACCAAGACCCACGGAGAGGGCAAGAATGGGAGATGGGAATGGGGGCTACAGCAAAGTCACAGGGCTCCTGGGGGAGGGGCGGGGGAGGCTGAAGCTGGAGACGAGGACCACTGCTGCAACGGGGACCAGCCCTGAAGCCTCACGCTGAGTGAGAGAAGCCAGTCACAAAAGGACAAATACCGTACGACTGCCTTGCCTGAGGTCCCTAGGAAGTAGGATGGTGGGTGCCGGGGGCTGCGGGGGGGATGGGGAGCGAGTGCTCAAAGGGGATGGAGCTTCAGTTCAGGAAGATGAAGAAAGTTCTGGAGATGGGTGGTGGTGTTGGCACAACAGTGTGAATGTGCTTAATGCCCCTGAACTGGACGCTTAAGACTGACGAAGAGAGTCAATTTATGTTATGGGTATTTACCACAGTGTTTTTAAAAATTAAAAGCAAAGCAAAAATTTAAAAATCCAAGACTAATGCCTATACCGCAGAATTATTGAAAAGATCAGGGGTGACGTCTCTACAGGGCCTGGACCCGGGGAGGCCATTCTGATGGTTACGATGATCAGGAGGGTCCCTCCCA
Organism: Mirounga leonina; assembly: GCF_011800145.1. Lineage (NCBI taxonomy): Eukaryota > Metazoa > Chordata > Mammalia > Carnivora > Phocidae > Mirounga > Mirounga leonina. The sequence continues at coordinate 3,704,118 of NW_023270763.1, forward strand.
ACAGCACTGGGAGCTGGGGGCTTGCTCTCCGGGCCTCTCGGAGGTGAGCAAACGAGGCTCATGTGGGTGAGGTGGTCTGCCCAGGTGGGATCCAGTCCTGGCCGGCCGGCCGAGGCAAAGACGGCGTGAAGGTCACCACCCTGGTCACTCCGCCCAGCCCCTGCCCCACCCGTGGGCTAGGCAGAGGCACCTGAGGTGGCTCTTCTTCCAGGAGATGGTGTGGAACACGGTGGACACCACGAAGAGCCCACAGAGGCCGAGGCCGTAAATCCAAGCAGAGATGGTCTCCCAGTCGTCGTCGGACAGGAAGTAGAGGTTGGAGCTGCCGAGGATGCTGGGGATGATCCAGAGCTGGAAGCAGAGCGGGGACAGGTGCTGCAGGGCCAGCCTTCAGCGTGGGGGCCAGGGAGGTACAGAGCCCCTGAGCTTCCCCGAGCATGCCGCCCACTCTCTTCTCCAGACCCGCGCCATCCAACAGACCCTCCCTCCTTGGCGGGAAAGTCCTAGACCTGCCCCATCCAACATGGGAGCTGCTAGACACCTGTGACTACCGAGCACCTGAATCATGATGGAGGCAATAAAGTGCTGACGTTTTTTATGTTATGTCGTTTTAGTTGATTTTAGTTTCAATTTCAGCAGCCCCACGGAGCCAGGGGCTACCCTATCGGGCAGCACGGCTCTGGAGAAGGTCGTGGTAAACACGACGGCTCCCCGCCTCAAGGAGCATCGCCGGTCACCGCCCCCACAGCCAGCCTCGCGGTCCCCGAGCACCGAGCACCGCCTCACACCTATGCACACGTAGTTAGCACCTTCTGGAGAAAGTAGCCCTCCCCACCAGGTCCACCGGGAAAACCCTTCGCTCTTCACGCCTTGGCTGATCCATCATTTCCCCGGAGAAGTCTAGAACTCTCCAAAGCACAGGGGGCAGGGGGTGCCTGAAAGTGTGCCCAGTTCTGTGTGTTGGGAACACTTTTTCAGGAGAAAGGGTTTATGGCAGCCCCAGCCAGTAGAACTATAACGCGAGTCCCACAGGTCATTTTGGGTGTTCTGGGACCCACGTTCTTAAAGGGAAAAACAAACTGGTGAAAATTAACATTAATACTACATTTTGTTCAGCCCGATATATCCAAAATACCATGTAATATGCATAAACATATTAAGGAGCTATTTTACATCCTATTTTCCGTACTAAGTCTTCCCAAGTTGGCAGCACGTCTCCAACAGATGAGCTGCATTTCAAGGGCGCAAAAGCCACACGGGGCCAGTGGCTACCGAACTGGACAATGTGGGTCTCGATCTTCCATTATTCCCAAAGGGGCCTACTGCCCAGAGAAGGATCTCTTAGGCGAGGCTGGGGTGGTGTCAGCAAGGACTCCAGGCAGAGGGAGGCAAGGACTCCAGGGCGCTGGAACCCGGGTAGCAGGGAAGGTGGACCAACTTATGAACTAAGGCCTGCCTGGGAGCTTGCTAGAGTCCAGATGCTGTGCCAGGTACCAGGGAGCCAGCGAAGGTTCGCAGAGCAAAAGACGGGCATGCTCAGCACCACAGTCCAATGTCCCCAGATGACCTTCCCTCCAGATCCCACTCACTCTTCCAAGGGCCACAGAGGACTTGTCGTCCGTTGGGACATCACCACGGAAAAGAGATGCTGACCCTCTCCAAGGGTGAAGAGCCTGCCTTCCCTCCCACCTGGAAGTGTCCCCCGCTCGGCCCCCCAAAAGCCAACTCACAGCATGGGTGGCACAGTTGGCTGCATGCTCGTACTCGGTGGGCTGGTACCTCTTGTGGGCAGGGACTCGGTGGTTCATGAACCTGGAATGAGAGGCATAATTCCCGGAAGCTGGGCCAGGAAGCCGGGAGCAGCTGTGTTCACAGGATTCCCAGGAGACCTGAAGATCGGGTCCCTCCTGGTGGGAAAATAAAGGATCCCTCCCCTCCCCCTCCCTCCTCTCCTTCCCCTCCCCCA